>NC_137624.1:9818496-9837882 GCF_963280865.1 Gymnoscopelus braueri | reverse complement strand
ACTGTCATGGTTGTACAATCGCATGGTCAAATAATTGATGTCATTGACGGCTATACAGTCCACCCCCTTATTAGGAGCAGACATTCATTTGGCTCATATAAAGCTGGTCAATTATATCTACAATATAACCCAAAAAAAATAAGTTTCAGCGCTGGCTCCAGGAGACACTCGTACCAATAATATAATGAACTAACATCTACAACTCTTAGCAAGAACATAACTTTATGGAGCCCTTAGGCAGTGGTGCAAAGTAATTGAGTACATTTACTCAAGTACTGCACTTACAGTATACTACATGTATAGGGGTAATTTGTGGGATTATTCGTGGGTAATTTGGAGGCAAATATTGTGCTTTTCACTCCACTACAATTAATTGACAGCTTTACTATAATTGTTAGATAGTATTATTACAAAACATCCATTAACCAATTAAGCCCTATTTTACACAGCTCAGAACACGTCGCATCGCGACATGACACAGAGTGAGCTTGTAGATCGTGTATTTTCGAAAGATGTTGTGAAATGGGACATTCTATATTATACGTATGAGTACTGTAGGTAGACCTATACGTTGATGCCAATACTTTGAATTCAGGACTTTTATTTTTTATTTCTATATTGTGGTATTGCTACTTTTACTTATAAGTAAAGAACTCGGGAGTACTTCTTCCACCGCTTACTTCCCTTACTGTAGGTATCAGCATGTGAGTGCTTTAAATGTGTCTTTATTGGTGACAATTGGAGTTGTTTTTATCGTTACATGAGTTGGCTATGTATGCTCTGTCCATGTTTAAAAAATTCACTGGACATTTGAAGTGAGTGCTATACTTCTGAAGGGAGATATTGTGAATTCCATACATTTATACCATGTTTTTGTTGTTATTGTGGGAAGGCACGGCTCAGTGAAACATGACTCCCCCTACACTCTCTTTCTGGTGACAATTTCACACTGATTCATAAGTAAAATTTATTATTTCTATAGGTGACAAGAATGCCCTTACAGGACCTTTTACTTGAAAAGGGAGGGGAACAAATATATCTTCATTATAATAAAACTACAGTACTGTGTAGATTACCTAAAAATAAAATGTATACGTTTGTATTCGATTTCAAAATGCAGAGAGATCCTTACTGACATTGACCACAAATTAAAAAAAAGTCAAATCCTTTTCATATATGTATTAAAAAATAGCCGATCTACAAGCTCACAACGCTTCGCTATGCGAAGCGTTGTGAGCTTGTCGATCGGCTATTTTTGCTATATGTCATATACGACAAACGACTGTATCCAGGGCTTACAGTAAATGGAGTGTGTAGATGCTGCGTGGCCCTCTGTCCTTCAGGGGCCCCTACAGCCGCACATCATTAGCGCTCCCATTATAGGTCCAGACCCCATGCAAAGTAAACAAAGGCTTGTTGTCTAGTTAGTGTGCCATATTGGTTCACTGATTACAGGGGTTATTTTGTTTATTCCAGAACAGACACCAAATGAAACATTAAATAAATAAATAAATGAATAAATAGATAAATACATAGATAAATAAATAGATGAATAAATAGATAAATAAATGTATAGCTAAACACATTTATATTTTATAAAGTTAAATACATTCTCTGTTTAGTTTTTTTGTCGCACAGTCATATTTTGTTTTTGCTGCCCGGATTTAAATATAATTATTTTGACTTTGTGTCTATAACTGACATTGACAAATGGCCAGCTAAAAGGAGATAATATATTTGAATGGTAATGACCTTTCTATTGTGTATACATTTGCCAGACGAACTGAAGAGGTGAAAGACTCTTACACTTAGAAAAAAATTTATGTTCTTTAATTTTTGTACATGCTGTACTTCAAGTGTTGAAGTGCAAAGTGAAAAGAGAACAAACGTTTTGGTCACAAAACCATCGTCAGTGCCACATTTGATATGATACAATACATGCCATGTATAATTTAGCCATCAAATAATTCCTTCCAGTAGCATGTCCGTAAATATTTTCATTTTCTGCACTGCAAATATTGACATGCACTGCAGTTCTGTATTTTTCTTACCTACACCTGCTTATAATCTCAGTGAGTTGGTGTTTATGAACAGGACTTTAGTAGTTAAATGAAAAACAACTTGTAAACATTACCGGTGCTAATCCTGGTCATCGCCTTTTGTAACAACATGAGGCAACACATCCATAAGCTGTCTGACAACAAGCATGGTGTAAACAATAATTTAAAGCTCAGCCTCAAATCCATAACATGTTTTTATTTTGCCCGTGCAATCAAAAATGTGTGTGTTAATTCAATAGAATACCATAGTATATATTTTATACATATATATATATATAGTAGAGATTTTACTAAATGAGGGAAACGTTTAAAATCTGAAACTGAACATACTCAGAGAGCTTAGAAAACGAGGGATATGCCTAAATCTTCTAAAAGTACTTTATGACACCTGTTGTGACGTCCCACACGGGTCCCATTCCTTATAATGAATCTCAGCACATAACTCTCAGATGTCACTGACAGGCGGAAACCTCTTATCTCCATATTTTAACTTAGCGTGTTCGGTCGTAATCTAACACCTACTTCGTCTTACTACAGTGTCACACAAAAGTAGCAAACGATTGTCGATCTGCAACTTGATTTTTGCTACTTCGGCGTCTGAATCCTGAAAAGTAACAGCTTTGGACATAATGAGGTTTCCACCCGACAGCAACGACGACTAGTAACATGACACCCTAAGTTTTGCAGGGACATTATTTACAGTGCTACTTAAATAATTACATGAGTCATTAAATGACTATAATGGTGGTTCTGTCGGTGGCTGTAGACCTGTTGTGCACCTTGTGAGAAGGTCCCGGGTCCTTAATGATGTGAAACAGCCGTCACGTCTAACCACTTGAACCCTAGCATCCCCATTATGGGGGGGGGGGGGACGTTCGCCCGCAAATAGTATTCTCTACCAGCTTGTAATGTAGAGGGACTATTTTCAGCACTGAGATTTGGTCTAAGAGGGTGGGAAAAGAGCAGACCAAGTACAGAGCCAACTATAGTTTACTAAGTACAGAGGGTATACAGTATCATGACACAGATGCACACTGGATGCATACGAACACGTACGCAAACATGCACTGAATCTATATTAATGTGACAAGTACTTCTGGACATATAAACACTCAAACAACTTCATCCGTAAGCTCTGCTAATGTGACAAATATTTGCGTATATGCCACACGCTCCCACACACACACACACACACACACACACACACACACACACACGCACACACTCGCACACACTCCCCAAAAACTCTGGCTGGCATCAACGTAGATTTCCACATGTCTCGATACGTCCCACATGCATTCCACAGTGTCAGGCAGTCATCGCCGTATACATACCTGGGTTCACTGCGCGCGTTTGTATTCCCAGACTATTAAGAAACTCTCCTGTTCCCTGGTTGACCTCCCAGCATTGTCTCCTTTGAGTGAACCACTCTCTCGCTCTCTCTCTCTCTCTCTCTCTCTCTCTCTCTCTCTCTCTCTCTCTGTGTCAATCAGTCTGCCTGTCAATCAGTCAGTCAGTCAGTCTGGCAGGCAGGCAGTAAGTCCATTCACAAGCTCCTTACACCAACCGGTCCCGGATGCCCATTCACAAAAAGAAAGAAAAAAACACCCTGGGAGGAATATCCAATTGAGAGCAGGAAAGCCAGCGGAGCAGAGCTAAGAGGAGAGGAGAGTGTAATTCTTATCCTTGTGTCTCCCTGAACCAGAGTGGCTAGTGTGGAGTTTAGAACCAGGCACTGTTGTGAGAGAGAGGGGGAGAGAGAGAGAGAGAGAGAGAGAGAGAGAGAGAGAGAGAGAGAGAGAGAGAGAGTGTGTGTGTGTGTGTGTGTGTGTGTGTGTGTGTGTGTGTGTGTGTGTGTGTGTGTGTGTGTGTGTGTGTGTGTGTGTGTGTGTGTGTGTGTGTGAGAGAGAGAGCGAGAGAGAGAGAGAGGGGGAGAGAGAGAGAGAGAGAGAGGAAGGGAGGGCAGCAGCACTGCGCTGTGGAGATGTCGCACCACTAGTTTTTATAGCAGGGTGGGTAGCTGGAAGATAATAATACCCCATCCTCCTCCACAACACAAGTTTAAGCGCAGTGTGTAATAAGCCCATGGCGCAGACACCCTCTGATTTAGGTCAGACAAAATGATTTTTTAGTTGTGTTAGAGTGGATTTCAGCATAAAGGGAGTGGGGCAAAGACGCTGGGAGAGGTTGTTTGGGGAGAGAGGCGGGGAGGGAGGGTATAAAAAGAAAGAGACCAAACACAGGGGGGAGAAAAAAAAGTTTGAAAACTATTTTGTGCACCTCCGCTTGTCAGTCAGTGAGTGAGAGTTATGAGGATTAACCTTTTGAGTTCAGGTTGCACTCGGTTTTAAAGTATTCACATTTATTCACTTTTCTTTATGTTGATGGTAGTTTGAAAAAACTAAATGAATGAAAAATGTGTCCCATTTGAAACTTAAATTCTCTATACAACTAATACTTAGTTGGCTGGGGTCGGCTGTGTACTTAGTCTGCTCTTTTTGTCCCCTCTACACCAAATCTCGCCACGTTGTGAGCTATTTTCTGCAAATGTTCCCCCCAGAATGGAGACCCTTTTGGGTCCATTCTTACACTCTCAGGGAATACATTCACATTCAATACTTTTGTACTTTACTCATGTACCAGTAGGCTACTCATGTATTTTTCAACCCCTAGGGCCCACACATGTAAATATGAAATACATACAATCAATCAGTCGGTCTCCTTAGAATCAGTCCCTGTTACGTCAAACCGTTTTATTGATGCCTTTCAGTCATGGTACAATCAGTATCAATACTATAAACTGCTTCTTCTTCTTCTTGACTTAATGTTTTTTTTATTAGGAAGAAAATATTGTAAATTACTAAATATGATTTCACAAAATCAAGAAAAATAAAATATAATTTTGTTTGGTTGTAATAGTTTATAGTTTTTTTTGTTGTTGTCTTGGGTTAACTGTAATTATTCTCTTTGACTTTTCTTTCAGGAGTACAATGCTACAGAATCTGGTTCATAAATCAAAGGTCTGGTCTGGTCCTGTCTGTCAGACAGACAGAGAGACAGACAGACAGACAGACAGACAGACAGACAGACAGACAGACAGACAGACTTCACATTAACCACTTTCAACCAGGTCATGTTCTTATAGACATTAAATAGCAGATCTAAAAGTTCCAGCTCACAATGTGCCGTGGTGTGAAGGGGCCACTGAAGAAAATATAATAATAGGGAAAAGCTTTTTGCTGTTTCCTTTCTGCATTTTGAAACACATTTGACTAAACTCCTTGGTCAGGGTGTGTGTGTGTGTGTGTGTGTGTGTGTGTGTGCGTGCACGCGTGTGCGCGTGTGCGTGTGTGTTAACATGACACGGCACATTCACAGCATCTGAGCCGTTGGGCCATGGAGGCTTTCCTGTATGACATCATTAAACCGCGCCGTGAAGCAATACTTTGACTTTATCCAGTCAATTTAAACATTTTTAAAGCAGTGGTTTTCAGTATACCATCTGCTGTGACATAACTATTTATTCAAGTTGACAAAGTAGAAAACAAAAACATACAAACATTTCCAAAATACAAGTTTTGTTAACCTATTAAGACCTGAGGCCGATACTATAATGATATATTCAAAAATGTGCACACATTTTCATGATTTTTTTCATAAATAGTAGATCTACAAGCTTGTAGATCTGCTATTTTTGAATAGCCAAAGTATAAAATAATTTTAGTTAAAATCTACCGATTTCCCGGTTTCACTGGGTTAATAAAATTCCCATTCATAGAAAGAAAAAGAAAACGATTCCACACACCAAGGGCTAATGCTACCGTTGCTACGAGTAATTTTAAACAATATTATTTCCGTTTACCTTGTGGTTTCAGTATAATTTGCTGAACTCACAAGATAACAAAATTATGGAAAATTATAGCCTATTGTTTTTTCAGCAACACTAGGACCCATTCACAAGTATCGTATGCGCCAGAAGCATTCAAAGTGTATACACGGTCAACCCATGCAAAACAAGTACACTCTCAGACCATACATCAGACAGACGATGCCCACTTCCCCCCTGGGAATACATAGACCAAAGCAAAAAAGTGCAGACCACAGGCCGACGGGCCCGGGTGGTTTACACTTGTTTTGTGCAGCCAGCTCACAGTGGCCTACAGTATATATAAACGGGGTTAGCCACTAAATGCTAGCAGGCCAGCCAGACAGCCAGACAAACATTATTGGACCATCCTATATAAGATAACCGATTGGGGGGCTTATCTATTTTAAATGCCTCGCTGTTGTCCTGGCAACACAATGGGAGGAACACCTGTGTGAGCAGGTTTTTATTGCAATTGCATAAAAGGGTATGTCCGGCGGTTCCCCAACCTGTGGGTCGGGGACCACTGGTGGGGCCGCGAGGGTATTGCAAGTGGGCCCCCCCCCCAAATAATTGTCAAAACACTACGATTGTCATGATCATGTAACATTGATATTTAAAACATTAGGTAAACAAAATGTCATGGCATTTTGCCTTTAAAACCTTGAAATATGAGTTTTCATTGTGATGCAGATAAATAGGAACTTGATCCGAGCCCGGGAACACAATCGATAAAAATAAGCATGCTCAGAAAATGCGCGTGGCCCACCCATCTAAGTGGTCAGATGGGTGGGTTTCAAAACATGCTTTTGAGATTTTCAAGTTTACTGGATATTGACAGACAGGTCTTGAACCCGCTAGCATCCCTGTTCTGGCCATGTCATAATAGGCGGAAATTCTGTGAAAATACGTGACCATTCTGCAAAACATTGCTGATTTACAAGCTCACAAAGTACAGTATCACAATGCGAGTGAAAAAAAGGAGGAGACCATGGATAAACCCCCTGGGGGACCCCGGTCAACAAAGTATAGGGTTTAAGTTGTTCATAGACAGAGGCAAATGTCTCGATCATGTACGGTACTGTGTGTTGTGCCATTGCCTGTTGTTTTCAGAAATGTCACACACTTATTTCAGGCCAATTCTAGCCAATAGTGTCCATATTTTGTTCATGTCATTATAGAAGACACATTTAAAATATAAAATGTTTTACACATTTTCAAAATGTTCAGAAAATGGCGACATTTTCAAAGATAGCGAAAATAGCTTGTTCTCAACTTGTTGACAACATGGTGTGAAAAGAGGGAGGGGAAATGTTTTGTAAAGTAGAAATGTTTGCATAAATTGAACAGGCATTTGTGAGTCACAAATTAGATTTTGTTTTGTCACTTTCTTTTGTGTTGTTTGACAAGGTATATGGCTTACAACACCAGCCTTTAATACAGTTGTATATCGCTATAAAGAGAACTGTAATCAAATCAAAATAAATATCAACAAAATATCGAGACAGAGAGAACGAGAGAGACAGACAGAGAGAGTGAACTCATACAAGATATAATATACTGTAAACAAGTGAAATTGGAAGTGATGAAGAAAACTAATTAGCTGACATAATCGGAACTGGAACACTAAAAAATTGAGGCTGATAAATGGGTAATCTCTCCTGATTCGATGAAATGGGTGGCCCATCTGAAAATGTATTTTACTGTTTAAAGAGCGTTAACTTTTTAACAAAAATAATGTCACTTAGCACCACCGTTTAAGCCCTATATACATTGTAGCGCGACAAACAGCGAAAAAATAGGGCTTAACGATTCATAATCTTTGCTACTTCTCTCCTTCTGCGGGTGCTGTAAAATCCAAGGCATATCACTCAGAGTGTGTTAACCCATTAAGACCGGGAACGCATCTGTGTCATTTTAAGATTTCTTTGGCTATTCAAAAATAGCAGATATACAAGCCCATAGCGCGGCACCGAGTGCCGCGCTATGGGCTTGTAGATCTGCTAATATATATTTTTTTAAGTGTGAAAACATTTGAAAATCTTTGAATATACTCAAATCTTTGCTTTTGGGGTCCCTGGAACAAAACATTTTGAGATGGGGGGGGGTCCGTGGACAAATACATATCATTTTGGGTGGTCCTTGACATGACAAAGTTTGAGAACCACTGATATTATAGCAACATGTATTTTTTCAACAAAAAAAAAACTGTTAGGAATTAGAAAACACTTGTAGAATCCGGCAGAAGCAAAGATTTGAGTAAAAAATATTTGCTTAAAAAATATATATATATATCCAAAGATTTGCACCAAATCTTCACGATTTTTCTAAATAAATAGCAGATCTAAGAGCTTGTAGCGCGGCACTCTGTGCCGCGCTACGAGCTTGTAGATCTGCTATATTTTAGAATAGCCAAAAGTATAAAATAATGGTCTAGTCTAAGCGGTCACACGGACGCGTTCTGAAAGGGTTAACAGTCAGTAGACAGGAGGTCTGCTAGGACTGAGTAAGTGTCTGTCTCCTCACTGTACCTGTTTACCGCCACCCGCTGTGCCCGCTGTGTGCCCACTGCGCCCTGCAAGGCTCACATACTGGAGGCAGCAGATTGGCAGAGCCGTAGGGGCAGGCGGGTGGGCGGGTGGCGGAAAGTAACTAAGTGCATTTACTCAAGTACCGTACTTAAGTTTCAATTTTGAGGTCCTTTTACTTTACTAAATTGTATTTTTTCTTGTTGATACTTTATATTTCTACTCCACTACATCTCAGAGGCAAATATTGTTCTTTTTAGTCTACTACTGTTATTTGACAGCTTTAGTTACTAGTTACTTTGTAGATTTGGATTATTATTGCAAAACATGCAGTACATTTAACATACATTTAAGCCCCATTTAATACGTTGTCTATTAAAAAATAGACAAGCTTGAAGTTGCTTGAAGATTGAAGATGCTTTTACTTTTGGTGCTTGACTTCATTTTCGATGCCAATACTTCTGTACTTTAGCTCAAGTAATTTTTTTTAATACAGGACTTTTACTTGAAGTCTTTCCACATTGTGGTATTGGTACTTTTACTTAAGTAAAAAAGAATCTCAGTACTTCTTCCACCCTCTGCCAGATTGGCAGATCGGAGGGGTGGGTGGGTGAGTGTGTGTGTGTGTGTGGGGGGGGGTTGTTAAAGATTGAACGCTAACATACTGGAGGCATTCTGAAGCTTTACCCAACATAGTTTTTATTTTGCATAAAAACGGCACTTAGCAGATTGCAGGAGCAGGATTTCTTCTTTTTTTCTCTTTTTTTCCATGCAACCTATTCCTGAATCTGAACTTATATAGTTTCACTGCTTTGTGAACTTGGTCGGTTAGACAGTTTTGTTTTTGTTTTTCGTGTCGTTGGGGGGGGGAAAAAATAAAATAAAAACTGTGCTGCATCTCATCTGGAAACTTCTGTCTATCTTTTTAGACATGTCGGGCACAAGCATTACACAGCATTAACCCATTAAGGCCTGAGGCCGACTCTAAAAAATGTCTTCTAAATCCTAATTTTTTTTTTTTTTTAAACCTATGTTGCTATAATATCTGTGGTTCTCAAACTTTTTCGTGTCAAGGACCGCCAAAATGATATGTATTTGGCCGCGGACCCCCATCTCAAAATATTCCATGTTCCAGGGACCCCCCCAGAAGCAAAGATTTGAGTTACAAATGTTTGCTTTAAAAAAAAAAAAAAAAAATATATATATATATATATATATATATATATATATATATATATATATATATATATATATATAATTCAAAGCTTTGCACACATTTTTACAATCTTAAAAAAAAATAGCAGATCTACAAGCTCGTAGCGCGGCACCTGCCGCGCTACGAGCTTGTAGATCTGCTATTTTTGAATATCCAAAGAAAATCTTAAAATGACACACAGATGTGTTTTCCCGGTCTTCACGGGTTAATGTAGTATTTGTGCCAATGAGACAGCCAGGGTCTGGAGTCAGGCTATAGTCAAGAGATAGCTGTGTTATTTAGTTGTCGAGATCCATAAATCTACATTGATGAAGCCATATTCAGGACGTTAGGTGGTGAATGGGGGATGTCGCGGGAAGGTTGCGTTATTTGAGCTCACTCATGCATGCATTCATATTGGTGCTCACAAAACGGTATAGATATGGACTCACACAAATGGTACACAGGCATGTGAATGAACACATACACACACACACAAACACACGCACGCATACACACATCATGGTCACATACAGCACTAACTATATCAACACCACACTACTAGCTACTGTGCATGCTGTGTATGCTTCTCCGCAGTGGTGTAAAGTAACTACTGTAAGTACATTTACTCAATTACTGTACTTGAGATTTTTTGGGGGGGTATTTTCACTTTACTTGAGTTGTTTCCAATTTCCAATACTTTTACTTCTACTCAACTACATCTCAGAGGCAAATATTGTACTTTTACTCCACTGCAATTATTTGAAAATTTTAGTTACTAGTTACTTAGTAGATTTTGATTATTTTTATTACAAAACATACATTAACCACTTCAGCCATTTATACATTTCGGCCATTTGAAAATAGCCTATCTACAAGCTCACAATGCGTTGCATCGCGACGCATTGTGAGCTTGTAGATCTGCTATTTTCGAATGATTTTTATACATTTGAAAACGTGTGAAAATATGGGCCATTCTGCATAATGAGTACTTTCTACTTTAAGTAAATTTTGATACCAATACTTTTGTACTTTCACTCAAGTACATTTTTAATTCCGGACTTTTACTTGTAATAGAGTATTTCTACATTGCAGTATTGGTACTCTTACTTAAGTGAAAAATGTACTTTTTCCACCACTGCTTCTCTACAAACACGCACACACGCACGCACCGACAAAGTCTGCAGCCTTTATCCTTGAGTCTGGGAGACCAGCAGGTCTGTTCTGGTCTGGTCTGGTGTGGGAGAGCAGCTAGAAAGGGAGGCAACTGGCATTGAACACTCATCGCCCCAGCAGCCTGGAGATAGAACATCACACACACCTTCTAGTAAAGTTGGACTCCAAGGACAGGGGATGCATAAACAAACCCCACACAGTGTCACTTTAACTCTTTCACTTTAAGTTCTGAGATAAATGAATGAATTGTGTTGTTTGTTTGCACTGGTTGTGTCACTTTGTGTTACACTCAGAGCGGTGCAAAGAAACAACAACATTATTAGTGTTGTGTAAATTGTTATTATAAATTGTTATGTCCCTGGGACGTGTGTTGAGAAGTTGCAGGGACATACAACAACCAGAAAGATACATGGTGGAGGGACATACAACAACCAGAAAGATACATGCTGCAGGGACATATCACAACCAGAAAGACACTCTCGTTGCAGGGACATATAACAACCAGAAAGACACATGTTGCAGGGACATATAACAACCAGAAAGACACATGTTGCAGGGACATATAACAACCAGAAAGACACATGTTGCAGGGACATATCACAACCAGAAAGACACTCTCGTTGCAGGGACATATAACAACCAGAAAGATACATGGTGGAGGGACATATAACAACCAGAAAGATACATGGTGGAGGTACATATAACAACCAGAAAGACACATGCTGCAGGGACATATCACAACCAGAAAGACACATGTTGCAGGCCAGGGACATCACAGCCATAGAGACACATGTTGCAGGGACATATCACAACCAGAAAGACACATGTTGCAGGGACATATCACAACTAGAAAGACACATGTTGCAGGGACATATAACAACCAGAAAGACACATGTTGCAGGGGCATATAACAACCAGAAAGACACATGTTGCAGGGACATATAACAACCAGAAAGACACATGTTGCAGGGATATATAACAACCAGAAAGACACATGTTGCGGGGACATATAACAACTAGAAAGACACATGTTGCAGGGACATATAACAACTAGAAAGGCACTCTCGTTGCAGGGACATATAACAACCAGAAAGACACATGTTGCAGGGACATATCACAGCCATAGAGACAACATATATTGCAGGGTCACACATAATGCGTACAAACTTCCCATCTCCTTCACACCATCATAGACAAAGGCTCTCTCTCTCTCACACACACACACACACACACACACACACACACACACACACACACACACACACACACACACACACACACACACACACACACACACACACACACACACACACACACACTTGCACGCACACACACTTGCACGCACACACACACGCACACGTCCATCAGTGCAGGCGAGGTCATTAGAACTCACCTCGGAGCATGCTAGTCGGGTGAGTGAGAGAGAGTGAGGGCGTTTGCTTTCTGCTGACCTGTCTGTTTGTCTTCGAACTTTCTCTTGTTTTGTCTCTTTTTCAAACATCCTAATCAGTAATGGAGGCTTTGCCAGAAGGGAGGTGAAGTCCGCTGGCTGCGTACTGAACTGTATACACACACGCACACACACACACACACGCACACGCACACGCACACGCACACGCACGCACACACACTGAGATTTCTTGGCTGAATCACAGGGTTTCACAGGTGGCCATGTGCTCTGTATGTATGAGACCCTGAACCCACTACTCTGCACAGCCGTGTTAATTGGGGTTGCACTAATTAAATAGGGGACTAATCGATTTAATTGATTATAAAAAAAAATGCGTTAATCGATCATTTAATTAGGCATGTCATTATAGGCGAAGGTTTTTATATTTATTTTCTAATAGTTTTAACAAAAAACGAAAATAATAGTTGTGAGCTTATAGATGTGCTATTTTCACTATTGTTGCATGACACTGTTGTGCAATGAAGTATGAAATAACGCGTAAGTCATTCATCGTTTTGTTGATATAAAACATTCTTTAACATATTTTTTTAGAATACACCTTGATTATATTCTATTAATTAATCGATAGAAAAACAGTAAATAGTCAATAGTTGCATCCCTATCGTGAAGCTGAGTGAGGCTCTGTTAGAATTCGTGCAGAATCATATTCATAATAATGTTTGTTGTATCTGCAGTATCTAAATAATACAGTGGGGCGGCAGTGGCTCCGGAGGTAGAGCGGCCACTTGGGAATTGGAAGGTTCCCAGTTCAATCCCTGCATGGCTCCCCATGGGTTTGTGTCCTTGAGCAAGACACTGAACCCGTAACCGCTCTCGATGAGCAGGTACTGTCCCTTGCATGGCTTCAGTGGGTGAATGTGAGTGAATGGTAAGCGCTTTGGATAAAGGTCTTCAAAGTTTTTCAGGCCGAGGACCCCCTAGCTGAGAGAGAGACGAAGCAGGGACCCCCACTATATATATATATATTTTTTTGGCAGATTAAACTATTTCTTTTTACTTGCCATTTTTCCCATCTACACCTTTTTTTCTTTCACAAAAATAGCAGATCTACAAGCTCACAGATCTGCTATTTTTTTGCTAAAGTCCTCCTTAGAAAAGGGATGCTAGGGTTCAAGTGGTTCATGTAGAAAGAAAAAGAAAACAAATTATCATATCAGGGGGCCACCCCTGTAATAACTATGAGGACCCCCTAACCCAGGACCCCCTGTGCTATAGAAATGCACCATTGACTGTAGCATTTTACCACTTACCAAAGCTGTGGATTGGGCCGATGTCGTTGAACTATTGCTCAAGTTTGGCGGAGTGCGACTATTGTAATATCCACTCTGTTGTCATCTGTAACGTTACCTGTGGTTTGTGCTGATGTCATAACTATACCTACTCTCTTGTTCTGCACCAGGCAGGATGATTGTATATAGGGTGTATACGTCTACTTTTAGTCATATTTGTTTAAGGGTGTCTATTGTGATGTTACTCTTCCGTACCCATACTGTACTTCTATCACCTGTATCTCTAACTTTTACTGCTCGTCTTTGGCGCCTGAATTTCCCCCACGGGATCAGTATCTACATCTCCAAACCATCACTGCATTACAAGCTAGTATACAGTATGTATCTGTGCATCAATTCATATACAGTGGAGACTACACACACGGGGGTGGGGGGGGGGGGATTTGGGAGGGTCGTTGGGGTGAGCGAGGACAATATACCGTACATGACGGTGATAACGAGAAGGCCAGGCTTGGTGGGAGAGCCTCTGTCTGCCCTCAGGTAGGGTGGGTGTGTGTGTGCGCGCGCGTGTGCGACTGTGCGTGCGTACGTGCGTGTGTGTGTGTGTGTGTGTGTGTGTGTCTTTGTGTGTGTGTGTGTGTGTGTGTGTGTGTGTGTGTGTGTGTGTGTGTGTGTGTGTGTGTGTGTGTGTGTGTGTGTGTGTGTGTGTGTGTGTCATGTCAGCAGGAGAGCCCTCAGGCACTCTGGCACCTCCTAATTAAAACCAGTCAGGCTGCAGGGCAGGGGAGACAGATGCCTGTCACGCACACACACACGCACACACACACGCACGCACGCACGCACGCACGCACACGCGCACACACACACACACACACACACACACACACACACACACACACACACACACACACACACACACACACACACACACACACACACACACACACACACACACACACACACACACACACAGTTTCACAGGTGGGTAAGCTGTCACAAACTCAAAGCCACACATACACGTTTGTGAACCTGTGTGTGCAGTGTGCACCGATACATACATACACAAACACACACACATAGTGGCAACACGCACTAAACACAAACACACAAACCATGCACGGGGTCAGCTCAAACCCCACCCGACCCACCCAGGTGTTATAAATTACTGGTTCTCAATATCTGGTCCGGGGCCCACCAGGGTCTTGTACAAATCGAAAAATACATATATGTCTGGGACCCCAATCGACACCCTCATGGGTCCTTTGGTTCCTTTTGCACACTGAGTAAGGGTCCATTTGGGCCTGCCTGGTAGTCCCCGAACCTGACGTTGAGAAACAGTGTTTGGAAAAAACAAAGCAGTGTGATGCCTACTGTGAGTCAAATCAATATATTTAGAAATGTTTCACTAATACTGCATAAATATTCATTCATATAAACAAATCTTCCAGTGTTTGAAGTAAAAAAAAAACCTACCTCAAACAGCCATCTCATATAAGGCTTAAATCAGTAGTTCTCAACAAAATGTTCCGAATGGACCCTTACAGGTTTGTAACTCTGAGTGTGTACAAACCACCACAAACTGGGTTTGGGTTTGGGTGGGATACCAAATGTACCCGTAAGGTTCCATTTGTACACTCTCAGCGTTATAGCAGTCCTTGAAAAAAGGTTTGAGAGCCACTGGCTGAAATATCAGTGTTCATACTGTAGCAGCAACAAGTTCAAATGAACCAAAAGTGACAGTCAAATCCATCATTGTGATACATGCTGTACTCCTTTCAATGTGTTGCCTCAGGTTGTAATGAGGCTCAATAGGCTCTATGCACAGCAGCCATATTGGAAGGAAATTGGGCCTCTTCTTACTTCCTTCACAGATGTTACCAATGATACTAATAAAGGCTCTGTTCCATTAAGTGTAGCACAGTGGTTCTCAAACCTTTTAATTGCAAGGACCCCCATAACTCTGAGAGTGTACAAATGGAACCAAATGGACCTGTAAGGGTCCATTTGGTTCCATTTTGTACACTCTCAGAGTTACACACCCTCAAGGGGCCATTTGGAACCCCCTCAAGTGTTTCCAGTGAGACAACATGCACACTATCAGCGCCCTGACTCTGTTTGACCAGAATGGAACGGAGCCTTAATTAGTATCATTGGTAACACCTGTGAATGAAGTAAGCAGAGGCCCAATTTCTTTCCAATATATGGCTGCTGTGCATGGAGCCTAATATCAACCCAAACAACTCAGTCTCTGCTTGTTATCTGTAGTATTCACCGACTCGCTCTGAGAAGTGACACCACATGTGTAAGCAATGTACACATACTGTAGCAAACACTCTCTCTCTCTCTCTCTCTCTCTCTCTCTCTCTCTCTCTCTCTCTCTCTCTCTCTCTCTCTCTCTGTCATACACACACACACACACACACGCACGCACACGTACACATGCTAAGGTCATGACCCATAGCAGCCTTTATAAAGTGACACATCAATCTTGCTCTCAGCGCAGAACCAGACGTCGTAATTGCGTCCATTAGAATGTGTATATATACAGTACGCCACAAACCTATCTCCATATTATCAGTGTCGCCGCTGCCGGGGCTGTGAGCTCCAGCGTGCTGCATTGTTAGCGGGCTAACTGCTGTTTGACTGGGGTGGGTGGGTGGATCAAGGCAGCGCATGGTCTCCGTTTCTCTCCAAGTGATTAGATAGCAGCGCACGCGGGCCAGCTAACATAACCCACACACTCGTGTCTCTAAAACTGCCATCCAGCCCTCCTCTCTCTCCCCCTCTCCCTCCCTCTCTCTCTCTCCCTGCCTCTCACATATAGTACAGGTGGGTGGACCCACTTATTCAACCCAGATCTTTCTTTTTAGACATTATGAAATCAGTGTTCGTTTTTCTCTTTCTTTTTCTCAATTTGACATCTAATTTCCTTCCACTGAATTACAGACCTTTCTGTTTTGTTTGCTGGTAATGTGTATGTGGATTTATTTTAACCACGTAAGCCCTATATCCACTTCATCGTACGACGAATAAAGAAAAAAGCCAATTAATCTGCTATTTCTCACACCTTTTGACTATTATTTGACACTTTTCCCCCCATACTGACATGCCCAAGATAGAGGCGCCAGGTTGAAAGTTAGTACTACGGTATTTGAACTTGAATGTTCCCATTTGCTAGGGCTTAATTTGTGCCTGACTGCTTGGCAGAGAGCGGAGTTTCTCGGTGTGCATATGTCACTTAGCTGAAGTTAACGTTCTGTAGGTTGCCAGTGGTTACAGGGGACTATTTCTGATGATCTTGGCCACCACACACAGGAAACACCTACATCACACAAGAGGCAAGTAGCTATATTATATACTGGTAAAAGTGCACCGAGTTCACTGGCTACTGTGTTTAAATGTTTCAATAGAATACCACTTATAAAGTGCCTTATTTCAAATGTGTCCGGAGAAAATATTGAGTATTCAGTTGTACATCCAGTGCGTTGTTCTTTTTAAGAGCTTTTTCCTGCCAGGAAAGTTCTTACAATGCTGCTGGAAGCCAGCATTGCTTAAATTATAGTCCATAATGGTGTTGCATGCTGGAGGGGAAAAAAAGCAGATCTACAAGCTTACAGGCTAACACTGTCGTACGACAAACTATAAATCAGACTTATGATGCTTACTGCTTCCACAAATGTATGTACCATCTACCAATGATGGACACGTGATATTTAAGGCATTCTAAGACAGTGGTTCTCAACCTGTGGGTCGGTACCCCCAGGGGGGTCCCCACATGATTTTGGGGGGGTCCCCAGATGATAGTGACGTGACAATTTAAGGACTTTTTTTTATTTTTTATCCCACGCTTTTGTAACCCCATTTTTTACACCCAGTGCCAATTGTCTATGTAATCCTGGGCACTACCTTCCCTCTGCCAACCTAGGGAGGCCAGGGCCGAGCTCATGCCTCCTTCAATGCATGAGAGCCAACTGACCTTCTTGTCACCTGACAGGGGAGAGTTTCCCTGGTTGGACGTAACGTGTGGAAGGAACACGTTATTCCAACCAGTTCCCTTCTCCTCCATCAGGCGCCCGGCCAGCCAGGGGGAGGCAGTATAGTGACCAGGATTACTACATGTTTTTGTGAGGGTACCTACCCTAGGGAACAACGGGGAGAAATTTAAGTACTTTTAAGACCTTTTTAATACAAAAAAAAAGACTGCAACAAAAGTAATCAACAAACTATACTATAAAACATTGGCCAAATTGACAAATAATATAAGAAAGAGACAAAAGCAATTTTGCGAGGCGTTGTGAGCTTGTAGATCTGCTATTTTCACAATATTTATCTGTGGAACGGAGTCAAACAAAATGGGGGTTCCTAGTTCAAATATGATTATTTTGGGGGGTCGCGGCCTGAAAAGGTTGAGAACCACCTGTTCCAAGATAATGCACATTGCAAAAGTTTTGTTATGAGCATAGTAGTATATAGAGGAGAAAGACGGTCTGTAAAACAAAAGAAAGGCAGCCTTTAAAGAAAGCAGAAAGGGTGAGAAAGGCTCGACCTGCCTGCGTGGTCGCTTTGTGGTTTGAGCCAGGCACGTTTGTTTCACCAAGAACACCAAGTAACTGTAGCCTAACACAAATGTACACGCTTTTAACTGTTACTCAAACACTCACGCACGCACACACGCACGGTTGTAAAGGTCATCTAACAGTACAACAGTGGTTCTCAAACTGTGGTCCGGGGACCCCCAGGGTCCGTGAGGGTGTTCCGGGGGGGTCCCCAGAAAAATGTATTAGTTTGAACCAAATTGACCCTTACCATTCTGTAACTCTGACAGTGCACAAAATGGAACCAAATGGACCCGTAAGGGTTATGGGGAGTCTGTGGTGTAATGCATACCAAAGTAGGGGGGGGGACCTTGAAGTTAAAAAGTTTAAGAACCACTGATCTACACTGATCCATTGCCTGAGCCAAATCGGACAATGCACGTAGGGAAGAAAAAAAAGAATGAAACATAACTGTGTAAATACATACAGTACAAGTAGTATCTCTATATACTGTACATTGTTAGACTGCGGGGCAGTAAAAGCTAGGCTCCAGCTTGTTGCATTGTTAGCGGGCTAACTCCTGTTGGACTGGGGTGGGTGGGAGGATCAAGGCATGCTGGGTCCACACACAGCCACACACACACACACACACACACACACACACACACACACACACACACACACACACACACACACACACACACACACACACACACACACACACACAGAAGGAGTTTTTTTGGCAGGGCTCAGGTCTCCCACCCACGGCAGCCTCTTGAAGCCTCATCCCGCTCCTCTATTCATCTGTGAGGGGCGGCTTACTCACCCTACCCAGTACCACGCATAACAAAACCTGGACCTCAGCGCTACGGAGGAGGCTGGACACACACACACGCACACACGCACACACATGCACGTACGCGTGCGTGTCACTCACACACACACTCACACACACACACACACACACACACACACACTCGCGCACCTACAAACACGCACCTACAAACACGCACATCCAAACACACACACACTGGAAAACAAACGAATGCTCAGGCATGCACATTCAGCTATTAATCCACTTACATCGGGTAGATTTACAAAAGCAAAAACATATCTTTGATGCTTTGTGGCGCAGAACCTTTTCATGGCTGTTTAAGCGAGAAGAAAACACGGAAACGTTTTTTTTTCTTTCCTTTTTAAAGGGCTTTGACACAGTCACATTTGTGTCTTCAATGATATAGGTTACAGGTGGGCGGGCCTGAGTGCGAGCTCCTCATTCACCTTTCATAATGAACACATTTTATTATAGGACACATGTTCCACTCAC
>NC_137624.1:9775996-9815996 GCF_963280865.1 Gymnoscopelus braueri | reverse complement strand
ACGTAACCCCTCTGCCACAGAGAGAAAGCTCAGACGATACAGGTTTAGTTTCCTCAATTATAATTTGTTGTTAAATAGTAAATAACTTGAATTAATTGTAATTAAAAGGAAACACCAGCAGATAGGCTGTGTGTCGTCATTACATTTTTATATAAATAATTATATTCCATTGTTACCTATACGTTCAGTACAAACCTTACACATGGAAACGGATGAAGATATAATTCATCATAACATTTACATTGATTACATAAAACATTTAGAAACCTCTTATCTCCATATTTTTACTTTTTAACGTAAATTAATGCCCTACTTTGTTATATAAGTGTCACACAAAAGTAGCAAAAATAGCAGATCTACTAGCTCAAACCTTTTTGAGCTTGTAGATCTGCTATTTTAGCTATTTTTGAATCCTGAAAAGCAGCAGTCTTGCACATATAGGTTTCCGCCCGATAGTAACGATATATGTATTAAAGGGGAAGACCACTCATTTTCAACATTGAACTATGTCTTTAATACACCTTAGAGCTGTTGTGTGGAAATAAGAAAAAAGTCCCCCCCCCCTTCTATGTTTCCTAAAACTGGATAATTGATTGAGGTCATGTGATCAGTGACATACGCAGGGTGTAATTTTGGCTCCGCCTCCTCAGACAAAATTTCAATGTTGAAAATGAGTGGTAATCCCCTTAAATATATCTTTATTTGTTTCTTATAACCTGTCTCTAGCCCGTGTTTCTTTCTCTTTTCTTTTCTGCTCCCTCTCTCTTCTCACGGAATACCATACAAAATGATGGAGAACGCACGGAACATGTATGTTCCCCCCACTTCTTTACACCTGTAAACCTGTGATGACTAAAGATAATAATAAAGATGACTCTGATTCTGATAATGTAATAGCCATGCTCCAGCTGTACATCTGCTATTTTTGAACATTTTTGTGTCTGATTTTTTTTTACACAAATCTTCTCTTTTGGGGGTCCCTGGCACAAAACATTTGCAGGTGGGGGTGGTCCGCTGCCAAATACAAGTCATTTTGGGGGTCCTTGGCACGAAAAAGTTGACCTAAAACTGATTTAGAAGGCATTTGTCTTAATGGGTTTAACCTATGGAATACATTGCCAGGTAAAGAGGTCAATTTGGAGTATGTGGGAGGTTAATGGTGATTGGCTCCAGTCTGGCTCCAGAGACGGAAACAACTTCAAACTTAACCCATTAAGACCTGAGGCTTGAGATTTTACGAATGCCTTCTATCTAAATCACTAATTCTCAAACTATTTCGTGCCAAGGATCAACACTGCAATGTAGAAATACTCTGTTACAAGTAAAAGTACCAGTATTGAAAATGTACTTGAGTAAAAGTACAAAAGTATCGGTATCAAAATATACTTAAGTACTAAGAGTAAAAGTACTCATTATGCACCATGTCCCATTTCACAAGTTTCCAAATGTATAAAATCCTTTGAAAATAGCAGATCTACAAGCTCACAATGCGTCGCAACGTGACAAATTGTGAGCTTGTAGATCGGCTATTTTCAAATGGCCGAAATGTATATATAGGGCTGACGTGGTAATGTGTGTTTTATAATAAAAATAAAAATCTACAAAGTAACTACAGTAGTAACTAAAGTTTTCAAATCATTGTAGTGGAGTAAAAGTATAATATTTGCCACTTAGATGTAGTGGAGTAGAAATAAAAGTATTGGAAATTGGAAATACTCAAGTAAAGTACAAATACCTCAACATTTTACTTAAGTACAGTACTTGAGTACATGTACTTAGTTACTTTACACCACTGTATATATTTGGCCAAGGACCCCCCAGCTGAAGTGCCAGGGACCTCCCCTGAAGAGAATATTTGTGTACAAAAAAATCAAACACTTTCGAAGTGTGACACGAAGTGACACTCTGTGAGCTTGTATATCTGCTATTTTTTAATAGCCAACACTTAAATCTAAAATGACACAGACGCTTTCCCGGTTTCGATGGGTTAAGCCTGAATTATACTTCCATCGTACGACGGTGTCACTGGCCAAATCATTTAGATCTGTAAGCTCACAACGCGAACAGTGAGCCTGTTAGATCGGCTGTTTTTGGAGCAATCGTTGGGAAGAGTCGCGGGTAGTTACACTTACAGAAATGGCCAGTGTTTTGCTATGAATGAACAAGTAGATAATTGTGTCTGATTAACACGTCGCTAACTTCAACAGATAAGGGATAATTCAATTAATATAGTTTCTTCCGTTTTCAAAATGAGAAATCATTTTAGATGGAGTTGTTACTGATTTCTCTAACCATCAGAAAGTCTCTCTGACTTATATGCCTCTGAGAGAAGTGACATATTCTGTACATGCTCTCCAGTTGTCTGTCATGGCTAAGACCATTCTTTAGAGACAATAGATTGCCATACATAGTCATACATGCTATGACAGTTAAAACATGAAAGACCCAATATATCCTGATATTTCATCATAATAATACAGACAGCAAAGCAAAACAAATATGCACTTTAGATCTGCTTGAACACCACTATGTTTTAACATGACTCTTCCTCACGATGTACAGTAGCTCTGAAGAGAATGGTTAAGAGTTAAAATCTCACCGACATCCAATTAAGCACAAAACTGTTCAAAGACACTTACTGTAACTATGACAGCACCGAGAACATCTTTTCAGAGGCCCTGGCGTAATTAGACTTCACTTTTATCCCGGTTTACACTTTTTAAGACGTGAAGCGCATCCGACCACTTAAGATAGGAAGGATTAGAGAGATTCTAATCATCTGCAACGGCATAGTCCCTGTACGTGCAACACAAACTCCAACTCTATGCCACCCGTTCTGAACAGAATACAAACCTCTGACATGACATCCTGTGTTGAAATAAAAGCAGTGTGACACTGAATGCAAGAGAGGGGCGACGACGGCAAGAGAGAGTGAGTTGTTACTGACCTTTTAAGAAGAAGTTTTGATTTCAGTTCCTCTCTCTCGCGCGCTCTCTCTCTCTCTCTCTCTCTCCGTATCGCGTCCCCCGTCAGGAAACCCAGCACTGTCTTCAGTCGCAGACTTGTGAAAGTGAGAGACAGGCAAGAGAGAGAGAGAGAGAGGGAGAGAGAGAGAGAGAGAGAGAGAGAGAGAGAGAGAGAGAGAGAGAAGCTCAAATTTGCTCTGAAGGTGTGTCAGTGATTTAGCCTTACCACCAAACGGTTATCTAAGAAACACAACAAAACAAAAAAAAAACCTGCTACACCCACCCACCAGGCCCATGCAGCCAACACCCCTCCCTCCCTCCCTCCCTCCCTCTAAACCAAAAGTATTTGGCAGGGTTCCCTACACGTCCACCTGTGCTTAGGGGAGGGGAGTGACACATGCACTCACAGGGCCAAGCCTGAAAACCTGCTTCTCAGATAGGACTGTGGGCTGGGCGGTGGTGCTGCTGGTACTCTGGCTGGGCCAGGGGGGGGGGGGGGGTAATGGGGGGAAAAGCAGGGGGCTCGCCTTTTCTCTTGCAATGGCAGAGGAACTGAAAGACTGAATGACAGGTTTGGGCCCTTTTTTTGGAAAGTCTGTGGTGACGTTGGAGAAGGGTGGCTTAAGGTCAAACGTTTGAGATTCTCAAACGTTTACATTTCAGCAACCTCCTGGTTTGGTATGGCCTAAAAGGGATAGTTCACCCCCAAAATGACCTTTTTTCTAACGATTGGTCACTCCATGGAGACTTGAATTAATAAAATTAAAATTAAAAAAATGTTGTCGCATTCCTAAGCCAATAATTTGATGACCGGCAGCGGTTCCGGTAAGAGACACAAAGATTCTCCTTTGTGTCTCCTACCGGAACCGCTGCCTACCGGTTCGCTGGTCATCAAATTATTGGCTTAGGAATGCAAAAAAAAAATATATATATATCCATGAATTCTCCATGGAGTGACTATATCGATAGAAAAAAAGTAATTTGTACACTGTCGGAGTAACAGACTTGTAAGGTTCCCTTTTGGTTCCTCACTATCAATCATTTAGCTGGGGACCCCCTCAAGGACCCCTAACAAAGAATGGATCTGTGGTCAGAGATCGATCTGGAGAGCCAGGCGGGGCCCAAAGACCCACACGAGATCTTGGTAGTGCAGCTATTAAGGTGGTGAAAACACAGACGGTCAAAAAGCACAACAAAGTGTGTCAAAGGGCTGAGTGCACTGCAGGGCGTGTGGTGGGGTGGGTTATTTGACTGACTGTGCCAAGCAGGAGCTTAAGAGGGATTCGTATCAAGCGTGAAACAAAAGACGTATCGGAGGAGAAAAGAAAAAAGGCAGTGTTGGTGACAGTATCTGAATGTATCTGGGCGTGTGCTTCAGCGTGCCAACCTGTACCTGGCTGGCAGGACGGAACACTGTGGTTTGTACCACTCTGTAAAGGAACATAATGAGAGGCTGGAATAAATGAAGGGGTCAATCGAGAGCGAATTAAGGCAGATCTACAAGCTCACAACACATCACATTGTGATGCATTGTAAGCTTGTAGATCTGATTAAGACCTTTTTTAATACTACTGTAGATAAGACATTATGACATTATGGTTAGTACACTAACCATAATGTGAGTTTCTGTATTGTTAACAGACTTGTACTGATACAATAAAACTAAGAAAATAAATATGTATTTTAAGATGTTAGCCATTGCCCTATTTCACAAATTTTTCTAAATATATCATGATCATCATGGTACTGTACATAGTGATTTGATTTCAATTTAATACAATTTAATTTTATGTATAGTGTCAAATCACAAGTTGTCTCAAGACACTGATGTTGTCGTCCGTCCGTCCGTCCGTCCGTCCGTCCGTCCGTCCCCTCATCTTGAGCAAGATTTTTCTTCTTTCCTTATTTTTTTTGTTTGACAGTGGCAAAGAAAAACTCTCCTTTAACGGGAAGAAACCTCAGGCAGAACCAGGCCCTAGGGTGCTGGCCATCTGCCTTGACCATGTCAGGGGGAGAGAGAGAGGGAGAGAGGAGAGAGCCAGACAGACTGAAACCAGTGGGTTTGCGTCGCGGGTTTGTGTTGAGTTGCGATGCGATGCATTGTGAGCTTGAACATCTGCTATTTTCTAAATATTTGTATACATTTTACACATTTGAAAACTTGTGAAATGGGACGTTCTGCATAATGAGTACTTTCTATAATGACACAAATAACAAAATGAACAGGTATAATAATAGTATATTAGCAGTCCACAGTCTTCCACAGTTGCATGGAAACGCTTGATCTGTAGCCGGGGACCACAAGTACGATCCATGGGAGCTATGAGAATAGTGTGCAGCTGTATTTGATGGATTTCTTGTTGCAGTCTTACCTTTAACATCAAGAAACAAGACATGAAGTCCAATAGCAGTGTGGTCTCCCTGTCCAATGTTGAACTATATGGATGGTTATTGTGTGTGCAGTTTGTGATTGGAGCATGCATACGTCAGTGGTTCTCAACCTTTGATCAGGACCCATTTTGAAAAGTGTTCGCGGCCCACCCATCTGACCACTTAACAGAAGTGGTCAGATATGGGTGGGCTGCGTGCATTTTCAGAGCATGTTTATGCTCACTCAATCGATTGTGTTCTGTGTGTAGAATGTAGAGTTCAGTGTGCAGGTTGGATTCTTGTGTTTACGTTCTAGTGTGGTGACGGTCCACGCCTCATTGGGACAAAATGAAGCTTTTACAAAAGTTCAATGAGGAAGATCTTTTCTTTCACGCTATATCTATCATTCTGCTTTCATCATTTGTTTCTGGGGAATTCCACTACGTTGCTTCCTCTTTCCCACGCTGTCGAAACCTTTCATTCACAATTCTAAGCACTCCTAGCCAGTCATATTTTTTCATTTTGCAGTTAGCCAATGAGGTCTTGGTCTCCATTCTACAAATATGCCTGCCTGCCAGTCATTCTCTTTCAGACTGAGTGTTGTCCTGCCCCGTCTCCACCATGTCGAGGTCTCCATTTTCCAGGAGTTCAGCATGAAAAGTTGACACAGTGTGTTTAAATATATTTTCTTAACTTAAAGGGCAAGACCACTTTAGTAGAGCTTTGGGTTGTGTAGTTACCTTGCCATGATGTAACTCCAAAGGTGGACAAGAAAAAAAACAAATTCTCCAGTGATTAGAAATTCAAAATAGCCTACTGTATGCTCCTCATTGACTTACATTGTTCGTTGAAACAGCTCTCAAAGTCACTCTTTTAGCACATAGACGAACGCAAACAAAGTTGATTCAGACAATAATAGAACATCACCAAACCCAGTACTGCCATTTTTAATAGGAAGAAAACACAGACTGGATCCGGATCTTCAAATAGTAAAATCAACAGGAAGTTAACATTTTTATTTAAAAAAACTGTTTTGGGTTTTGTGATGTTCTAGTTTGTCTGAATCAACTTTGTTTGTGTTCGTTTATGTGCTAAAAGAGTGACTTTGAGAGCTGTTTCAGCGTACAATGTAAGTCAATGAGGAGCATATTTTGAATTATCAATTTTGAATAACTAGAGCAATTATTTTGGATTTCTTGTCCACCTTTGGAGTTACATCATGGCAAGGTAACTACACAACCCAAACCTCTACTAAAGTGGCCTTGCCCTTTAAGAAAGGGGGAGGCACTTCAAGGGTACTGCAGCAGTGCAAACTGCAAAGGCAAAGTTTTGAGCATTTTGAATTTGAATGTACCTACACAAAACAAAACATCAGAGACCTGTTTGTGATGGTGTGCGTGCATGCGTGCGTGCATGTGTTTGTGCATGTGTGTGCACATTCAGTACAGTATTGCGTGTGCTTCACAGCTGCATGTGTGCAACTCATTGGTTTCTGTGTTTGCGTTAAGGCCCCACGGTCGGGAGTTTACCCTCTTGAACAAACTAACAAGAACACATGTAGCAGCAACTGCGAGTCACTCCCACATGGCGCTCTCTGCTTTCATCCTGACACCTGTGGTGGGGTGGGTGCCATCCTTTTATTCACAAAATCTGTCAGATCAGACTCTTTTCCGCTGACGGGCAATGTTTAGGTGAAAGTACGGGTGCAAGTAAAGGTCTGCAAAGGGTAGGAATTAACCACTTAAACACTATATACTTAGTTGACCGGAGTCCCCCAGAGCTCTATACTATAGGCCGGGCAGGCCCCCCTCCTTTTTTTCTCCGCTCTACAGTAAATCTTTTCCCCCAGAATAGGGACGATAAGATTCTAAGTGGTTAATGACTTAATCATGTTCTGCCAATAGAAACCTCTTTTGTTATAGCCTACAGCAGGGGTCTTCAACGTTTTCAGGCCAAGGACCCCCTAGCTGAGAGAGAGATGAAGCAGGGACCCCCTACTCTATATTGTATGAGAGATTAAAGTTTTTCTTTAACTTAGTCTGCTCTTTTTTCCCTCTACACCTATAGCCTCTTTGCAAAAAATAGCCGATCTACAAGCTCTCAACGCCTCGCGCTGCGAGGCGTTGAGAGCTTGTAGATTGGCTATTTTCGGCTAATGTTCCCCTCAGAAAAGGAATTCTAGTGGTTAATGTAAAAAAAACTAAATCCTATCACACAAAGATTTGCCGGACCCCCTATAGTAGCTCTGAGGACCCCCGAGGGGTCCCGGACCCCCTGTTGAAGACCCCTGGCCTACAGTATGTACTGTGTGTATTGTCTTGTGAGCTGCAACATCTGTTCTTCGTTTCTCTCATTTCTTTCTTCTCTTTTCTTCAGCTACTGTACAATGGAGTTCTCTTCTCTTCTTTGGAGGATGAGTACAGTCAGTATATACACACACATAGATGTAATAGACGGTTCAGAGAAAATTACAATTAAGGTAGTTAGCAGACACTCTGAAAGTAAATGGAGCGCAAATAAATCAATTATAGGCTATATGCTACAACGTGACTAGGATAGGTATGGATACATGCAAATAGAAAACCTAACATCTGTCTATACAACATGCTATTGTACCTAAATAGCATAGCATTTGTGGACAAGACAACAGTATACTGTATACAGGAACATAACAAGTAACCATCATACTGTACATCTGCATGGTATTGATTGTTTGATTGAATACTTTATTAACACGTTTGTTGCCCTGACAACCAACAACAACCAATAAAACCCAGGACTGTCCCTTCGGGCTATAGGATCTATTCTAAACTACGGTCTCCTGGAGATGGGATGCTAAAACTCTAGTCGGAATGTAGGCTTTGCGCACAACAAAACTGTGTCCTTGTATTTTAGTTATGAAAAAAGTATTGTTCAGAGCAAAATGAACGGCCCACGGTAAGGGCAATGCTTTACAAAGTTGTAAGAGGAATACACTCATCTGACTGACGATCTTGTCAGCGTCTGATAGCCTATTGTGAAAGTAAATGAAATTCGCTCCGGTCAAACCCCATTCAGCAATTCATTCATTCCGCAGTTTTAGTGGCCTTGTAAAATAAAACCACCAGCTACATTCACATTAAGACTTACTGAATGGGCCCTTAAAAACAATGTTTTTCTTTTTCAAATCATCCTCTGTGTATCAACAATAGAAAGGCACAGCTGATAGTCAATCTATTCATGTGGGCCTATGGGAGAAACTACATATATTACAATTCCCCCATGACATCCATAAAAATAAAACATCAAGTTTTATGGCGTTACATAGATAAACTTATATTCATTTTCTCAGGTACCGGACAGGAACTATTATGGTAAATGTATGCGCCGTCCACACCGAATGTCTTAAAATGGCCGACATACAAGCTCACAACGTGTCACATCAGCAGCGTGTTGTGAGCTTGTACGTTGGCTATTTTCGACAAGGGGCACCGTCGTGCTACAAAGTCTGAATCAGGCTTTATCATTTTCACAGATGTTTTAATGCTACAAATGACACAATGAAACTGAGTTTACAGGAAAAAAACTGTGCTGACACCTCCATGCTACTGTTGCAGAAACACTTTGCTTTGGGGCAGATAGCTTTAATCCTCCAACACTTAAAAAGAACATCCCATCTTAACCCATTAAAACCGGTAAAGCATCTCTGTCATTTTAGCTGTTTTAGTTATACATATCGGCTCTGTCGGGTGGAAACCTCATACAGTATGTCCAAAACTGTTACTTTTCAGGATTTAAATTCAAAAGTAGCCAAAGTAGCAGATCTACAAGCTCAAAACGCGTCGCTTTGCGCCGCGTTTCGAGCTTGTGGATCTGCTACTTTGTATACTTTTGTGCAACGCTGTTGTATGATCAAGTAGGGCATTCATTTCAACTGTTTTAGAAGACATGTTTGGAATCGGCTTCAGGTCTTACTGGGTTAAGAGGAGCTGTGATCAAGAGCCAGATTTTGAAGCCGGATGGGACTCAGACTTATTCAAAGCAGTTGGTATAGAAATGACTAGAAAAAGGGGCGCTCCTCGCGGCACAGATCTCCGCAGGGCTGGGTGGCCTACCCAGGGCGGGTGGGGTGCGATTGTGCGAACACAATCCATATGTCCAACACTTTGGCCCCAAAATGTACTGGGGGTCTAAGGATTTTATTTATTTTATAAATAATAGTACTTAACTACTTTATTTGTTTATTTCCGGGACAGTGCACATTAATGAACATTTCAATCAATACACATGATTGCATGTAAATATGCTGGAAGCTAATTTCCATCCGTGGTACCACATACAAATACACCACAGTGACAACATGACAAATAGAGAAAAACAACAAACAACTGCCTAGAAATTAGAAATAAAAATGCCATACCTAATTTAAGCCTATAACTAAAACAACCTAAATACCTACTGTATAGCCTAATACCTAAGCCAATAGAAAATCTAAACCTATTTTGACACATCTAAGATTTAAAATGTATCAATGGTCACATGTTTGAGACATTTTTAACCATTGTTTTAGTTTTAAAAGTAGGCTTCCCTTGATGGAGAGGACATTCTGTCCAAACGTGGTCTGCCTACGATGGACCTCACAGTCCCCTCTGGTGTCTGACCTAGAGCTACGTCCAGTGTCTCTCTTCCTGTCACACACTGGAGGAGGAGCAGGTCCATGTAGAAGCAGAGACTTTTAAAAGCCATAACATTATCAAAGCTTAAAAAGTGATACTTTTCCAAAATACTACAATGATGGTATGAGTTTGGTTTCTTGTCTCAGACCTTGAAGACTCTCCCGAACGTTGTCCAATTGGTTGCAGGACTGTGGCACCAGCAAACGACCAGTTTGTGAAACAATATTCAATTTGTGATAGGATCATGTAGTGGAGATATGTTTTTGCAGCAGTGGTTGTCAGGAAGGGCCTAATCTGATCCAATATGAGTATGACCCCTAGGTATTTTAATTGGGAGACCAATGCCAATTATTCCCCCTACAGAAACACCTTGGACCTGCTCTTTGCATTTAACATTAAACATGTGTCTCTTAACCAGACTTGAACCTTGTTCAAAGCATATGTGAGACTAGATGATATTATCTCAAAGTTGTTACCGTGTATAAAGATAAATGCGTCATCAGCATACATTTGTACATTGAACTTGGGACAGATATAATAAGGCAGATCATTTATGTATAATGAAAATAGTAAGGGCCCAAGGATCGATCCCATCCCAGCAAGCACAGTCAGGACCCGGACCAATCAGTGACGTCTCGATTGGGGCTAGATCAAGTCAAACCAAGACAAGTCAGATCTGGCCCAGAATATCACCGGATTTCAACCAAAATTAATCCTGACCACAAAAACGTCACTTCCAGGACGTCATCTAAACACATTTCTCATCACCCGAAATTGCTGTCCAAATGTCCATATGATGTCCCGGTGATGACGTCCTGTAAATGACGTAAAGATCATCCCCATATGGGCTGTGATCTGGCCTAGTCCTGAACGTCACCGGGGTGATGACCGGGCGTCATCATAACGTCATTATGACGTCATTGTGCTTGCTGGGATGGGATTGTCTTAGTAAGGGGATCTGACACTGTCTACCATGACACACTGTTTTCTGTTTGTTAAATAGGATTTAAACCATTTTATTGCTTCTATTGAAAAATGTAAATATGACAGTTTTGTTAGGAGGACGTCGTGGTTGACGGTGTCAAACGCCCTCTTCAGATCAAGAAATACAGCACCCACATAGTACAATAGAATTTTCAGAATAGCGCAAAAAGTCCCATTGCGGTCCCAGAATGAATTAAAGCAGACATAGGTAAAGTATCTAACTGATAACACTTGACTTGTGTTATGCTATTGTATCTAATTATAACTGTAATAATATCATTCAAACAACAAAAACAGTCAATCCAATGTACAAGCAATACATAATAAAATAAATTTGTATTAGATTAAAACACATCTATACCAGCCAATAGGGTCCAATCCAACTTGCCCATCAACCAATTTTTGGGGCGGCGGACCCATAGAGTAAAAAATAATAGAGAGGGCACCGGAGACCCCCTCCCATCTACTTGCATTGAGTTGCTCACCCAGCGCATGAGGCGAAATCACCCCTTCTTCCGGGTTGGAAAATGTGATGGGCGAGGCCTATTTGGCGCCACTGTGACACATTTTGCGTCACAGAGGTGACCTCGAGCCCATTGGTCGAAACCGTTTTCGCTCGTTCATGTACAGTGGCCCCAGCCGTTTTAAGCTGCAGTACCTGTGAATGGCCAGCATGTCCAATGCGCTTCAATGCAACCACTGGGTTCTGGGGGCTTGGCGGACCCCCTTTAGTCCTGTTGAGTGTAAGGAGCAGTTGCTATGCCCATACATGGGCATTGGGCATGCCATATATGGGTATATACTGATGACGTCAGGGATCTCCATATATGGGCATAATAGGGCCAAGAAAACACAGAAACACAGATGTCCAAAGCGACACAGGCAGGCAGACAGACAGACAGACAGACAGAGCTGACAGACAGACAGACAGACAGACAGACAGACAGACAGACAGATACAGAGATCTCCTTACGGAAACAGACAGACGGGTGTTACCTATTGTGACATTTAATTGTAAAAACATTTATTGTAACTCGTCATGTGTTATGTCATCTCTTTCATTTCCTCAGATGAATTCATGTTTGACAACATTATCAATAACTCAAAAAGTCAGCCCCAGTCACACACGTGGAGAGAAGCAGTCTCACTGCCCTGGGGCACAACACATTGACTCTGTTTCATGAGAGCCGAGGGCACTACCCTTATCCACCCTACCCACCCTTCAGCCCCCCTCCGCCCCCCACCTTTCTCTCTCTCTCTCTTTCTCTCTCTCTCTCTCTCTCTCTCCATGCCTTCCCTCCCTCCCTCTGTCTCTCCCAGCCAGCTCCACCACAACGCCCCACCCACGGCATGAGAAGACACGGAGAGGAATGTGATCTAACCACACACTCCCAGACCCCCCCCCCCGCCCCCCCCCACCCCACCCACACACACACACACACACACACACACACACACACACACACACACACACACACACACACACACACACACACACACACACACACACACACACACACACACACACACACATTTGTATTACTATCCTTGTGAGGACATCGACATTTTAGGATGCCGATTCTATGAATGCCATTAAAAAAAAAAAATTAACCCTAACCCTAAACCTGAAAATAGCAGATCTACAAGCTCGCGACGCGTTTCTAGATCGGCTATTTTCGGTGCACGACATTGCCGTGCGACTAATTATAAATCGGCCGTAACTCTAAACCCCTAAACCCCTAAACCCTGACCTCTAAATGCCTCTCTAACTAAACTCATATAAAAATTCTCTTTTTAACCATAAAAACAACCATTTATCTTGCGAGGAGTCGGACTAAGGGAACCTGTCCATGTCTCACATTCTGCTATACTTGTGGGGACATTTGTGCCCTCACAAGTATAGCGATACGAGCGCACATGCACGCACACACACACACACACACGCACACACACACACACACACACACACGCACGCACACACACACACACACACACACACACACGCCCTCCTCTCCCGCTCTTTGCTCTCTCGTATCCATAGCGGTGCACTCCTCCTAACCCCCTGCTCATCTCCTCCTCCTCCTCCTCCTCCTCCTTCTCCCCGCAACCTTCTCCTCGTTGCTCCCTCAGACCCCCCCCTCCCCTCCACTTCCCTCTTCCTCCTCCCGACCACATTGTTGCCAGGCTGTAATGTTTTTCTTAGCCTCTCCTACACACTCTTTTCACACGAGGCAGCTCTCTCTCTCCCCTCCCCTCCTCCTCTCATCCTCTACCATACTTACCCAGCCTGCACTGGGCTCAGCTGACCCCTCTGACGGAGGGAGTGGGTTGGGTGGGTGGGGTGGTGGGGGGGGGGGAGGGAAGGGACGGGTGGGCACACGCCGGCACAGTCATTCCCGCAAACCAACCCTCTCTGTCTCTCTCTCACAGCCAGGTCTGTTTTCCACAGACCTGGCGTGGAAAACAGACGAGTTAAATTAACGCTTATATATACGGATTTGGCCGTGCAGCTATACTGCAGTGGTTCTCAACCTGTGGGTCGGGTCCCCACGTGATTTTTGGCGGGGGGGGGGGTCCCCAGATGACAGTGAAGTGACCATTTTTATTTTTAATACAAAAAAAATCACTGCATCAACAAACTATGCTATAAAAACTGCTAAAAACTTGCCAAAAAACTTGAGGCGTTGTGAGCTTGTAGATCGTCTATTTTCACGATATTTATCTGTGGAACCGAGTCAAACGTAATGCCTCAACTCCTACAACTCCAAGTGCTTATCAGGGTGGGGGGTCCCCAGTTAAAATATGATTATTTTGGGGGGGGGGTCACGGCCTGAAAAGGTTGAGAACCCCTGTACCTAGATAAGTGATTATCTGCCCTTTTAATTTCAAGGAGCCTCAGTTTGATATCCATGAACCGCATTTGATACCATTTGTATGTCTGAGACAGGAATCTACACTGTAAAATCTTTAGTGATCATTTAACTGAGGTGCCGTTTACACGAGGACCGTCTCTACAGAAAACGGCAAAATAAAGTATCAGATATGCCGTCCGTTTACACGGGAACGGTGTTTGCGAGGCTTGAATCCGCAACAAAGTGAAACCACCTTCCAGGGTGGAAGTCTTGGAAAACGCTCAACCTCGCGTCTCCATCTAAACGTGCAATACAGGGGAATCCGCAAAAGTGTGATGTTATGTCTCACGTAGGCTCTCATCCAGAGCCGTAGAACCACTATTGCCAGACCCTGTGAGAGAAATAAGCAGCCAGTTCTATGAAAACAAGCCCAAAAGAAGCGACTAGGCTACATGAGCACTATACAGTACATTGGCTATTTGAAAATAGCAGATCTTAACCCTTAACAGACGACGTCACACTGATAAGAACCAGTATGCGTGCAACCAGTATGCGTACAATGAAACCCATTCTAATCAGGTCTCGCTAGGACGCGCCTCACTAGCCAACACACAAGAGGGGGTTGGGGTGCGCTGAAACCAGTGCACCCCGAAACAACAGGTTGGGAATTGATTGCGTGAAACAATCACCTGTGCGTCCAGTCTCAATGTTATAGTAAACAAATAATTGGTCTAGTGCATTGATGCAAGTAACATTAACGAGTGTCAACGAGCGTCAGCTGGACAGTGGCACACACACCTCAGAGAATGGGACATGATAATGTTTACTGTGATTATGGTAAGCTTACATTTCATATCACAAACACCATAGAGTAAAAACTCCTGTAACTTTAACTTTTTATTTTTGTTGGGCCGATACCGATATTGACCGATAACGGCAAATATCAGCCGATACCGCCATGTGGCCGATATATCGGTGCATCCCTAAAAATAATAATACAAAAAAGACTGAACTGCCCAATCTCCTTTTAAAATGCATCTGTGTCATCGTGTTTGCCCTCATTTTGTCACTGTTGAAAGCGTCCTGCCGTTTGCGTGATCTAGTTGAGGCTGTGCTGTTGTTGTGGGGGTGACAGGATGTGGGGGTAGCATATTCCACTCCGTAGAGAGCGTTTAACGTTATCAGCAGGCTTATAGGTCCATGTATCTACAGTAACCATCAGTCTGTTGTGGGTTGGCCCTCTACAGGGCCCTAGCTTTGACATTAACTCCACATACTAGGAGCTCAAACGGATATCTCCTCATGTTAACCTGAGCGGACGACATCTTCAGACAGAAATACAAAGAGAAAACGAGGCAGTAACCGCAATTCTTCTCCTTTCCCGCCGTTGTCCCACATATCTAAAAAACAATGATCAAACAGCGCTGAACTATCTGACATCTTGATAAGTGTGCAGAGCTGGCGGTATATGAGCTCTTTTGAGTGCACAGTTTTGGTTTAGTAAAGGTTTTTTCACAAGAAAGTCATTGGAAACCACCAGTCATACCTCATGTACTGTTAAAAATGGGCATGCAGCCATACAGGTCAAATGTGAACATTTTCATATACATTCGTTCATTGGACTCATTTGACTGAACTAGATTTCCGGACCATGATATCGCATTGGATCTCTATACCAGTGGTTCTCAAACTTTTTCATGCCAAGGACCCACAAATTGATATGTATTTGGCCGCGGACCACCACCTGAAAATATGTTGTGCCAGGGACCCCAGAAGCAAAGATTTGTGTAAAAAAAAATCGAAAAAATGTTGAAAGATTTGCACACATTTGAAATATTTTTCAAAAATAGCAGATCAACAGCTTGTTGATCTTCTATTTTTTAATAGACAAAAGTATAAAAGGTTAAAGTTGTTAAAATGATTGTGATGCAATATTAACACATTTTGCTGGGGACCCCCTGGAACGCCCACCAAGGACCCCTGGGGGTCCCCGGACCCCACTTTGAGAACCAATGCTCTATACCATCTTTGGCTGTTTAAGAGAAATGCATACAGTACATGTACAATATGCATTCTTGGCAATTTTGGTGGCTGTCTTGTACTATAATGAAGGAAACCAGTCTCTATCCGAGACTGAATGTATACAGGACAATTTAAGGTCACTGAAAACGGCCAGGAAACACATAATGAAAGAGAGACCGAGAGAGAAAGAGAGAGAAAGAGAGAGAGAGAGAGCGAGAGAGAGAGAGAGAGAGAGAGAGAAAGAGAGACAGAGAGAGAAGGGGAGAGAGAGAGAGAGTTCTGCATGATTACTTGTTTACTGTTTTCCAGATTGAGCCAGTCACATGTGGGACAGTATAAAAGTATATCCAGCTTGGACGATAATAATCCCCCTGGTCTATCAATATCCACATAATCATTATGGCCGCGAGGGGGGGGGGGGGGAGGAGGAGAGAGGGCGCTGGTCAGCAGAGGATTGTGGGTTTTGCAGTTCAGAGCCGCTAAAATAGCCGTGCCGCTTGGTGGAGGGGGGGGGCAGAGCGACTACAGGGAGAAAAACCGGCCGAGGTTTGAGTGTGTCCTGGCAGGGCCGATCGAAACCACACACTGACACAAATGACTGGCCTCCGCGCCTTTCATCTCGACGGGGAATGGAGAGCGTCGATGCCACATGAGGACATGTTATGAGTGTCGGGGGCCAAACACACAGCGCTGAAAGGGACAGGAAGTATTTTATTTAAGCGTCTTCATGGCAGTTTTTATTGAGAATCATGTTTGACTGCTGTTGGATATAGCGGCAGTGCGTTATGTTATATTGACCTTTAAGTGTTATTTGACTGACATTTATTGGGAGGAGGGGGGGGGTGCTGAGAGTGAAGCAGAGACGGGTGAGGCAGGGAAAAGAGGGTGGGAGTTGATTGAGATGAGGGATAGATTCTGAGGGATGAAAATGAGACGGTAAAAAAACTGAAGAAATTACGAAGTGAGAACCGTTGGCAGAATTTCAAGTGAGAATATCGTATTATTCATGTGGTGGAGGGTGGTGAAATAAAGCAATATATGCCCCGAGAAGCTGTGGTTAAGAGTGATTTCAGAACATGGGGCGTTGTTACACTACAGTAGTCTCTGCCCCTTAGCTGTTCTAACATCACTGTAAACCATGGCCCCGTGTGGCTTATTGCTTTTATAAAACGCTTTTCCAAATATAGCAATGTGAAAAATCATAGACGTATCCCAATTAAAACAGTTTTTGAACCCTCTAGACTTGGTAAACTGCATGGACCTGATTTGGCTCTGCACTTGGAACCGCTTTTTTTTGTGTACAACTAACATCTCTTCACCAAAAATATCTGATCTACAAGCTCACAATACGCTCACAAGCTTGTAGATCAAAGTTTTTGGCTAATGTTGGTTCAAGTGGTTAAAAACTCACTACAAGGCCCAGGCCGCGGCGTAGCGGTTCCGGGCACCTATAGGCTCATTATGTGCATCGTGGGCTCGAGTCCCGTTCCAGACGAACTATGCTGTATGTCACTCCCGTCTCTCTCTCCTCCTTTCCTGTCTGTCTCCACTTACTCTATCAATAAAGACAAAAAGCCCCAAAAATTTCTTCTTATTTTTTAGAAAAAAAAACTCACTACAAGAATAATTTGTACAACAAAGTAGTCCCTGACTGCCTCCACAAATGAGGAGGTTGTGTGAACGGTGAATGTTGTAAACTCGCAGTTGGTGCAGTAATACTGATGCTAGTGTACATGCGGTCACAGGTGTGTGTTTATAGAGCGTTTTTACAAAGGCGGCTCTGCCAGTCATAATCAAGGAGCAGAACTATCTGCTTCACAGGGTATAGAGGTGGATGACACTGACCGACTGACCATCATCTGTGTCACACCAAACACATTCACCTCTCAACGATCCCTCCGTAGGATGTATCCCCTGCGCAGTAGTGTGTGTGTGTGTGTGTGTGTGTGTGTTTGCGTGTGTGTGTTTGCGTGCGTGCGTGCGTTCGTGCGTGCGTGCGTGCGTGCGTGCGTGCGTGCGTGTAGTAGAATTTGAGACATAGACATTGTAAGGACCATTTCTTGGTGCTCACAAACGAGATGGTTGTTTTATGGTTAAAAAAGTTTTTGATTTAGTCTATTAGGAAAAGATTCAGGTTGGGGTTAGGATTAGGATTAGGCATTTAGAGGCTAGGTTTAGGGCTTAATGTTAGAGTTATGCCTGATTTATACATAGGTTCGCACCAGTTTCGTTTTCCGAATATTGCCAATCTACAAGCTCACAACACGTCGCAGCATGACGGTTTGTTGATTGGCTATTTTTGGCTTTAGATTTAGTCTTAAAAGTAGCAAAAAAATATACATAGGCCTACTGTAAATTAGCGTTCATAAAAAAAATTATAAAAATCTTTTGAAAATAGCAGATTTACAAGCTCACAATGCGCACAAAGCTTGTAGATCGGCTATTTTCAAATGGCCGAAATGTATATAGGGTGGGTAATGTATGTTTTGTAATAATAATCAAAATCTACAAAGTAACTAGTAACTAAAGTTTTCAAATAATTGTAGTGGAGTAAAAGTACAATATTTGCCTCTGAAATTTATTGTAGAAGTAAAAGTATTGAAAATTGGAAATACTCAAGTAAAGTAAAAATGTGTCAAAATTGTACTTAAGTACAGTACTTGAGTAAATGTACTTTAGTTACTTTACACCACTGGCACTGAGCCTGTATGAGTGTGTGTTGGTTGCCCATGGCCTGCCAGCTGCCAGCGTGTAGCGCTCCTCACTCCGGCACAGGCAGAGCCTAATTACAGACGCACGGCTACAGATTTAGCCGGCATGCTAACCAGAACGGAGGAGGCAGCAGGGAGGGGATCACTTGGAAAAGTCACGGCTGGACGAGAGCTTCACAAGAGCGGACCACAGGGATGACATACACACACACACACACACACACACACGCACACGCGCACACACACACACACACACACACACACACACACACACACACACACACACACACACACACACACACACACACACACACACACACACACACACACACACACACACACACGTATTACTACACTTGTGAGGACATCAAAATCTTAAATTTTGTAAATGCAATTTTTAAAACACATTTTCATCCTATAATCCTAAACCTCAGTCTTTTACTAATTGTAAACCTATAACTCAAAAGCGTTATCTTAACCATATGAAAACAACCATTTCTCTTGTGTGGACGAGGACACTATTGTCCTCACAATGTATATTTCTCAAATTCTGCTAATACTTTTAGAAGTACTTGTACTCACAAGTATAGTAATGCAACACACAAACACGCACACACGCACACACACACGCACACGCACACACACACACACACACACACACACACACACACACACACACACACACACACACACACACACACACACACACACACACACACACACACACACACACACACTGCTGGATCTGCTGTTCTCATTATTTGTCATAGAGGGAAACCTACAATTCACTGCACGCTGCCCACCCACCCCGCCCACCCTACGGTGCCCCCTACAAACACAACTAACTCTGCTGCCTCTCCTCCTTTGCTGCCTAATGTAAAATGTAAAACCATACATGAGGACCAAAAATACCAGACACACACACACACACACACACGCACACACGCACACACGCACGCACACACACACGCACACACGCACACACACACGCAAACACTTGACCCACTCTCCCTCCTTTTATTTGGCGAGGATGGTGATTCCAACATACATACACGAAGCACGAAGAGAGGAAAACTGTATAATCATGTATATTTCACTATAGAGAAACACAATAAGTGATAATGTAAGGTAGTAAGGTAATAAGGCAAGCTGGATTTGTCCTGACTAAGAGTTTGATGTCATGTCATCCGCAAACTTTTAACCCGTTAAAACCAGAAATGCTTCTGTGTCATTTTAGATTTTAGCGTTGGCTATTAAAAAATAGCAGATCTACAAGCACACAGCACGTCATTTACATTTTTGAAACATTTTAAAAGGGGTGAGAACGACTGATTTAGAAGGCATTTGTAGAATCTCACCCAGGTCTTATAACTGAGGTTTGAGATCGAACAGTTAGCAAATCCATGTGTATGTGTGCATTGCATTGCTGTGTGCGTGTGCGTGTGCGTGTGCGTGTGCGTGTGCGTGTGCGTGCGCATGTGTGTGTGTGCATGCGTACGTGCGCGTGCGTACGCGTGTGTGTGTGCGTGTGCGTGCGTGCATGCGTGAGGGACAGTGTGTGAGAGCTGCACGGAGCGTTAGCAGTTCAACTCTAAACTCACCCACGACTCCACCACTTCCACCCACTGTGTCCTCCATACAGCTGCTCTCACCGAGCCACTCTCACACTTTCACTGGTCTCATCCCTCCCTCCCTCCCTCTATACAGTACCTCCATCCCTCTCTCATTTTCTTCCATCTTCCATCCATTCCTCTCTTCCCGGTTAACTTCATTCCTTTCTGTACATCTTTCGCTTGAACCACGCAGCGGTCCCTAATCGGGGGTGAGGGGTCATTCGGCCGAAATTGCCTATCTACAAGCTCACAGCGTGTTGCAGTGGTGGAAAAGTACAAAAGTATTCATATTGGTATCAAAATGTACTTAAAGTACCAAAAGTAAAAGTACAAAAATGTTTGAAAATAGCAGATCTACAAGCTCACAACGCGTCGCGATCGGCTATTTTCAAATAGCCTGGGTATAAAATAAGGCTAAAGTGGTTAATGTATGTTTTATTATGTAATTATTTATATCTGCAAAGTAACTACTGTAGTAACTAAAGTTTTCAAATAATTGTAGTGGAGTAAAAGTACAATATTTGCCTCTGAAATGTAGTGGAGTAGAAGTAAAAGTACTGAAAATTGGAAATACTCCAGTAAAGTAAAAATACCTCAAAACTGTACTTAAGTACAGTACTTGAGTAAATGTACTTAGTTACTTTACACCACTGATGCGTTGTGAGCTTGTGTAGCGCCCCTGTGAAAGGGGCAAAGTGTGAATGAATGAATCACACAACGCTGTGTGTCTCTGCTTGTAGATAGGCAATATCTGGTGAAGAGATTCATTAGAAGGAAACCACAGCTGACCAAGTACAGTTGTAACTCAGTTTCATCAAGAGTAGACGGTTCAAGTTAATGTCCTCTATAAATCATCTACATTGTCTATATCGATTATGGTCATACTACGCAAAAATAGCAGACCTACAAGCTCACGACGCGGCACATTCTTCATGAGCTTATAGATCTGACTGTTATTTCCAACATGCAAAGTGGCATAAATAAATAGTGCCTCAGTCTCTCTCTATTTGTGTCTGTCTCTGTAAAAATGTCCATTCAGTTGCTGTTGGCCAGTTTACAGCAATCTGTTTGCTATTTAAAAACTAAAGTCCCCTGATAGAATCTATTTCACTACTTACTTGTATGTAGATGTAGGAGGTATACCGTTGTGTATGTGATTCTATTCTACTGTTGTGTGTGTGGATGTACTGTACAGTAGGAGGTACTGTAGAGAATGGACGCGTATGACACAAGATGAGGGGGTTGCAGAAGAGTGAAGGCTTGGTCACAACTTTATCCTACATAAACAGGGGTCTGTCTGTTAACCCATTAAGACCTGAGGCCGATTCTACAAAATGTCTTCTAAATCCTAACAGGTTGCTATATCAGTGGTTCTCAAACTTATTCATGTCAAGGACCCCAAAAACAAAATTCGGCCGTGGACTCCCATCTCAAAATATTATGTTGGACAGGGACCTCCAGAAGCAAAGATTTGAGTTACAAATGTTCGCTTAAAAAAATATATGTATTCAAAGAGCACCCATTTTCACAATTTTTCCAAAATAGCAGATCTACAAGCTCATAGCGCGGCACTCGGTGCCGCGCTATGAGCTTGTAGATCTGCTATTTTTGGATAGCCAAAGAAATCTAGAGACCCTTTTTTTGGGTCGCGGATCCGTTTTTATGGGTTGCGAGTAAATATCCCTTATTTCGTTATCCATTTTTCAAATCATTATTTCGTACATAGAAGGGGTGTACCACTGTATATATGAGAAGATGTTGGTATCATTGCTGAAAGACACTCTTGATGAAGGTCCAGAGCGACCGAAACGCCACGTCATTTTGAATAAAACTGATGCTGCTGAGCAAGAGCAGAGTGCAGGATTTTTGTTCATGAGTAAACATTCATGAATAAACAAATGAAGCAATCATCAACAAACGTTCATGATTGCTTAATTTGTGACTGTCCAACGCACCTGCATCTGAACGAAGTGGATGTGCGAATATGAATTTCATTATTTTTCTGAAAAACTAAGAAATTCCTTTTTAAGAATTAGCTAAAATAGCCGATCTTCAAGAGCTTGTAGATCGACTATTTTCACTATTGGGTCCTAGGGACACATCAAATGTCTCTTTCTCAAGCTAAAAAGTTTGGGAAACACTGTGTTAAGGCACATAAATATATTATTAAATTATATTAAAAACTAGTCCATCCATACCCAAGGTGAGGTGTGCAGCCAAACTATATGCAGGCTTTTGGGTTATGCGCTCTGTATGCAAAGTTTAAGTTTTGGAGACTGGAGAGTGATTTAATCCTGTTGGCGTGTGGTGTGTTACAACCTGGTCATTTCAAATGACCGGATATCCGGATATCCGGATCGTAAAATGTTTTAGCATCTGACGTGGAATCGTTGCCACACACAGCCATGAGAAGTTGATGTTTATGCTGTTTGAGCTAAGCTACTGTATGTGTGCTAAGAACACAACCTGGATTTGAACATTGCATGTGTCAATCTGTTTGCTAGTGCTATGTAACTGTGTATAAGATAAGGTCTAGCCAGCGGCTAGAGATCCCATAGCCTGCGGGGCTGTAACCATGACGACAGATCCCATAGTCCAAACTCTGAGTCTCCTGTGCTTATACAAAAACGCTAATGAAAAGCTTATTACATTTTGGGAAAGTGAAAAGTGGGCTTCCTGTCTGCATAATGCTAATGGTCAATGCCTGTGTGCACGTTCAGATCAATTGCTCAAACACTGACTGACGGACAGAGGTTTCCTTCATTTATAGAAGGATTATAATATAAAAAGAATATTTTCGGCAAGCAACACTTCATACAACAAGGTATAACTTGTTTCTTTTTCTTTTTCTATTTTGCAATATTGTGGTTCTACAGTTTCTACAGAGGTACAGTAGAAAAGCCAAACCCTTTAAAAGTCCTATTTATCACTCATATCATTCAATAAGTGTCCATAGTAAAGATAAACAGTCATATAAAAACACACTGAGGAGTCGACTAATGTAACATATTCGAGACTAACTCATTCTATGATTTATGCAAAACTCATGACTCTGATGTCTGTCTGTCTGTCTGTCTGTCTGTCTGTGTGTGTGTGTGTGTGTGTGTGTGTCTGTGTGTGTGTGCGCGCGCACGCGTGTGCACGTCCGTGTGGCCGTGTGCGCATGTACTTGTAGAGAAGTTGTACAAAAGTCCCTCAGTGCTGTGTTTCTTCCATTAACAGAAAGTTCAACTCTGTTCTTAGACTTAAGTTCTAGATTTCCCAGCCTTGATATGCAGATACAGCTTCCACCCCAGCCATCAGATTGAAATGTCACTCAAATTGTAGTCGCCCACCTGCCAAACAAAATTGGCACACTTAGGGTTTGGAATGAGTAATGACAGTGGTAGTGGTAGATGACAGTTTTGTTCAGTGAATTTAAATGAGTTTTCATGATTTAAGAATATGCTTCTTGTCTCATATGCTCACAAGCATGCACACAAGCACGCACGCATGCATGCACACACGCACGCACTCACATGCACACGCACACACACACACGCGCACGCACGCACGCACGCACGCACGCACGCACGCACGCACGCACGCACGCACGCACGCACGCACGCACGCACGCACGCACGCACGCACGCACGCACGCACGCACGCACGCAGTATACTGTTAAGCACTGAGGTCTAATGTTCTGGCATGCATCAAACTGGAAGATTCTGTTCCACTATGCAGAAATGCATGCATTACATTATTATATTGCTACAGTTTAGGAGAAACTTAGGCACAGCTATATCAAACCAACAAAGAGGAGGAAATTGATCAGAACAAAAAGAACATTTTTAAAGATTGTCGTATTGTTTGAGTGCACGAAAGATAATATCCAGAGGTACAGAGCAAAACAATTGATGTACAGGAATCCAATCTTAGAATGGACAAACAGAGAGACAGGTGAGACCTCTCCGTCCATCCGTCTGTCCGTCCGTCCGTCCGTCCGTCCGTCCGTCCGTCCGTCCGTCCGTCCGTCCGTCCGTCCGTATGTCTATACATAGAACACCAAGTTCATGTACAGTCTAAGCCCAAAGTGCTCACTTCATTTGAATGACAGGCCATGGTAAATTGGGTGCATAATTGGGGGCACCTGTCTGCACTATTCTGTGTGGGAATACTGTGTGTGTCTGCTTGTAGGGGCCTGATTCAATCCATTTATTTTAATAGACTGGTCAGATACAGTATGTAAGTGAAAGCCATACCCCTCCATGTATTCTATCTCTCCATTACTGTACATCCAGTTAAGTATAGAAGAGTGGAAGACTCTATGACGAGGCAGGTTAAAGAGGGGATATTTAGGGTGTCAGACAATTCAAACATGGTTTGGTCAAGTTGGGAAGGCGTAATAAACTTAAAGGTAATATTGACACATACTGTACTAAAATCTACCCTTCAGCCCAGTGGTTCTCAAAGTGGGGTCTGGGGACCCCCTGGGGTAGGCCTACTTGAGGACGTTCCAGCGGGTCCCCAGCAAAATTGGTTAATATAGCATCAAAATCAGTTATACATCGGTTATTGTCTCCACCAGGCCGAAAGGCGAGAGTATGTTTTGCACCCTGTCCGTCCGTTCGTCCATCCGTCCCTCCGTCCGTGTGTGTGTCATTCTGTCTGTGTACAGATAATCTCTGGCACCGCTGGCTTGATTGCAGCGAAACATGCACACACACTCCCTGGATGCCAATTCAGAACCTCTGCCCCAAAAATTTCACATGGGCCTGTTATAGCGCCACCAGGAGACCGCTTCTTGCAAAACTTATTTTTTTACAGTACTCCTACAGATTTTGTCCAAACACGCAAATCGGTACACAGTATCTCTATAGTCATTAAACGAAACGGGTCTTTCAGATTTTTCATATTCCATCCTGATTGGCTAAAAATGGCTTCCAAAATATGCAGGAGTGCTCCGTTTTTAACAAATTGCCTCAAATCATGAACATACTGTAGCGTGCAATTTCCGTGAAATTTTGCACGCACATTCCCACTATGCCGAGGAAGAAATGCCACTTTTTCAAATCAGCCTCATGGTGGTGCTGTAACAGGCCGATTCGTGTTTTTACCTATAACTGCACCGATCTGTGTAAAACTTTGTATGTGCACTCCCTAGAGGCCAAGCAAAAACCTATGCCCTGCATTTTTCACATCTGCCTTTTATAGCACCACCAGGAGGCCGACGTATGTAAAACACATTTTTGGATATTACTCCTTCATATTTTATCAAGATTTCACGCAAATCGGTACACATGATCTCTATAGTCATGTGATCAAGACGGATCTGCTTGATTTTTCATATTCCATCCTAATTGGCTACGATCTAAAGTTTGCAGGAGTGGCCCGTTTTGAACAAAATGCCGCAAATCATGAACGCAGCGTGGTCGATTGTGGTGAAACTTTGCACGCATATTCGCACTATGTTGACGAACAAATGCCACCCTTTCAACATTGCCCTATTATAGCACCACCAGGAGGCCGATTTTTGCAAAACTATTATTTTATTTCATCACACACATTGGTACACATTATCTCTATAGTCAAGTGATCACGGCGGATCCGTCCGATTTTTCATATTCTATCCTGATTGGCGAATTCAGAACATTGCTTGCCCACACTAATCTACCTGACCTGGCAGAGACCTGTGCTCCGAGGAGCACTTTTTCTAGTTTTCTTTTTGTGCTATTTTTAGAAAAATCTTTAAATCTTTTGCAAATCTTCAAATGTTTTATTTTAAGCAAACATTTTTAACTCAAATCTTTGCTTCTGGTGGTCACTGGAACAACATATTTGGAGAAATGGAGGTCTGTGGCCAAATACATATAATTTTGGGGGTCCTTTACATGAAAAGGTTTGAGAACCACTGATGTAGAAACATACGTCTTTCAGAAACCTGTTAAGAAGACATTTTTAGAATCGGCCTCAGGTCTTAATGGGTTAATCCAGCATTTATTCCCTCCACTGATCTAAAAACAAAGACAATGTAAGTTCTTAGATCTTCCACTATGAGTGTCTGTTTCTTCAATAATCCAGATAGTCTTCTTACAATACTGAATATTCTGTCTTCTTAAAATACTGAATATTCTGTCTTCTTACAATACTAAATATTCTGTCTTCAATGCTGAATATTATGTCTTCTTACAATACTGAATATTCAACATGAATGTTGTTATTTTCTCATATAATGCATGTGCCATACAGTATATGGACAAAAACACTTCACTGGTCTTCTAGATGTATTATAGTCTTAAAGATAATCAGTAAAACATACAAGAAGACAAACATAAATGCTTGAATAGTATGTGTTTATTGACAGAATGCATAAGGAGGTCAACAAACACTCATTTATTACTTTGAATGTTGGTACTTTAAGTATATTTTGATGCCAATACTTTTGTACTCTTACTCAAGTAGATTTTAAATGCCAGACTTTTACTTGTAACAGAGTATATTTCTACATTGCAGTATTGATACTTTAACTTAAGTAACAAATGTGAGTACTTTTTCCACCACTGGTGTTACATAGGATAGAGCAGAAAACCACTGAACATGTTGTGGTTCTCGATATTATCCCAGAGCAACTGCCCACCAGGTATACTCATGTAAACTCTGTCTCCCTCCTCCAGCTCTATGATCATTCCATTAGATACATATTCCCAATGGTCATTATTGGATGCATTGTTTTGAATGAGTTTCTGTTCATTTTTATACATCTGGATAAATACATACGATGGTGACGTTTGGTGAGCTGCAGTAAATCTGAAGTGATAAACTCCTTTCACAGATGTTGTAAAGATACCTGTGAGAGAACAAACACATGCACGCGTGCACACGCACACATACACGCATACAAATATTTAAAAAATAGGGTCCTTGAGGGGGTTCCAGGGTCCCCAGCAAAATGTGTTAATGCAGCATCATAATCAGTTTAACTGCCTTAACCTATAATTAGACTATTAGAAATAGAAGATCTACAAGCTGACACATTGTGATCGAGGCATGTTTTGAGCTTGTAGATCAGCTATTTTCAAAACATTGTGACAAATTTGGAATAATTCAGATGGGGTCCACGTCAATTTGGGGGTCCTTGACATGTAAATGTTTGAGAACCACTGATTTATATCATTGTTAATGAATGATATAAATCATTATTATCATTGTTAATTATTGGTTTAAATAGTAAACACACCTTGAAGATGTATGTACATAACTGTAATATTTATTTAATGTCTGATAGACTGAAAAATGTAAGTTGAGGACACTATATGATTCTATAAAGTTAATTAACATGAATTAATCATAACCTGCAGTACCTGTAGTTGGATTGTATGCGTTGCCGATGTTAGTGAAGACTTTCTTGTAGACCAGAGTGGTGTCAGAACTAAATGGTCCAACTTGTCCAGAAGTACTCAAACCAACAGAAAAGGCCACCTTTGGTTTGTCTGTCAACACAGGAACATTATCACAGTGTTTATGATATTAATAAAAACATATATTATACTATTAATCCAATACACAAATCAAACTTCAGTTACTAGTTACTTTGTAGATTTTGATTATTATTTCAAAACATTAATTAACTAATTAACCACTTCAGCCCTAAATATATTCTGGCTATTTGAAAATTGCAGATCTACAAGCTCACAATGCGTTGCATGGCGACGCATTGTGAGCTTGTAAATCAGTTATTTTCAAAAAGTCTTTATACGTTTTGAAAAAAAAACTATAATAGTGGCTACAGTACTTCATAGAACATTCTAGTGTCGTATTGTTGTGAGGTTGTGAATATTCAGTAAGTCTACAGTAGGATCTTAGTCAACTGAGTTGAAGTTCAGTAAGAGTGGGACAGACATTCTGAGATACAGGAGGAGGCTAGAACATTCAAAGCTGTCTTTGAATGTTTTTATTTTTATATAAAACAGGAAGCTTTCTAAAGGTCTAGCTGCAGCATTTAGAAGTATTGTTATCTCTCAACTGTCATGATAGGAGAACCAGTATAAAAATCATTGTAATACTTTAATCTACTTGTAAAAACATGAATTTAACTTTCAATAAAAGGTCAGGTGGTTTCATTCCCCTCATTGGTCAGACTCTCATTAGTTTTTTTTATTTGTAAGAATTTTAATATTGTAAGAAGGTAAAGTCACTACTTTGGTTCAGACCAGCTGAATGTAACATATTGTGATCATATATGATATATATATATATATATAACATTGAAACATTAATAACGTTACGTTATTAATTCATTGTATAACGTTGCGTTATTATTTCATTGGTTAACCACTTAAACCTTATACTTAGTTGCCCGGGTCCCCCAGGGCTGTATACTACATTTGTTAGTATTTCCCTTTAACACAAAATCTCTCTGCCAGAAATTGCAGATCTACAAGCTCACAATACGTCACATTGCGGCATGTTGTGAGCTGAGTAGATATGCTATTTTACCTAAATGTTTGCCAGAGAATTGGGATGCTAGGGTTCTGTTAGTTTAACTATGGACACTGATTTTAAAGTCTTAGATTACTGGTTTCAAATATATATTTTAGAACATAATGTCTGGTAAATATACTTACTCCTCAATTCCTGCACTTGATTGTCAGTAGCAGTCAGCATTGCTTCTACGGTGGACAGCTGAGCAACATGGGCTGAAAACAATACAATATTAGCATTAAGTCACTCACAAATACTCATGTAGTTTCATTTGTGGATTATCTGATCAATACTGTGAATTACATTATCAACACACTATCTATTCTCTGAGCTCATCTGAAGTCATTATAACTTAAAGGACCACTTTAACCACCTATCTTCTTATAATTGGTCCTTACTAATGCTCATTATAATATATCGTTGCTGTCCAGCAGAAACCAGCTAACTCCATTTTCCCGCTTTTTGCATTTTTTTTCATAAATCAGTGCTATTGAACACCCTTTATGTCTGTGTGTTGATTAAAAAAATATTGAACCAATGAAAAGTATGACAAAGTGCTCCACCAAAGGGGGGTGGAGTTAGCTGGTTTTGCTGACTCCAGGCTCCACCCACTTTTGACCTCCAACCTCATTGATAGCTTGGAGGTCCATTTAGCTGTTCTCAATGATGAACAAAACCTCCTAACTACACTTTTTGTTTTGTCTTTGTAATTTCCTGAAAAATGAATATTTTGGAGTTAACTGGTTGCTGCTAGACAGCAGAGAGAAAAAATATATCTGTTTGCATGTTCTCCCCGTGTCTCTCAGGGTAGTTAATACCCTCACAAAAACATGTAGTAATCCTGGTTGCTATAACGCCTCCCCCATGACAGCCGGGCGCCTGATGGAGTAGAAGGGAACTGGTTGGAATAACGTGTTCCTTCTACGTCCAACCGGGGAACTCCCCCCTGTCAGGGGACAAGAAGGTCAGTTGGCTCTCATGCATTGAAGGAGGCATGAGCTCGGCCCTGGCCTCGCTAGGCTGGTGAGGGAGTGTAGCGCCCACGATCACTTAGAAAATTGGCACCGGGTGAAAATGAAGGGTTACAAAATCGCGGGATAAAATACAAAAATAATAATAACTAGAAAAAGTGCTCCTCGGAGCACAGGTCTCCGCCAGGTGAGGTAGGTTATTGTGGCCTCCTGTTGGCGCTAATACTATAATAGGCCAATGTGAAAAGGGTGCCATTTCTTCTTAGGCCTTGCACGGCAATCAGACACCGCATTCATGATTTGAGGCATTTTGTTAAAAAAATATGTTTTGCTAAATTAGACCTGCTGGTGGCGCTATTACAGGCAAATGTTAAAAGGGTAGCATTTGTTCCTCAACATAGTATGAATGTGCGTGCAAAGTTTGACCACAATCGGACGCTACGTTCATGATTTGCGGCATTTTGTTCAAAACGGGCCACTCCTGCAAACTTTAGATGTGAATTTCAGCCAATCGGGATGGAATATGAAAAATTATCTTGATCACATGACTATAGAGATCATGTGTACCGATTTGCGTGAAATTTGGATAAAATCGGAAGGAGTAATGTAAAGAAATATGTTTTACATAAGTCGGCCTCCTGGTGGTGCTATAAAAGGCAGTTGTGAAAAATGCAGGGCAAAGGGTTTTCCTTGACCTCTAGGGAGTGCGCATACAAAGTTTTACACAGATTGGTGCAGTTATAGGTAAAAACACGAATCGGGCTGTTATAGCACCACCATGAGGCTGATTAGAAAAATCTGTGAAAAAATGTGTTTTGCAAAAAGCGGCCTCCTGGTGGCGCTATAACAGGGCCATGTGAAAAATTGGGTCAGAGGTTCTGAATTGGCATCCAGGGAGTGTGTGTGCACAGTTTCGCTGCGATCAAGCCAACAGTGCGGGAGATTAGCTGTCCACAGACGGACAGACGGACGGACGGACGGACGGACAGGGGGTAAAACATACTCTCTCGCCATGCCTTTTGGCCTGGCGGAGACAATAATATATATCTGTGTCTCAGAGGAGGGCTGGACAGTTCAGAAACCTGCCTATCAGTGACATCATCGATGGGGAATCCAAGCTAATAGAAACTTCAGGCTTTCTATTCCTGGAAAATGTGCATGCTATAATGGAAGACATTGTTCTCACCACACAATACAAATAAAAATGTTGAAATCTTGTTTGGAAAAAATAAAAAACCTGTCTAATGATGATGTCATTGGTAGGTGAGTTTCTGAACTGTCCATAGCCCTGAGACACAGAACGAGTAGGAAAACAATGGTATCATTTTATAATGAGCATTAGTGAGTATTAATTATATGAAGATAAGATAATATATAATATCATAATGAGCATTAGTGAGGACCAATTATATGAAGATAACATATAATATAATATTATAATGAGCATTAGTGAGGACCAATCATATGAAGATATGTACAATATAATATTATAATTAGTATTTAGAACCAATTATATGAAGAGAGGTTGAAAATGTGCTCCTTTTAACCTGTTAAGACCTGAGGCTGATTCTACAAATGTCTTCTAAAAACAGTTTTATGAAAAACAACGTTTCTATATCAGTGGTTCTCAAACTTTTTCATGTCAAGGACCCCCAAAATGATATTTAGAACCCCATCTCAAAATCTTTGTTCCAGGGACCCCCAGAAGCAAAGATTTGAGTTAAAAATGTTCTCTTTAAAAAAAAAATATACATATAAATATTCTAGGATTTGCACAAATTTTACAGATTTGTCAAAATCTACATCTACAAGCTCATAGCATGTCACTGTAGATCTGCTATTTTTGAATTGCCAAAGTATGAATTATGGTTAAAGTGGTTAAAATGATTGTGACACTATTAACTACTATAATGACAGATGCTTTCCCGGTTTTAATGGGTTAAAGGAATAGTTCACCCCAAAAAATACTTATTTTCCATCAGTTACAGGCTGTTACACACCCTATGAAGCCTTGAATTCATGGAGATTATTCTTTTTTTGTCTGATTCCTAAGCCAATAATTTGATGACCGGGTGTATTTCCGGTAGGAGACACAAAAACTCTACTTTGTTCTCCTACCAGATACATTAGCATATTTCCTCCAGTAATCAAATTATTGGCTTTGGAATAAGACACAAAAAAAATCCATGAATTCAAGGCTTCATGGGGTGTGCAATTGATAGAGAATACGTAATTTTTTGGGGTGAACTACTCCTTTAAATCATTTTTCACACTGCTATTTCCTGTCTGCATCCACTGAACATCATCAGGTTCAAATTACCTTCACTTTCTTTCTCCAAGTCTTCAACCTGGACCTCTGTAGCACCCAGTCTGCTCTGGTGGTCTGCAACCTGGACCTCTGTGGCACCCAGTCTGCCCTGGTGGTCTGCAACCTGGACCTCGGTGGCACCCAGTCTGCTCTGGTGGTCTGCAACCTGGACCTCTGTGGCACCCAGTCTGCTCTGGTGGTCTGCAACCTGGACCTCTGTGGCACCCAGTCTGCTCTGGTGGTCTGCAACCTGGACCTCTGTAGCACCCAGTCTGCTCTGGTGGTCTTCAACGTAGCTCTCGCTGATATTCAGCCTGGTCTGTTGGTCTTCAACCTGGACCTCTGTGGCACCCAGTCTGCTCTGGAGGTCTTCAACCTTGGACTCACTAGCACTCAATTTGGCAGCCATTACTGAAAAATATCACAGATAATAGATGTATGTTAACACATTGTGTGCCAGAGGTTTATTAAAATACTGTACGTTCAGTGCCTGCATTTCTTCCATCCACTTACGTTTCGTGCTGTAGAAGCCCCGACGCGGAAGTGCATGTAAACAAAGCGTGGGTGCGAGACGGCGGAGGGTCCCGACTAACGCCTGTAACAATAATATTTCCGATCGAAAATAAAAAATATTTCCACCACGTTAAAAAGAAATGGAGATATTAAGCTTTTAGTCAAGGAGTTAACATTGGAAAGGCCGACCGGAAGGATTTTTTACATGGATCCACATCCGGCCTCTCCTTCTCAGAGACTCCTTGGATGATCCCAAAGTTTCGTTAGAGCGCCCCACATGGGCCCCACGTATTAAAAAAAAAAATTGGTCAAAAACGGTCCGGACCGTTTATGGCACTCCCCGCATGGATTCTCAAAAACGGTCCGGACCGTTTTTGGCAAACAATGTGTTAAACGACTATATGAAACATGCACCGTTACAACTTATTCAAGCTCCATTTGGACCATCCTTACCTCTCATTAAGATCCTCTGCTCCTTGACTTCTTCCTCGCTGGCTGCCACCCTGGTCTCCATGTTCCTCAGCTGAACCCGTTGTTCTATCACCATGTCTCTGAGCTCTTTAGCTTCTTCCTCACTGGCTGCCACCCTGGCCTCTGTGTAACTCAGCTTCTCTCTCTGTTCTACCACGGTGGCTCCCAGGCTATGGACCATGTCCCTAACATCTTTCAACTCTTCCCATATATCAGGTTGTAAGAGGCTACCTGGTTCAACACTGCTCTCTATCTCGTTGACCCGTCCAGTCTCCCCCTGAGCCCCAGCCTCAGACAGACAGAACAATAAAACCAGCAAAGCCCCACAGCCCTTCATTCTGAAACAGAGTGACTATTGGTGTCTCGCAGCCTCCTTTTATGCCCCAAAAAGCCACCTGATGAACCAACATTGGACGTGTCATTGTACCCAGTGGAAAGTTAATGTGCAACTGGACACCATCATGTTGTAATGATACTGGCTCTGAAAAGAGTGGCTGAGAATATTTTTCATTTAATCAGCTGTTGTTATTCAAATAAATGTAGTAGGGTTGTTTTTCTGGTGTGGTGAGCATGCCTTCAGATGTTCAGTTAAAAAAAGTTAAGTAAAAAAGTTTTGGCGTAAGGGCCGGGGTAAGATAGGGCCCTAGTTTGAAAGTAAACATCTTGAAAAAATTGTCCAACACAATCTCGTATGGGGGACCCTGGCACAACATAATATTCAGATGGGGGTCCGCGGCCAAATACATAGTAATTTGGGGGTCCTTGACATGAAAATGTTTGAGAACCGCTGCTTCAGAGAACCGCTGCTCAGCCAACAGTTGGTCTCTGTGTCAAACACTCTGCAGTATGATGTCGTTGTACAGTAGTAGTAGAACCCCCCTCCCCATCTGCCTCCAAATACAAACATCTCTGTCCCGGTAATGATGGCAGAGTGAAATACTGAGGCAGGTGCTGGAGTGCCTCTGGTGTTAATTAAAGACCAGACCATAGTGGAGGTGTCCAACTAGTGGATGTCAATGAATAATGTAACCCAGTCAGCCATTTGTACACGTCAAATTTTGAACATAGGGCTTTTACTTGTAACAGAGTATTTTTATGTTGCGGTATTGCTGCTTTTATACGTACTAATTCCACCACTGTCGAAAGTTTGTATCCATTGTTGTTACATCCCGGTATTGCTACGCCCTGATGCATACATTTATGATATTACACATAAGTGCAATCTATAACATTCTGGTACTGGGAACACTTTTTTTGTGTTCTGTTTCTGTTGATGTGGGGTTTCAGCCGACGTGAGTTTGATGGGTCGAAGTGGTGGCTTGACAGGAGGTGATGACCAATGCTGTCCTTAATTATGTTTTTTTTACGACTGACTTGAATGCAAGATTTGTAAAGTGTACTGCTACCTGTGGTGAGCCAGGGCTCCCTTGTAAAAAGAGATTGTTAATCTCAATGAGATTTTCTCCTGGTCTAAAAAAATTAATGTAAAAGTCTCCGCCAGGTCAGGTAGGTTATTATCGCCTCCTGGTGGCGCTATAATAGGCCAATGTGAAAAGGGCCTTTCACGGTAAGCAGGCACTACATTCATGATTTGAGGCATTTTGTTCAAAAAAATTGGTTTGCTAAATTAGACCTGCTGGTGGCGCTATAACAGGCCAATGTGAAAAGGGTGGCATTTCTTCCTTGGCCTAGTGGGAATCTACGAGGAAAATTTGCTGCGTTCATGATTTGAGGCATTTTGTTCAAAATGAACCAATCCTGCAAGCTTTGGAAGCCAATCTTAGCCAATCAGGATGGAATAAAATCGGACAGATCCGTGTTGATCACATGACTATATAGATACTGTGTACCGATTTGTGCGTTTTTTGGACAAAATCTGTAGGAGTAATATAAAAAAATGTGTTTTGCAAACGTCGGCCTCATGGTGGCGCTATGACAGGCTGATCTGAAAAATGTGGGGCAGAGGTTCTTCTGTGGCATCCAGGGAGTGTGTGTGCACAGTTTCACAGCGACCGGGCCAACGGTGCAGCGATTAGCTGATCACAGACAGAAGGACGGACGGACGGATGGACGGACAGGGTGCAAAACATACTCTCTCGCCATGCCTTTCGGCCTGGCGGAGTCAATAATTACTGTGCGTTGTTGTTTTGTGTATCCTTGCACCCATAACTCAGATCAGGGATAATGTGTAGACGTGGAGTAGCATGTGTGCCTGTGTGCTACTGGTTGTCATAGCAAATAAGCCAAATGTGGAGTTTCAATTTGCAATTGAAACTTTATTTTTAAATACAGGGACATGTCGACCTGAACAGTACAAGAGTAATTGCATGTACTGTAAATACATAAGAAATGAAGGCCTAGCAAGAATGAAGGACAAGCAAGTTATTGAATATTCCTTGAAGCTGCAGAGGAGGGTACTGTAGCTATAGCCATGTCATTTTGTTATTAATCGAAATAGTCCTGACAGAAAATGAAATCATAGAGGTCATTGGAAGAGAACATCAGGGATGGCACACACAATCATTTGAGTCTTGTATGCCAGCGAGCGAGCGTCGGGTTCTTCATGAGTGAGTAAGCAAACAAGCATTTCCGTGGGTGTGATGTGTATGAACAAGCAAGCATAAGAGAACATCAGAGAACATCAGTGTGTATGTGAATGGAAGCCTGGTATGTAGCATGGGACTTTAGGTAGGCTAGACCCCCCATCTGCAAAATATTTTATGCTAAGGATCCCCATTCAACATTTGTATTGTTAGAATATTCCAAATGTTTCATTTTTTTCAAGATTGTTTGAAAATAGCCTACAAGCTCACAAAAAGCAATCCATAGAATAATCACTACTAAAATAATCTACAGTTGAAGCCCTAATTCCCACAAGATTTCATCTCAATTTATTTTACTAATGGACAGATGAACAGGACCAATTGCAATGTATGTTACCAAGGTGATTTATAAGCACACTGTGGCAGAAACGTATCCACCCACTGCCCTGATATTTTAGTCAGATGGAATACTTAAAAGAATAGCTTTCAATATTATAAACTTTGTTATTTTGTTATTTTTTTTATTATTATTTTTTTTAGAGTAGCCAATCATTTTTACCCCCTTTTTTTCCCCAAAATGGATTACTCCCCACACACATTTCTGTGTTATCACTGCTGTTGTATCCTGCTGACTCACCTGCCAGTGAGGAGCCCCCACCAGGAGGACGTAGGGCCTTCGTCCTACTCCTCCCACCCAACACTCCCCGCTGACAGGTGCCGCCCCAGCCCGTATAGGAATACAAGCAATGACCAGTATTCATCCTCCCCGCCCGGCTTCCCTCCCCCGAACACGGGCCAATTGTGTTCTCGTAGACGCCCGACAAAGCCGGTTGAACCACGGTGGATTCGAACCCACAACCTCCGTGGCGGTGGGCAGGGACTTTACCACTGCGCCACCCGAGCCAGCTTTGCCATAACTTTGTTATAAATTGACAGTAGGGTAACAGCGTCATCAGTGCATTATCTGTAGTGACGTGAAAATCTGCCACCACTTCTCTGTGCAGCCACTTCGAATAATGGCATATATGTTACAGTACACTCAGCAGGTTACTAGTTTAAACTGTGCCAATGTTATGAAATGCATGTAACGTTGTCAAAGAAAACTGCTACAGTTTAATCAAACTCATTGATTTAGTCGATTGTGCAATATAAAACATTCAGAATAGCCCACGCTTTGTGGGCTATTTTCAAATAGCCTAATGTATATGGTTAACCCATTAAGACCTGAGGCCGATTAATTTTTTTTTCTCTAAATCCTAACGCTTTAAAGTGGTTAAACTGATTTTGATGCTATAGTAACACATTTTGCTGGGGACCCCCTGGAACCTCCTCAATGACCCCTGGCGGTCCCAGGACCCCCGCTTCGAGAAGAATTGATCTATGCATTTAACATTTCTTACATTAATGCAGTTTTTGTCCATTTTTGCAGAGTGTATACCCCCATGCGGTTCCTCTGTGGCGTGGTGTGTAAGGTTAGCGTGTTGTGTGTGTGTGTGTGTGTGTGTGTGTGTGTGTGTGTGTGTGTGTGTGTGTGTGTGTGTGTGTGTGTGTGTGTGTGTGTGTGTGTGTGTGTGTGTGTGTGTGTGTGTGTGAGGAACACGCTAATCACCTCGCGTCCCTGGGTGTCAGGTTGTGGCCGACGGCACAACAGGCCACGCTGGGACCTCCCAAATCAGACCTGCTCCTCTCTCACCCCGAGCACAAAGCACTTACTGTATTGCGCACACACACACACACACACACACACACACACACACACACACACACACACACACACACACACACACACACACACACACAGACAATAACAGGCAGACACAGACATAAATCCAAGGACACAGTTATAGGAACATACACAAACATACTGTTCATTACTCGCAAATTCACGCACTAGAGTTGCAGTCTAACGGTTTGTGATCTTGTTCTTTCGGTCATGACCCACACTTGAGAGTAGGAACGAAGATGTTCTTCATTTATCATTAATCAAGGCTGCTGTAGCATTGTATTAAAAAGTCTGTGTGTGTGTGTGTGTGTGTGTGTGTGTGTGTGTGTGTGCGCGAGCGTGTATACATACTGTATGTGTATGTAGCCTCATCTGTCAAGGGCAACTCCTCTGAGACAAGATTATACATGGTGATACAGAAACCTTCGTTGTTATTTCTTTGTGTTATGGGACAGTTAAAAGCTGGATTGTGAGTTATCTAGAGCACTGTTACCCAAAAAGTGGGTCGAGACCCATGTTTGGGTCGCGAGTAAATTATCTCCTTTTTTCCGTTTCCTACTTTAAAAAAAATATATATAAAAAAAAGAAAAATTAGAATACTTTTTTTTTTTAAGTTTAAGAAGTAGCGAAAATAGCAAGCTCATAACGCGACGCGTTATGAGCTTGTAGATCTGCTATTTTTGCTACTTTGGGTCTCGGGCAAACTCTTAATTTCTCTTTTGGGTCTTGAGCTAAAAACTTTTGGGCTTCTGTGGGTTGGATGTTGGATGTTGAGTTTGCTTAAAAGGCTGATAAGCCAAATATGCCTTACATTATAATTGTCCTCTATAACTAAAATGTAATATTAAAAAATAAATAAGAAATAGTTAAAGAAATAGTTAATCTTTCACTTAATAGGGGCAATGCCCATCGCAAGTTGATGGTGTCATTTGCCCATATGTGGTCTAGTCGTATGGAATTTATGGAATGCATGTGAAAATAAAAACCGACTTAATACCTCCTAAGGTTAATATGAGCATCAAATCAATATTTTAAATCGTTTTTAGAGCTATACCACACATGGACAAATGACATCATCAACTTGCGACGGGCATTGCCCCTCTTGAGTAAAAGATGAACTGTTTCTAAAATAAATATTTAAGGTATTTTAAAAGATATATTTTAGTTATAGAAGGCAATTATAATGTATTAAGGCATATTTGGCTTATTAGCCAGGGATCCTTTTAAGCAAGGTGCCAGCTCCTGGGGACAGCGTGATTGTCTGGAATAGCTACTATTCATTGCTGTACCAGACAGTAATGAGAGGATTTAATTTGAGTTTAGTTCCAATCATTTCCATGGAGCAGCACAACTCAACTGAGTGACATCAAGCTTCTCAGCGTCGTTTCGCTGGCGTTGATGAGCTACTGTGCTGGTCCCTCAGCCTTTTCTGGATCAGGACCCACTTGACGATCTCAAAAGCGTTTGCGGACCACCCATCTGATTTGCCGTGTTAAGTGGTCAGATGAGTGGGCCGCGTGCATTTTCAGAGCATGCTTATTTGAATGATCGATTGTTCAATCGACTGTTTTCTGGCTTGGATCAATGGAACTAAAGTACTTTAAATTCTTATTTATTTGGTATCACAATGAAAACTCACTTTTCAAGGTTTGAAAGAAAAATTATGTAATTTTTGTACATTAATCTTTTAATTTTATCGTTACAATCTTAGTGTTTTGCCAATTATTTGGAGGCCTACTTGTTTCAGATAGTTTAAATATACAAAGCATACAACTCAAATATACAAAGAAGTGACTGACAATGACCAGTGCCAATACATCAAAATGAATAATTTACTATAGCCAAAATAGGCCCATAAAAAAAATATGACGCAGGTTGAAGGTAGTTAAAAGAGCGTGGACATACAGTAATGATGGAAATATGATATTTCTGTTCATTTCCATCAGCTGATTTCATACAAACGAATGGAAACAATTCTAACTACTGTGCAAAAAATAATTGCTATTAGTTCAAAATAATAATTGCAGTCAAGTGATCATGTAATAGCTGTGACAGGCCTAACTGTGACACAGCATGTCTGGCTCTCACCAGCATAGTGGTGGTGGTGATGATGGCATCGAGTTGACAGTTGAAGTTCAGAATGATGTCACAATCTTTGGTTTGTGGAAAGATGTGTAAGAGCGCCGTTTCTTAACCTCCGGTCCGGGGGCCCACCAGGGGCCGTCCAAATGAGCCCTTAGGGGTCTGTAACTCTTGAGAGCGTGCAAATGGAACCAAATGGGACCCGTTCCAGAGAGAGTTAAATTAACACTGAGGATTTTACAGAGTAGATTGGGGGACCCAGTGGTATCACATGGGTGTCTGTGGCATAATGTCATGTCAAACTGCAGGGTCCTTGAAATAAAAAACACTTAGAAAGATAGATAGATAGAAGTGTACTGTAGACAGAAGAGTAACATCACAATAAAGTGTCATAGCAAACGGGGTCTCATAGTCTCATAGCAAACGGGGAAAACTGACAAAGTCCCTCCAACTTCATCTTGGGGTTATAGAAATAAGTAATTTTTTAAACACGTTTCTTTTTTCCCTCAATTTTTTCCCTAATTTTTTGGGTTAAATGTAACTTATCCCTATTTAAAATAGCCTTATTTAACTCATTTCTGACAACAGTGTAGACATTCCCCAGTAATTCTCTTTTTACTACTATAGTTAGGTCTAGGTAGTACCTGTATGACTATACATATATTATATATTTTGTCTCTTCTTTAAAAAAATTATATATATACATAGACATATATGCACCTGTACCTTTTTAATCTTAAATTGAATTCCCTAAT
>NC_137624.1:9765996-9773496 GCF_963280865.1 Gymnoscopelus braueri | reverse complement strand
TGAGACGATTATTATGTAATAATTGTGACAGGCCTAATGACCATCCCCGCAAGAAACACGTACATTTGGTTCTGCTGTGCATCTCTGATGTAAAGTTATGAATGACAATGAAGAGGAACTTGGAACCCATCGTCAGTGCTTCTCAGACATTTTCATGTCAAGGACTCCCAAATTGATATGCATTTGGCTGTAGACCCCCATCTGAAAAGGTGTTGTGCCAGGGATCCGCATAAAGAGAAGATTTGCATTTGAAGACAAATCGAGATGATTCCACAATTTTCATTCAGCTCCTAGATCGAGCTTCTTGAAAAAGTATAAAATAAGGTTAAAGTGGTTAAACTGATTGTGATGCTATATTAAGTCATTTTGCTGGGGACCCCCCTGGAACCCTCTCAAGGACCCTTGGTTGTCCCCTGACTCCACTTTGAGAACCACTGCTCTACGTGTTACCATTACAATCTCATTTGCCCTCAGCAATGGTCATGATGGGTTGAGATAGATTCACTTTTATTTCATTGAACCACTAAGACCTACAGTACACGTATGGTGAATAGCGAAAAAAGCAGATCTTCAAGCTCACAAAGTGAGTTTGATTTTTTGGTTTTTGTTATAATTTTTTTTTTTTTTACAAAATAATGTCATACTTTAGTGAATAAACAAGGCGGTATACGATAATCACATTATTGTCCTTGTTACCCAGCTTCAGGAATGGCTGCATCAGGCTGAGCCGTAGGCGAGCTGGCCTTTTATGACCCAGTTAACCGAGATTCACCCATGACTTTTACCAAAAAACCTTGTGTTGCTAACCAGAAGCTCACTATGCAAGTGATGCCTTCAGTGCCTTCCAACACGCAGCTCCAATTTGACCTTGTAATGTTCCATTATTTATGTATTTATTTATGTATTTATTTATGTATTTGTTTGTTTATTTATTTTATCAAATATTTATTTTATTGAAATAGACAGAAACATGTAGATCACAAAACAAAAGACAATAGATTAAAGGCAACAAAATAGCCACATACACAATATTAATAAGTAATACAAAGATTAATATATGATATATTGAAAAAGAAATGATAGCCTACACAATTTAGTCATGTACTCGGAGACAAATATATTGTAAATTCGCGGCCAGGAGGGCAGAGAAAATACATAATATGCTACACTGCATAGTACTATAAGTCAATTTCATATTATTCGAGTCAAAACATTTAAAAAACACTCCCTGGAATTTATCTAGCCTGTTACTTCCCGTGAGCTGCTACCCACGGGCGCCCCAATACATTATAATGTTCCATGAAGCGTTTTAAAAACCAGTGACCTGGCCAGCGTGTGGGCTGTGCCATTAGCCTGAGCTTCTTTTTTCTACTAAGGAGATAAGACACACCACTGAAATATAGAACGGCTGCCATGTGGCAACGGCTTTGGCTCAAATACAAAGGAGTTGAAGTCAGCCTTCACTCCTTTGGTCCAAGGATGTTTAACCCATTAAGACCGGGAAATAATCGGTGTCATTTTTAGATTTCTTTTGGCTATTCAAAAATAGCAGATCTACAAGCTCGTGGCGCGGCACAGAGTGCCGCGCCACGAGCTTGTAGATCTGCTATTTTTGAAAAATCTAGAAAATATGTGCAAATCTTTGAATATGTATATTTCTTTAAAGCGAACATTTGTAACTCAAATCTTTGCTTCTGGGGGATTCTACAAATGTCTTCTAAATCCTAACAGTTTTCTGAAACACTCATGTTTCCATAATATCAGTGGTTCTCAAACTTTTTCATGTCAAGGACAAGGAGCCCCAAAATATGTTGTTCCAGGGACCCCCTGAAGCAAAGATTTGAGTAAAAAAATGCTTTAAAAATATATATATTCAAAGATTTGCACAAATTTTCAAGATTGTTCAAAAATAGCAGATCTACAAGCTCATAGCACGGCACTCGGTGCCGCGCTATGAGCTTGTATATCTGCTATTTTTTAATAGTCAAAGTATACGATAATGGTTAAAGTGGTTGAAATCTAAAATGACACAGATGCGTTCCTTGGTCTTAATGTGTTAAACACCCCTCTATTGGAAATACTTTTCATTTAGTAGAAAGCAAAAAAAATCTTAATAACGATGCTGGCGGGTGGAAACCTTGTATGTCCTTCTTTTCATTATATTATAAAACAAATCAATAATTTAATAGTGAAATGGCCGATCTACAAATGTGACACGCTTGGGAGCTCGTAGATTGGCTATTTTCGCTACTTTTGTGTGACACTCTTGTATGATGAAGTATGGCACTAATTTATGAAAAAAAAAAACATTAGAAGTCAAAATCTAGAGATACAAGGTTTTTCTGCCAGACAGAGACGATATGATAGTTACAGAATGTGACTTCAGAGAGTGATGTGAGGATTTATAACCGCACACGACTGAGTGTACCAAAGGAATAGAGCTTCTTTCACCATGGAACGTGTTTATTTAAACGGGAATTTCTTTATTTTGAATGAGCTAAACTGCTGTTATATTCCTGGATAACATCTTGGCCTCTTTAGAGAGAAGACTGAAATGTGTAGATCTGTAGTGTAGTCAAAAAAATATATATCTTTGTAATGGGCAGTGGTGAGTACATTTACTTGAGTACTGTACTTATCTCGAGTATTTGTATTTCACTTCACAACATTTCTAAGACAAATATCGTACTTTTGACTTTGCTTCATTTCTAGGAAGGGAAAAAGTACATGAATTAACCACTATAAGCCCTGTTTCAAATATAGTGAAAATAACAGACATACAAGCTCACAACACGTTGCGAGCTTGAAGATCTGTTAGTTACTTTCACTATTATTGATATTTTGGGAAAATGTGTGGAAAAAGTTTTTCTGGAAAATGTTTTAATTCTGCAATGTATTGATATTAAAAATAAAAAGTGTAATTTGCATGTTTAGACACTTAAGTATTTTTAATTCAATTACGCTGGTACTTTAACTCATGTACAAATTTGACAGAACAACCTTTGTAGCTGGGTCATATTTGAGTATATATACTCTGACTCAAGTACTGGGGGGTTGAGTACTTTGTCCACCACCACTGGTAATAATGTCTCACACAGATGGAGGCCGGGTCGCTGCAGGTTTGTCTGTTTAGAACGTGAGATCATTAGAGGAGGAGATGTGAAGTGTTTTAAACAGCCACGGTGTCTGGAGCAAGGAGGGGGCAACCCCCAGGCACAATTTGCATGCTGAAATTAGGAGAGAGTTAGGGAGATGGGAGAGAAATAAGTTTAGTAGGATAAACACACATACAGTTACAGTAACAGACTATGTATGACTCCATCACATGCAGGTGGATCCACCAGACTGAATTGGTCAGCACCGAGACTAGAAACATCAGGAAAAAATACGCTACGATGGCATTGTCCTAAAATGCAGTTGTTGTTTTTTTAAAGAACATTTTAAGAACTTATTTTGAACCGTGGGCTCTGATTGGTCACCCACAACTCTGGGGTGAGCGAAGTGTAATTCAAACTGAGGAGTGCCAGATCATTCTGCCAGGGCAATTTTTTTTGTTTTGTTGCTGTGGCAGATTTGTCTGGTTTCCAGGCTATAGGGGGTTTCTGCTATACATGGGAGGCTAGGGATTTTCTGTTTCTGTTATACTGTACATATGCAGTGTTGCCAGATTCTGTGAGAGAAACAAGCAACCAGGTCTAGGAAAACCAGCCCAAAAGAAGCGACTATGGGCCACATGAGCACTTCAACATATACATCAGCTATTTGAAAATAGCAGATCTACAAGCTCACAACAACACGTCGCGATGCGACGCGTTGTGAGCTTGTAGATCGGCTATTTTCAAATAAAATCTTGCGGGGAAATTATAATAAGCAAATCTGGCAACCCTGTACATATGTACGTATGGACGCATCAGTGATGTGTCCTGAAGAGTGAACGTTAGGTGTGAACGCATCAACTTGGACTTCATTTCCTATCTGGCTGCTTGGAGGAGATGCAGTCTAATCAGGCTATAGCACTTCTCCTTTTGGGTGTTGAGGTTTTCCGTTAATGTCAGTTAACCCATTAAGAACGGGAAAGCATAATCATTTTAGATTTGAACCACTTTAACCATTATTTTATACTGTGGCTATTCAGAAATAGCAGATCTACAAGCTCATAGCGTGGTACAGAGTTCCGCGCTATGAGCTTGTAGATCTGCTATTTTTGGAAAGATTGTGGATAATTTGTGCAAATCTCAGAATATATATGTACGTTTTAAAGCAAACATTTTTAACTCCAATCTGTGCTTCTGGGGGGGTCCCTTGAAAAACATATTTTGAGATGGGGGTCCCCGGTCAAATACATATCATGTTGGGGGGTCCTTGACATGGTAAAAGTTGGAGCACCACTGATATAGGAACATACTGTTAGGACTGATTTCAGATATGTATTTGGCCGTGGACCCCCATCTCAAAATGTTTTGTTCCAGGGACCCCCCAGAAGCAAAGATTTGAGTTACAAATGTTCGGTTTAAAAAATATACATTCAAGGATTTGCAGTATTATTTTTTTATGTTTTCAAAAATAGCAGATCTACAAGCTCATAGTGTGTCAAAATGACACATTCCCGGAATGAATGGGTTAATTAGGAACGAGGGAGGGTTGGAACCACTATGATGTCCAATGATATAATTTGCGTGCGCGTTATACATTCACACATTCACACTCAGAAGGCAGAGGAAACCACTGCTCGTCAGGAGCAGTCAGCGGTTTCAGTGTATTGCTCAAGGGACAGTTTGGCACGGAGCCGGGAGGAGCTGCAACATTGGGGATCGAACCGGCGACTATGCTCATTCTCTTCATCATACACTGTAGCGATTTGTGTTTGAATGGAAATCTGAGAAATGTGTGGGAGACAGCAGACTCGTACAAGTTCCGACTGACCAACTATCCTAAAGACAGACTGATGACTATAACTTCCTGAGAGAACTGTCTGACTCACTAGATATCGACAGTAAAGCAATCAAACTTTACAAACGGGCCCTCCCCCAAAGAAAACATGCTACAAAATATCATCATATATCATATATCCCATTAAGACCTGAGGCCGATTCTACAAAAATGTCTTCAGAAAAATGTTCTACAAACAGTTTTCTGAAACCCCGTATGTTGCTATGATATCAGAGGTTCTCAAACCTTTTCATGTTGACCACCCATTTGGCCGCGGACCCCATCTCAGGGTTGCAGGGACCCCCTTAGAAGCAAATATTTGAGTTACAAATGTTTGCCTTAAAACATATATTAAACGATTTGCGCACATTTTCAGGATTAAAAAAAAATAGCAGATCTACAAGCTCATGGCGCGGCACTCGGTGCCGTGCCATGAGCTTGTAGATCTGCTGTTTTCGACTAGCCAAAGTATAAAATAACGGTCATAGCTCAAATCTAAAACGACACAGATCGCGTTCCCGGACTGAACGGGTTAAGATAGCATAACGGCTCCCAATGCTGGCTGGATGTTGGAAACACTCACCAGCGCTGTTAGCAGAGATCCCCCACCAAAAAAAAAACTAAAATTCGATATTAATCCCCCACCCCACCCTTCCTCCACGAAAATATGAATATTGAACCCAAAAAAAAAAAGCTGTTTATGCATTCATTCCATATACTGTGTGGTGGCAGTGGCGGTGTAACGTTGTTCTGCATTGCAAATGGAGGTGCACGGGGTAATGAAGCTAGCTGGTGTGAAAAGGCCAATTACTCGTGTGTGTGGTGACTGGTGGCTGGGAGAGAGCTCGGGCTCCCTCCAGGCTAGAGACAGAACCTAGTAAACACCTCATCAACTGATGAGACTCACACACACACACACACACACACGCGCACACACACACACACACACACACACACACACACTACTGTACACGCACGCTCGTGCACACTACTGAAGGGGCTCACCGTGTGACAACATTGGACACACGGACGCACGTAAACACACCGCTATGGTATACGAACGCACGTGCACATACATGTTTTACGGACACGTCTGCAGTCTTAGTATGTGTATGTAGTGTCTCTCGTCTGTGTGTCTCTCTCTCTCACACACACGCACACGCGTGTGTGCGTGCGAGCGTACACATACGCCTGCATGAACGCCTGACAAGCATCCATAAGTGTGTAAATACATACACACACACACACACACAGAAAACACACATGGCCACAGATGCAGCCCCCCCGATAGATGTTACGACGAGCCCCATCATGAACCAATGAACCATGTGCAGCCATTATGCAGCGACGCATGCAGCAACTTTTTCAGACCGGTAACTTAAAAAGGCAAGAAGGAGAGGAGACAAGGCGAGGAGGAGGAGGAGGAGGAGGAGGGGCGGAGATGGAAAAGTAAAGAATACGGTGTAGAAAGAAGTACAGTATACGAAGGAGAGCCTTTCTCTATATCGTCGCTGTCGGGCAGAAACCTTGTGCTAGGTGTCAAATGTCTACTATTTTAGTTTTTGAGTTTTTTTTCAACTTCGTCATACTACAGTGTCACAAATAAAGTGGTCAAAATAGCAGATCTACAAGCTCACAATGCGTCACAATGCGACGCGTTGTAAACTTACTGATTTTCTTTTAGATAAGTGTGTTTTAGAAACTAGAGGTTCGGGCCGAGTTCACACCTACGTTACACCGACTGATATGCGCATATCTATATGGAGATCTCTGTATCTGTCTGTCCATGTCCCTTTTATGCCCATATATGTCATCAGTATATGCCCATACATAAAGCTGACTGATTTGTCTGCTGATGCCATGACGACACGTTGAGGTGTCCATATTTGGGCGTAGCTGCATTGGGAACTCCTTTTATGGTTATGGCTGAGTCATGGTGACATCAGCGTGACCTCAGAGGTCCGCCCGCCGGCTGGCCGGTCCACCCTTAAGTCAATTTTAATATAATAGGATATAGGATATTTAACCTATGAAAAGTATTAGCTTGTGACTCATAACTACATTAGATCCACTGCAGGTTCTTTTTTCCACTTCCTGGAAAGTATCGGCTTTGGACATACAAGGTTTCCACAGTGACCATATGTTACGTTTTAAACGGTGGTTTTGGTGTTGCTGTCCATTTGTCAGTCTGTAGATTCGACACAGGCCAGTTTTGCACCATTATGACACCCCCTCTGGATGTTTGCATTAGTTTATATAGCGCTGGTTCTCAAAGTGGGGTCTGGGGCCCCCCCCGGGGGTCCTTGAGGGGGTACCAGGGCGTCCGCGGCAAAATGAGGAACAGTTATCTCTTATGGGAGTCCCAGGCACAAAATATTTATAAAAGGGGGTCCGCCAACATACTCTCTCTCCCAAATGGTACTATAGTGACTTCTTCGGACAAAATGTGACCAAACGGCAAATGTTTGACGTGACGGGGGGACGGGTCCCTTTCACATCATTTGCCGCCATCCCGGTAACTTCCCGGTGACGTTCTCAGACAGAGTGGTGTAAAGTGGTGTGGTGTAAAGT
>NC_137624.1:9643496-9755996 GCF_963280865.1 Gymnoscopelus braueri | reverse complement strand
TTTGGAAAGAAATTATATTAATGAATGCATAAAATAAAAGAAATGAAAAAAGTAATTGAAGGACAATATTAGTCACCAGAACCAAGGACGGGTGTTTTCAATGAATCCATCATGATTAAAATGGAATTTGAAGTTACAATGTTTTGTATAGGAGTGTTAAAATGAGTATATTATCAAATAGCTAGTAAATACTGAATAAAGCAACTTAAAAACTGTTCACAAAAGCCCAAGTAGACGTTAAAATGACCCCAAACATGTGAAATATCCCTTAATCCCGATATACTTACTTGAATGAGGAATTATTAAAATAGATGATCTACAAGTGTCACATCACAACCTGTTGTGAGCTTGTAGATGTTCTATTTTAGCTATTTTGGTCAATTCTGAATCTTTTGTAAGTTTTGGAAACCTTTCTTCTTTTTTTTTCCTTAGAAGATGTTTGCCTATGCCCAACCTAGGGACACCAGGTTGAATGTGGTTTAATAAGTCGGTTGCAAACAAGTGTCTAAATGAGACAAGTGTCTTAATGTTGGGGCATTAAACATAATCATATATCACACAAGCATTCATGGTGGTGATGCTGATGTCCATGTGACCATGTCGTGGTTCGTTAAAAACGTTGGCAATTTTAAGCTTCAAAAATCCTAAAAGTGGTGTTCATTTGCGAGGATTATCTTGCCGAACTGTTATTTGCCATGGATTAAAAATGCAAAAATTCATTCATATATATATTGACTTTTTTATGAAGGGAACCAGGAAGATGCTACTGTAGCTTCCTCCTTCCTCCTACAAACAGACGTCATCCCTGGAATGGGTCATTACACCCAAACTGTACACACTCAAGCTGAGGACACACACACACACACACACACACACACACACACACACACACACACACACACACACACACACACACACACACACACACACACACACACACACACCCGTCATTAGGGGGTTAGGGTCGGGGGCGACGCCTCACAGGTGCTGTCGCTTCAACTGTTTTTTTCATCTTTAGTTGCCAGTTGCCTATAACCGTCTCTCAGGTACAGGATATGATCCAGGTTTTTAAGGGTAATTAAGCTATAAGTCCTGATGTGAGCACTAATATTAATCTTGCTCAATAAAACATCATGCATCTGCTGACTGCTGTTGACAAACTTGTTGATTAGCCGACCCGATTAGCCGACCCGATCATTTAAAACAATTGCTGGCATGTTGTCCTTCTTAGGACTTAACCACTTAAACCCCAGCATGCATTTGTGGGGAAAGCTTTCGCAGAAATCGACAAGCTCACAACAACACGTAGTGTTGTGAGCTTGACGATCGGCTATTTTCAGCGAAAGCCCTATACCCGCAATAACAGTAAACAGAAAATACACTATTATACAGCCCTGAGGGACACCGGTCAACTATATGGGGTCCAAGTTGTTAATAAATCCTAAAAGCCAAGACGTGGGCAGCAATTCAACAAGTGTGTTGAATTGCTGCCAATCTTAACCGGGGTCATCCCTATTTTCCCCGGGTTCTATGTTCCCCCACTAAGGTTAGGGTTAGGTTTACGTTTAGGGTTAGGGTTAGGAAAGCTGGGAACATAGAACCCGGGGAACATAGACACGGTCCCTCTTAACCCAGTGGTTCTCAAACTTTTTCATGTCAAGGACGCCCAAAATGATATGTATTTGGCCGCGGACCCCTATCTCAAATATTTTGATCCAGGGACCCCCAGAAGCAACGACGTGAGTATGCAAGTGTATGCAAGTGGGCCCCCAAACGTGTTGTTTTTGTCGCATTCGTGAGCCAATAATTTGATGACTGGCGGAGTCTCCTACCAGAGACAATCAAACCAATCAAATTATTGGCTCAGGAATGCGACAAAAACTAAAGAATATCCATGAATTCAAGGCTCCATGGTGTGTGTAATTGATAGAAAATAAGTAATTTTTTGGGTGAACTACTTCTTTAAGAAAGAAAAAAATGGGCATGCATTTTAAAACTTTTCAAATTTTGTTTTCATTGAGTTTGTATTGTGATACCAATAAACACATTAGCCGAATGTTTTTGCGTCAATTCTTTGACATAATAAAAACGACTTAAAAAAAACACGCTTCTCGATTATTTGATGAATCGAAAAAGTAATGGATAGAATAATCTCGTAGAAAACAATGGATAGTTGCAGCCACACCACTGCAGTCTATCGTTGTTGCTGCAGAACATGCAGGGTGAAGCACCATGACTGCATCCATCCGCAGGTCAACAGCTGTGTTGACCTGCGTATGGATGCAGTGATGGTGCTTCACCCTGCATGTTCTGCAGCAACGACGACAGACCGACACAAGACATGACATCTTTAACAGGCACACCCACTTTACCTACTACAAAGGTAAAGGAATACCAAGAGGATTATGAGACACACACACACACACACATGCGCGCACGCACACACATTTTGAAACACATAGACCTGTATGAAAAAGCATCAAGACTTAAAGAAATAAATAATATATGGGAGTCGCACGTACATCAAGTGGGGAGTTTTTAATTAAAAAAAAAAGGCCAGAAAAATCCCACAGTCTCACAGCTTTGTGTGGGTTGCAGCTTGGCCGGGCCCATGCTACAAAAACACATCCAGACACACTCCTTTCAATTTCACCCACCCCGACCACACACACACACACACACACACACACACACACACATACATGCACACGCACACACACACACACACACACACACACACACACACACGCACACACACACATACACACACACACACACACACACACACACACACACACACATACACACACACACACACACTCACTCACATACACACACACACACACACGTTTGGGTAATTTCTAACACCCCAGCTATGATCCTAAAGCACCCCACGCTACCATTGTGTGAGTGTTTGTTGTACGGTTCACACAAGGCCAGCTAGTGGGCAGAGAGTATTGTTCTGTGCTTTTAACCACTCGAACCCCAGCATCCCTATTATGAGGGGGGGGGGGGCGTTTGCCACCACAAATAGCCGATCTACAAGCTCACAATGTGTCACAATCGGCTATTTTTGGCCAAGACATTTGGTGTAGATCGAAAAAGAACGCACAGGGTACAGTTGCAACTCAGGTCTTAGGTGGTTCATTTATGAATGTACAGTGCATTGACCACGCTACCAACAGCAGGAACAGACCACACTTAAAAATGTGTGTAAGTGTGTATGGGGGGGGGGGGGGGAAAGACTAAAGAGGTTCCAAATCTTTACTTCAAATCTTACTTTCATCCTTTATGTAATAGCTTCTGAAAATGCTTCTATGTATTGGCGTAGTCAGCTGCAGTACAAATGACCAGACACACAACGCCTCGCAACGCGAGGCGTTGTGAGCTTGTAGATCTGCTATTTTCACAATGTTTGCCTCTTTCTTATGTTATTTATTATTATTTGGTCAATGTTTTATAGTATAGTTTGTTGGCTACTCGTTGGCAGTAATGGTCTTTGTCTTTTCTTTCGTTCTTTTTTTTTAAGGTATTAAAAAGGTCTTAAAAGTCCTTAAATTGTCACTTCAATATCATCTGGGGACCCCGACCCACAGGTTGAGAACCACTGCTTCACACCACTGGTTAAGTAGCAGTGCTTGAGTGAATGTACTTATGTTCCACCACCACACTGGATGAGGTAAATGACTCTCTACAGCTCTGACTGTGACTCAAGTGTTTGTCATGTCCAGACAGCATGTGTGACCATGATACTCTATAAAGCGGCCCCGGTCCAGACAGTACACCGACAACAAGCTAAACACAGTGACACAGTACGGAACGGGGGGTGACGCTTTTATTGACTGACGTAAAAACAAACATCTGTCATGATGAACGCTCTAGACAGAACGTTTTTTTTTTTTTTTGGTTTTGTACATTTGAACAGATGCCATTGTCACTGGGGGAGGGGGAGGGGTCCATTGAGGAACTAATTGTGGTTCTGTATGTTCACCGATTTTTTATTTGAACCACAATTGAACCCTACAGTATATATTTAGTTAATTGGATTCCCTCGATACTAGTAGGCTACTTTTACACTTTCCCGTAATTAGCCGATCTATAAGATCACAACATGTCACGTTGCAACACGTTGTGAGCTTCGAGATCTGCTGAGTTAAGTTGGATAATGATTGATTGAATTCTTTATTAGCAGTTTGCAAAAAAAAGCACATGCAGTTCAATACAAGGTCTGCTCAGAGGATTTTAAAACCAAGAAAGCCTATGGCTTGTTTCCATTGGGGTCCTTTGTACTCAATTCATCGAAACATTAATGACAGACAAATATACACTACTATGCAAAACATCATATAAACAGTTTGAAAACAAAAACAAATATATGTACAGTATAAGTTATGATTTAGATTTTTTTAAACACATTATTTTCTAGACAAATCTGGAACAAATTATTTCTCTTACACAAATCCAGTATTTCACTTATTTTTTTCTCCATAGTGTGTTCTCTCTCATCCTCTTTTCAATACAATTGCAAATGACTGAAAACTATTTTTTGATCAATTCTCTTAAAAATATCCTGTATTTTCTTCTGCCAAATTTTTGCATCGCGATAACTTTTTTATTAAATCGATTTAAATTGTCACCAGTTATTTTTTTTTTATCGATTTACGATGAATCTTTCCATGCCTTCTGTAGTGTCCTTTCTGTTTTATCCATAAGAAAGTAAGTAGTAACTGCACTATTATCCATGAAACCATTGTTAAAGGTCAAAGGTGTCACAATACCACTCCCCATCCCTCCCCTGTCTCTCTTATTCCCTTCGGAAAATACTCAGTGTAACTCTATCGTACAAATGGAACCAAAACGGACCCTTATGGGTCCATCTGGTTCCGTTTGTACACTCTCAGAGTTACAAAGTTAGGATCTCAGACTTAACCCATTCAATCCGGGAACACGTCTCTCTTTTTTTTTCTTTTTTTTTTTTTTTCAATGAATCTGCTATTTTTGAGAAATCTTCAAAATGTTTGCAAATCTTTGGATATACATATTTTTAAAGCGAATATTTGTAACACAAATCTTTGCTTCTGGGGGTTTCCTCGAACAAAAATGTTTTACAAATGTTTGCTTTAAAAAAGATTTTCACGATTTTTCAAAAATAGCAGATCTACAAGCTATAGCGCGGCACCAGATCTGCTATTTTTGAATAGCCAAAGAAATCTAAAAATAACAGAGATGCGTTCCCAGATTGAATGAGTTAAATGAACTCTCAGAATTGTATCTGTCAGTTATTTATTCCCTGTGGTACCTGACACCATTCTCACCTCCTTCATGTATCTGTCCTTCCATCATACATGTCATGTCCCCCTCACTCACTCCCTTTATTCCCCCTCTACTCGCACTCGTTCTCTCACTTTTGTGTGTGTGTTTGTGTGTGTGTGTGTGTGTGTGTGTGTGTGTGTGTGTGTGTGTGTGTGTGTGTGTGTGTGTGTGTGTGTGTGTGTGTGTGTGTGTGTGTGTGTGTGTGTGTGTGTGTGTCGGCGCCTAATCTTGAAAACCACTGGACCCATTGGCGCTAAATGTCTTGCCAGTAGGCCAAGGAAACACAGTAATACTGTAAATCCCTGAAGACTTTTCACATAGGCTACTGTGAATATGCTGTTTTTATTGATAGAATTGCACACAAAAAAAGCTTGAGAGCTTATAATTTCCATTGTGGTCATTTGAGTGCAAACATGTGTGTAAACTGAGTATGTTGTGTGTCACTGCAGTGTGTACTGTATGTGTAGTATATATGTATGTCACTACACATGCACTGTCTGTATGTATGTCAGTGGTTCTCAAAGTGGGGTCCAGGGACCCTCAGGGTTCCTTGAGGGGGTCTGTAACTCTGAGAGTAATGGAGGTCCTTGAAATGTAAATGTTTGAGATCCACTGCTATATGTCGTTCCATTCATTTTGTGTACCATACATACTTGTAGCTAATGCTACGTTCACACTGGCAGATACAAAAGATACAAAGATACTATTTGTAGCTTTGTGTCTGAAGTTCAAACCAACTTTTTCCTAGCTTTCTAACTTTCTTTGTATCTTCATGTTGATGGCTTCCATTGGAAATGAATGGTAGACTGTATCATCGTTGCCAGTGTGAGCGCAGCATAACTGTCCTTGTTCCACCCAGCTGTCTGTCACTGTGTGTCCTGCATGGGGAACTCCACTCTGTGCAGTGGTGGAAGAAGTACTAAACATGTTTACTTAAGTAAAAGTATCAATACCGCAATGTAAAAACAAAAATCCGGTATAAAAAATGTACTTGAGTAAAAGTATTGGCATTTAAATATACCTAAAGTACCAAAAGTAAAAGTACTCATTACGCAGAATGTCCCATGTCACACGTTCAATATGTATAACAATCTTTTGAAAATAGCATATCTACACGTGACACGTTGTGAGCTTGTAGATCAGTTCTTTCCAAATAGCCAAAGTATATAGGGCTGATTAATGTATACATTTTATTTGTATTTACTTCAAAGTAACAAGTAACTAAAGTTTTCAAAGAATTGTAGTGGAGGAAAAAGTACAATATTTTCCTCTGAGATGTATAGTGGAGCAGAAGTAAAAGTATAGAAAATTGGAAATACGCAAGTAAAGTAAAAAAAATACCTCAAAATTGTACTTAAGTACAGTACTTGAGTAAATGTACTTAGTTACTTTCCGCCACTGACTCTGTGTTCCATCTGCCCCTTCTGCCTTCCAGCTGACCCACCTACTCAACGGGTGCTCGCCAATCATGCAGGCACACGCACGCACGCACGCACGCACGCACGCACGCACGCACGCACGCACGCACGCACGCACGCACGCACGCACGCACACACACACACACACACACACACACACACACACACACACACACACACACAACCCAGAGCTTTTATGTAGATGTTCTCTCTACCTTAACCCATTAAGACCTGAAGCCGATTCTACAAATGTCTTCTAAATCCCAACAGTATTCTGACAAACGTATGTTTCTATATCAGTGGTTCTCAAACTTTTTCATGTCAAGGCCGACCCCCATCTCAAAATATTTTGTTCCAGGGTCCCCCCAGAAGCAAAGACTTCAATTAAAAATGTTTGCTTTAAAAGAGTATTATATTCAAAGATTTGCACACATTTTCACGATTTTTCAAAAATAGCAGATCTAGTTGTATATCTGCTATTTTTGAGTAGCCAAAGTGAAAAAGAATGCTTTTTTTTTTAGCTAAAATCCAAAAATGACACAGACACGTTCCAGATCTTAACGGGCTAATTCACCAGCAGGAGGGGAGGTGGCAGGAGCGGTCCAGATATTTTACAGTCATTCAACCTCCTCAGCACCTGATGTCAAAGTTACTGGTGATGGGCCCTATAGGCCTGGTTTTGATTATTTTCATTTACGATAGTCATCTCGGAGGGGAAACTTGCCATCGAAACCACATTAATCACCTTTGTTATGTAGCTTCTCAGTAAAGTGTTGTCTCTGCTACCACTGTGTTGTCTGAATGACACTGTTCATCCTACAACAGTGTCGTTGCTGTCCGGCAGAAACCAGCTAACTCCATTTTGACGCTTTTGCATTTTTTTTCCATAAATCAGTGCTATTGATCACCCTTTACATCTGTGTTGGTAAAAAAAAAATACTGAACCAATGAAAAGCATTAAAAAGCGCTTCTGACAAAACCAGCTAACTCCATTGGATCCTCAAACTTTCTGCTAAAACAGCCCACCAAAGGTGGGTGGAGTTAGCTGGTTTTGCTGACTCCAGTCTCCACCCCCTTTTGACCTCCAATGGAGGTCCATTCAGCTGTTCTTATCAATGATGAACGCAACCTCCTAACTCCACTTTTTTTCATTTCCTGAAAAATGAACATGTTGGAGTTAGCTGGTTTCTGCCGGACAGCAGAGCTACAGGGCTGAAGTGGTTAATGTAGAGCTGCTTGAAGCAGGATAGTACTGTGGTCTGTCTGCTGCCTCCACCTGCTGGTTAGGAAGGTAATTATTCAGTATGTTGTTCCTCAACAAATTGAGCATTTGCCGACCTCAGTTCAATATGTCGTGCATGTGTATTTTTATTAGTGAATTAATTTATTTGTATTACTTATTTTCTCTAAAGAAATTGGGAATGTGCTTTTAAAGCACCAACAGATTGGAATATTTTGACCATCTCATTTTTTTTTATTATCTATTTTTATTTCATTTTTTTTGCTTTTTGACACTGAACTATTAATGAACTCAAAAAGTACCTTTTATGTAGGATGATCATATGGAGTTGTATATTTCACATAACTTTACTGCTGCCAATATTGCTGTTATTCTTGGGTTGAGATCCGGACTTGACAGGAGAGAGGGAGAGAGAGAGAGAGAGAGAGAGAGAGAGAGAGAGGGGGGGGGGGGAGAGAGAGAGAGATAGAGGGGGAGAGAGGCATAGAGAGAGGGGGAGAGAGAGAGAGAGAGAGGGGTGGGTGGGAAGCTGAGATACACAGTAAAATCCTCAGTGTTCATTTATCCATTTCTAACTCTGAGAGTGTACCAATGTAACCAAAATGGTCCGTGGCGGGTCGATTCGGGTGCAAGTGCACCGCTCCCAGAGTTAAAAACGTCACTCTGAATTTCACAGTGCAGGCTTTCAACATCGGGTCGCCCTGCCTGCGCACACACACAGCTGAATCCTTAACAGAGGGGGTTGTATATCAAGGCACCAATTAGCAGTGGAGAGGGTGCATGATGATATTTCCGTGTGCTTGTGGCCTGGGCAGCTCCGTCTGTGTGTGTTATAAAAGGCAAAACCATAAACATGGAATTAGACAGTACAGGCCCTACGGCTCGTTAAGTCCCAGACTCTCCCCTCCTGTGGCTAGCTGAGAGCAACGGTGTGATGTAAACAACACTGGCCCCAGCGGAGCTGTTATTATGTGCTGTTTTTTTTTACTATAACGGGGTGGTCGTCGACATGTCAATAATGTGAAGTCCATCAGGGTCTGTCATGGCGGCGGTCTTTCATTATTAGTTCAGCTCGGTGTGGGAGAGAGTTCACGTCGAAACTGGATGGAGAGAGAGAAACAGAGTGGGCAGAGGAGATGGAGTAACGCTTTTATCTAGAAAAGGGAAAACCAAACATGCACACGGACTCGGAGACGGAGAATGAGTTCCACTTTTGTGTTTTATTGCGCTTTATATCATTGGTTCTCAAAGTGGGGTCCTTGGGGGAGGTACTAGGGGGTCCCCAGCTATATTAGTTACAATTAGTTAAAAAAATTGCATCACAATTATTTTAACCACTTTAACCATATGTTATACTTTGGCTATTCAAAAATAGCAGATATACAAGCTCATAGCGCGGCACCGAGTGCCGCAACTTGACTATATTGTCATGCATGGCGGACTCCATGACAGTGTTTGTGCCAAGTTTGGTGCAGATTAGAGCAACGGTGCGCCTGGACAACGTGTGGCCCTTGGTGTGACTATTCTCATGGCAGACCCCTGAACAGTGTTTGTGCACAATGGTCTGGTCTTTAATTAACACCAGAGACACCTGTTTCATAATGTCACTCTGCGACTATCATCGATGGTTGTATTGAAGGGCGGCTGTGGCTCAGGAGGTAGAGCAGGTCGTCCAATGATCCGTGGGTCTGCGGTTTGAATCCTGGCTCCTCCTGTCCACATGTCGAAGTGTCCTTGGGCAAGACACTGAACCCTACATTGCCTCCAATGATTCGGTCGGCGCTAGCTTGCCACCATTGGTGTGTGAATGTTGGAAAAGTGAGGACGCTGGCGTCGACTGTTCGCCGCTCCACTGTATGAATGAATGAACCATTGTAAAGCGCTTTGAGTACTTAGAAAAGCGCCATAAAAATGCAATTCATTATTATTATTTTGGGGTCGAGGGGACTATAGGGGGAAGAATACAACACTAGCGTGCTTGACAGAGACCAACTGCTAGCTGAGGACACATTCAGCACAGATTCTTCCAGAAGGATGCAGGGGCCATTCAGCCTTTTGCCTACAATGGAGAGCTGTACATGTTTTGTGGTAGAAACGTTGACATTATTGACAAATTGAAGACTGAACAGTGGTTCTAGGAGAGCTGCTTGGAGACAAAAGTATTTTTTCCCCTCTAATTAATAGGTGTGTAATAGTGTTTTCCCCTTTTTTTTATGGAATTATTTTGTTTTTAACAAAACGGGGTATTCACTCACGACCAATACAAATTGGTGCGTGAAAGGCCCGTTTTGGATGCATAGTGTGTTGCTTTGATGTGGTGGGAGACCGTATCATCATATTTTGGAGGATACATGTGCACACTCACTTCAGTGGGTGTAGGAGATGAAGATGAATATGTCAGCGAGGTGTCTGACCTGTGCATCTTAGACTTAAGTCCTAGTCTAAAGATGTAATGCAAGCTAGCAGTTATTCGGACTCCCACACAACATTATGTGGGAACTGGCAGCCATGACAACAGCAACAGGAAAAAAAATCCATGTGGAACACACTGTACATGGGCAACTGGCCCCCACCTTCACTTCATGCGGCCCCTCAGGTTAATATCGGAATACTGATATATTATTGATTTCAGCTGTTACAATTCCAAACATGCAAACATGACCCGCTTTAATTACTTCAGTCTGTATCAGTAGCTTAATGACTAGTATTAAAATGTCTTTTTTTATGTCCAGTGTATTTGTATTTAAGTTCAGGAAGTTAGCATAAGTATAACTAAGTGCATTTGAAATTGAATACAAATGTAACTTTTCAGGATTCAAATAAAAAAAATAGCAAAAAGAAATATGGATTCCAATATTAAAATAGCAAAAATAGCAGATCTACAAGCTCAAAACGTTTTGAGCTTGTAGATCGGCTATTTTTGCTACTTTTGTGTGACAGAATGGCGAAGGAAGGCATTCATTTACGATTTTTTTAAAAATACGGAGATAAGAGGTGTCTGCCCGACAGTATATGCAATGTGGCCCTGTGGAGTGAGTGTGGAAATATAATGGCCCTCTCCATCATCAAAGTTGCCCACCGCTGATATGGAAGGACAATTACTATTACAATTTACATCTGACAGCAAATGATGTGATTATGATCATGTCTGTCTTCTTTGCTAGATAATATCTGACATTGTTGACGTCAGAGTACTGAAGAAATAAATATTGGAGGAGTTACTTCCTTCGCCTACTGGCAGTGAGCATGCAAGAAATATGGCGCTGCTTGGTCCAACGGTTTGCGAGATTAGCCCGGGACAGACAGGCTGACTCACAGACAGACTCACGGACAGGACCCTCTTCTAGACGGTTCGCCTTAGAGGACCCACACCGTAAAAACAAGGTCCATGTGGATCTCAGACCGCCCGTGGCCAGTCTAAGACGTTAGCCGTTCTACTATGATGTCAGTATTATGACATCAGTCATCTCCATATTTGGGAAAGGTTTCAGTATAAAATGTAAGTTACAAAGCTAGATATTTCCACAATATAAAACATATCCCTGGCCCGCTAGGCCTTGGCCTATTGACAGAGTTGCACGATCCTTTTGGCTCTGGAAGCGGGACAGACAGAGGGAGGGAGAGAGAGAGAGAGAGGGGTCAAGTGGATTGACCAGAGTGACAGAGGAGTTGCGACCAACACGTAGAAAAGTCCTTGTTCCATCCATCAGCACCGCCGTTCGCTATGGGAAAGAAGAGCCGAGTGAAGACTCAGAGGTTGGGCACAGGAGCCACAGTCACCGTTTCCCCCAAAGAGGTGATGAACCTCATCTCTCAACTCCTACAGAAATGCAGCAGCAGTGCAGCGCCCTCCCCAGGCAAAGAGTGGGAGGAGTACGTCCAGATACGAGCTCTGGTTGAGAAGATACGCAAAAGACAGAAGGGCATCTCCGTGCTGTTTGGTGGCAGCAGGGAGGACTACTTCCCAGAGCTGATGTCCTGGGCCAAGGAGTGTGGCGCTTCCTTCGAGGGCTTCGAGATAGCCAACTTCGGAGAAGAGGGCTACGGCCTCCGTGCCACCAGGGCCATCAAGGCGGAGGAGATGTTCCTCTGGGTCCCCAGGGAGATGCTCATGACTGTGGAGTCGGCCAAGAACTCCGTCCTCTGTCCCCTGTACAGCCAGGACCGGATGCTGCAGGCCATGGGCAACGTGACGTTGGCCCTGCACCTGCTGTGCGAGCGGGCCAACCCTTTGTCCCGCTGGGCGCCCTACATCAAGAGCCTTCCGCTGGACTACGACACGCCCCTCTACTACGAGGAGGGCGAGGTGCGCCACCTGCTGGGCACACAGGCGCTGCAGGACATATTGAGCCAGTACAAGAACACGGCGCGGCAGTACGCCTACTTCTACAAAGAGGTGCAGACTCACCCCACTGCCAGCAGACTGCCCTTGAAGGACGCCTTCACGTTCGACGACTACAGGTGGGCCGTGTCCTCCGTGATGACTCGGCAGAACCAGATCCCCACGGAGGACGGCAGCGGTCTGACCCTGGCCCTCATCCCCCTCTGGGACATGTGTAACCACACTGGCGGACTGATCACGACAAGTTACAACCTGGAGGACCGACGCTGCGAATGCACCGCCCTGCGGCGCTACAAGGAGAACGAGCAGATCTACATCTGTTACGGCACGCGTTCCAACGTCGAGTTCGTCGTACACAACGGATTCTTCTTCCAAGACAACGCCTGCGACAGAGTGAAGATCAAGCTGGGCGTCAGCAAGAGCGAGCGGCTCTACACCATGAAGGCGGAGGTGCTGGCGCGCGCCGGCATCGCGCCGTCTACCATCTGTGCGCTGCACTGCAACGAGCCTCCCATTTCGGCCCAGCTGCTCGCCTTTCTCCGGGTTTTCTGTATGACGGCGGAGGAGCTGAAGGACTACCTGGTGGGGGAGCGCGCCATCGGTAAGATCTTCACGCTGGGCAACAGCGCGTTCCCTGTCAGTTGGGAGAATGAGATCAAGCTGTGGACTTTCCTTGAAACACGAGCCACTCTGCTCCTCACGACCCACAAGACCACCTCAGAGGAAGACCCCTCTGCATTAGAGAAACCAGACCTTTCTCCTCATTCTCGCGTGGCTATCAAGCTTCGCTTGGCCGAGAAGCTGATTCTAGAGAAGGCATCCGCCAGTGCACGGGCCAAGAGGCTGCATTTCCAGAAGCAGCTGGAAGAGGGCGCCCCGTTGCCTCGATACGAGGAAAGCGATATTTCGGTGCTGGAGAACGCGGAGGCGTACCGAAAGCTTCCCATTATCCCGCACAAGCTGGAGGAGGTCGAAGAGGATGCCCAGGAGGTGAGCTTCAACAAGGCACAAGAGGAGGAACAAGACAGACTGGAGAAAACGCCTGTGCTCCTCAACGTGGGGATGTCGGTCTACGGGACTGATGCAGGACCACCTGGAGATGTTAACGATGACACTTGCCCGACGCAGTTGGTTGATAAAGAGGCGACCAAGGAGGAGGAAAGGCCAACATTTAACTTGACTTTGGACACAATTAAAAGTTCAAACGCAACTCGGAGCGTCCAAGCGATAGTTGTCACCCTAAGTGCCGATTGAACTGAAGATGGTCCCAAAGAGATTTATCTTTACTGCCACAGCCCAAGCTTATTTATTTTTGTCTCATTAAATGACTCATAAATATAAAGATGGAAATAAATGTTACCTAAAATGTGCAGAACCTTTGACTATGTGTTCATCCAGCTTTTGGTACAGCAATCATCCGCTGCTGCACATGCCATTTGTTAAAACGTTGCCAGTGTAAACCCTAGCCAGCTGCGCAATACAGCTCATTATGTTTTCTTTTTCTAGCTCTTGTTTGGACGTTTTAAATGCAATTCATTGGTTCACATTTCACACACCCACTGAAGACAGAAGACAGACAGAAGTGAGCACAAGGCAGGCACCATATACAATTTGAAAATGGAATTAGTTGAACTGTTCCTGACAGTCAAAATCCCTCTAATCCTTTGATTCAGTCGGTTTCATTGCTGCAGTTTGTCAACTCAAAACACACCTGACATTTACTGTAGTACATATCAGGTGCGTTTTGAGTTGACAATTGTTTTCCCTCGTGTATTTTGGTTATACTGTCCAGTCATAAACATCACTGCCCACTCTTTTTTTTAGTTTCAGGCCTTCAAGGAATAAGAATGGAATGGTCAAAACTAAAAAGATAAGCTAGAATGAATTTGAAAAACCCATGTAAAATGTGATATGAGGGGTGTAGAAGACTATTTTCATTCTAAATCTATAACAGGTGATACAACAATGTTGTGATGAGCAAAGCGTTCTACTTAAAGTTGAACATTTTCCAACTTTGCGACTAGGCAAAAACACCAGACATGCACGGCTCAGTGAAAAATAGATGCTCTGTGCAGCACCTCGCCACACTGCTGGCGTTTATAGCATAGCGTAAATACCCGGTGCTCCCATGGAAAACAATTCAAAACATATGCTGCGCTCAGGAAAAAACAAATAAAGGCATTGGTGGACACCAGCCCCTTAGAGAAGGTACATGATAGTGGAAGAGATTGAAAATAATACTGAGACGACAGGAATGACAGAGAAACACCTAATTTACAGTATACACTTGTATTCTAGTATAAAGAATGAAAATACATTTACAAAAAAAATGTTTTATGCACCACACCAGGTTTGGGGAGACATTGAGGAGGAGGTGAGGCGCGTATCACACCATGTCAGTTAATTAGCCTCCGACTGTGGCGGCTAACGGGTCTGTGGCCATCTGGAGACGTGATGTCCCCCAGGAGATCTGAACTTTGGTCCTCTATCAGTCAGTCTTATCAGACTGTCTGCCACTTTGTGTTCCGTCTGTCTGCTTGTACAGTATGCTAGCTATTTGTCTCTGTGTAATGCAGTCTGTCTGTCTGTCTGTCTGTCTGCGTGTCTTTCTGTCTGGCTGGCTGGCTGGCCTCTTGCACGATGGTTATCTGACTGACATGGCTGTCTGGCAGTTTGCAGGTGTGTGTGTGTCTATACAGTTAGTTAGAAAACATACTCCCAGGGGAGAGGGAGAGGGGGGGGGGGCAACGTATAGACCAGTGGTTCTCAAAGTGGGTTCCTTGGGGGGGATTTTTTAACTTAAATCTTCCCTTCTGGGGGTCCCAAAACACAAAACTTTTTCTGATGGGGGTATTAATTTGGAGGTCCTTGACATGAAAAAGTTTGAGAAGCACTGGGATAGACATTCAGGTAATAATGACCCATGCATTTGGACCAGCTACAATGAGAACAGGCCTAGGAGCATTCAATTTAGTTATTTTTCCAGCAGATTCATTTATAAGCATGAATAGAAAAGATTCTGATGATTATGCAAAATAGTTGCGATTATCTCATATTATTGCGATCAGGCGATTATGTCATAATTGTGACAACCTTGGTGAGACACAGGAGGAGGAGCCAGGCCAGGAGTCACCCCACAACGCCCGGAATGTCCAAGTTGTAGAAGCTCAATAGTCAGGGAATATTAGCAGAATATTTTCCAATCTTGGAATAAATTCCTTACCAAAAAAAATCTTCGCCAATGTGTTTGTAAAGGTGTCTAGTAACACATCTCACAAAGACTGAAATGCAGTCCCCCTAGGAGAATTTTTGACAGCTCCTTAAAGTTGGGGTACCCACCATAACCTTGGTTAAAAAATAAATCAAAATTTAACTCTGTTTTAAGTAGCATGTGAGGGGTCAAACTAGGATGTTTTTATGATTCTGAATCCATTGCAAGCATTTGTTTTGCACCAAAACCACTCCTTGGGCTAAAAACGGCCATAGCCATCCTTTTCCAGGTATACTTTTTGTGTAAAAAGCCCATTGAGATAGGGACGTTTTTAGCCCAAGGAGTGGTTTTGGTGCAAAACAAATGCTTGCAATGGATTCAGAATCATAAAAACACCCTAGTTTGACACCTCACATGCTACTTAAAACAGAATTAAAATTAGATTCTTTGGGGGATTTTTTTTTAACCAAGGTTATGGTGGGTACCCCAACTTTAAGGAGCTGTCAAAAATTCTCCTAGGGGGACTGCATTTCAGTCTTTGTGAGATGTGTTACTAGACACCTTTACAAACACATTGGTGAAGATTTTTTTTGGTAAGGAATTTATTCCAAGATTTTTTTAATATCCCCTGACTACAAGCAAAGTGCTGGCATTGATTGTAGTAGCTGTGTTCATCACTTTAATGTCGCAGCTGGTAAAGGTGGGGCTGATTTTAATTACTTAATGCACTGCTAGGTAGCTTAACCTCTAATAATACATAATTTAATGTATGTTTTGTATTAATAATGTATATCTTCAAAGTAACTAGTAACTAAAGCTGTCAAGCAATTGTAGTGGAGTAAATAATACGAGAGATATATAAATGCAAGCGTGCGCACACACATGCACGCACGCACGCACGCACCACACACCACACACACACACCACACACACACACACACACACACACACACACACACACACACACACACACACACACACACACACACACACACACACACACACACACACACACACACACACACACACACACAGTATGTATGTATGTATTTATTTCCCAAGAGGTAGAGAAGTTTGCACACTATACTCAAGGCTCACTAGGGCTGAAGACAGGTGCGAGTGGCCAGCATGAAAGTCCATAAACAACAAGATAGGCTTGCACACTGACAAACAAACATTGAGGCTCTTTGGATGTAAAAATAGTCTTTGACTTACAAAAGTGCAAAAAGTGATGGTCGGTCCTCACAGTGTTGATGATGGTCTGAGGACCGAAACGTCCACACTCAGTATCACTTTATTTCACCATGTCACTTTTTGCACTTGTGTAAGTAAAAGACTATTTTAGCCTCAATGTTCATTTTTCAGTGTGCGAGTCTTTTGGTTGTCTATGTATTTATTTTCCCCTTTACTATTATAATTGTTATTGTTGGTATAGTGCCTCAATGTATGAGGAACCAGAACAAAATAAATGTACTCTTATGTACACAACAATAAGACACATTGACCTTGATATTTTATTGATGTTGCAATGTTATGTGTTTACATATTCTATTTAGAATTTTAGCAGCATTTAAAAATTCTATAGTTTTTACTAAATGTTACATTCTAATAAAAACTATTCAATAATGAGTGTTTTGTATGTATATCTTGTATGTACCATGTTTCTCAGTCTAAAATAAGTGAACACCTAACTATCTGTTGAGCTAAGTTGTTGAGGGTGATTTAAAATGTTTTGTAGTCACCCACACATGTTTCCAGTGATGTAAAACATGGTGCCAATTTGGCCACTTTGAAGACACAAGGTGGAGCCAACACCGTGTGAGTGTACATACAGTACAGAGTACACCAAAGCTTATAGCTCCCCCTAGCGTTGTTGCTGACACATAAGATGTTATACCATGGTAGTTAACCTGATGAAAAAGCAAAGGCCATTTTTTTTGCTTGCTTTCTGTATGATGTTTTTTTCCCTCTTTTTTTTTTTAAATACAAAAATAGATGTTTATTTATTACAGTTTTAGGTTTTACCCACATGTAGCTTACTGTAGGCCTATGTATACATCAAGATGTCCCCTTTCATTCAGCACCATGATACCAGGCCAGCCCTCACAAATTATTATACTCTGATATAATTTGTGCATGTAATATTTTTGGGCGGAATTTGCGAAAAGAAGAGATTAAAAAGGTGGGTCCAGAGCGATGTAAAGTTTTTTTTCTCTTTCTCTCTTTTTTTCCCCACAGCAATAGCGGCTTATGGAGCCTCCCAAATCCCAACCATGGTCCCAACAGTTCCAAGGAATTTAGCTTCCTTGGCTTGAACAGCAAACACTTAGGCTATAGCAGCACAATAGAATCAATTGTAAATTACAATTGATTCTACTGGGCTGCTAGTGTTTGATATTATAATTTGTAATATCGTCACTTCACTTGAACTAGTTTGTCATATAACTGGCCTCTGGAACTATTTGAGATCCACATGAATCACGTGACGATCAAGGATTATTTTTTTCTTGTGGACATCCGTTGTCGTCACACTGTCTCTCTCTCGCGGTGGAGAACAAACTCCAAGTCCCACAATGCCTCAGTCGTCCACACGTGTCAGTGTGGACGTCACATTCCTGCCAGCGTTGCCATGTACGCGTATTATAAGCGACTTTGGGCTTATTTTTATGTAAAGTTGCTTGTAAATATTGCTTTGATTGATTGATTGAATATTTTATTAGACAGAGATGTAAAAACAGCACGAGGACAGTCAAACACTTTGTCTAAAAGGATAACAGCAAAAAAGTCCTTGCAGTCTTCTTGTTTCCATTGGGGTCCTAGGTATTTGTGGGTTGCTGTTTTTTGGGCTTGTTTCTAAAATGTAGTTGCTTGTTTCCTAATGTTGTTTAAACAAGTGGTACTTAAAACATTTTCATGGCAAGGACCCCCACATTATGCATTTGTCCGGACCGTGGGCCCCCCATCTAAGAATATTTTGTGCCAGGGCGCCTCGCCGCCTCCTGTATCAGATTTGTGTTGTTAAAATGTTTTCAAAAATATTTAAAAAATGAAAAAGTGGTTTTGGAAATGGCAGATCAACAAGCTCACAACGCGTCGCATCGCTTCTTTTGGGCTTGTTTTCATACACCAGGTTGCTTACTTCTGTCGCAAAACCTGGCAACACTGATTCCTGCATTCCGCCTGTTGTCTGGGTCTGGGACGACGTAACAAGCAGCTAATCTTCTCTCTCTCTCACACACACATAGCAGTTCCCTCTCATCATTTCTTCTGGATAACATTAATAAGACCCCATGACACGGCGGATCTGACAGCAGGAGCTTGATCCCAGGCTCACCGGGGAGTCCAGGTCTCACACCAAAGGGTGAGGATGTGCCTCATTGACGCATGAATTAAAGCTTCATGAAGCTTTGTGTTGCCGCCGGAGCCGCAGGGTAACAACAGGCTGGACTCTCTCTTTTCCCCGGCGTTTCGACCAGGTGGGCGTGGTTTCGAGGATAGGTTTTGGGCGGCGTAGTTTCCCGTGAGGTTAAGGTTAGAGTCAGGCATAGTTTTGGTGAGGTTAAAGGTTAGGGTTAGGTTTTTAGTCATAGTTTTACTGAGGTTAGGTTAGGGGATAGGCATATAACCACGCCCCCCACTTGGGGCGAAACGCCAAAGAAAGAGGGAGTCCCCGGGTAACAGGATCCACACATACAATGAGCTGGATGTTGTGTGCAAGTTGTGGATGATGTGCGTGATGAATGATGACCCCTGGGGCCGGGCGCTCCTCCGTGCGCGCGTGTGTCTGTCTGAAATATATAAACCTGTTATTACATTATATTTCACCTTCAGTGGACATTGAATGACTCTGCTCGTTCTGTGTCTGCGATGCAACTATTCGACTTTTATTCCCCAAGCTAACAGCTACCTAGCCCCGGCTAAGTCTAGCAGTGCAGCTTGCGTCACCTTAGAGGGAGAGAGACATAGATAGAGAGTGAGAGAGAGAGTCCAGTAGGGCGTGGAGGAGAGGCACCAGTGGACACACTGATGTGTCTGTGTACACGAGCCTTTCCTTCCTTTCACAACAAACCCTGCGATAAAAACCCGCCGCCGTGAACCTGTTTTGAGATAGAGTGAATGTTTATGATAAAAGAATGTGTAGCATCCCAGGGATCCTGGGCGTGGTGGTGGTAGCTCAGTGTGCTATTAGAACAGTGGTTCTCAAACTTTTTCATGTCAAGGACCCCTAATTTGACACTTATTAGCCCGCGGACCCCCCATTTGAAAATATATGCCAGGGACCCCCATAAAGAGAAGATTTTGTACAGCTCCAGCAGTCAATTATCAACCATTTTAATTTAATGACCCCCTCCAGTTTGACATGCATTAGGCTAAGGACCCCCATTTAATGGCATTTCTATCTCTGGGACCCCAATTTCTATTGTAAAATCAATGTTATTTTAACTCGAGTGTACACATGGAACCAAATGGACCCATTAGGGTCCATTTGGTTCCATTAGTACACTCTCAGAGTTACAGACCCATAAGGGTCTATTTGGTTCCTAACTATCTATCATCTAGCTGGGGACCCCCTGGAACTCCCGCAAGGACCCCTGGGGGTCCCTGGACTCCACTTTGAGAACCAATGCTATAGAAGCGTGAAAAGTTGTACTGTGGTTGTCGTGGTGAAGTTTGCATGCGACCCGGGTCTGGTGGTTTATGATGTGTGGTAGTGTAGATATGGAAAACATTAGATGGCAGCAATTAAGGCAAGGCAAAACGGCAGCCTTCTTGACCAGTCATCTGTGGCTGCTTATCACAGAATCTCTAGTCTAATACACATACACATGACAGAAAGAAAACACTGACGATTAATTACATTTTACTTTTGACTTCTTTTCTAGTAGGCTCTACCTATGAGCCACATGGCTTGGAAGGCTACTCGCTTAACTACAGTGCAGACAGCCAGGTGATACATTGAAGGGGAAAACCTGAATAACTGTGTGGAGAAACATAATAAATGCTCATGCTTCCCATACCATACCATACAGGTGGACTGCATGATACACCTAAGCTATTGCCATCCTCTTATCTAGTGCAGCTTTGGGACTTCTGTGTGAGACGACGTATATGCAGGAATTCACCAAAATAAGCTTTTGTTTTTTTAGGCTAAATTATTTGCCAAACCTGTAAGCCCTTTGCATCATTACATTCAGAGGCACAAAGGTGGTGTTGTACGGGCTGACTGTTCCATAGACAGGAACAGTCCGAAGTTATTCATGACATTCTCAGGATTCTCTGTGTTCAAATATAGATGAGATCAGAGTGACAGAAGTGAAGTCGAGGAATGTCTGCTTGCCACTACAAGTCACCAACGGATCTTTTTTTTTTCTTCTCACGATTGAGAGACCTTTCCTCCTGGCTTGGTTGGTTGAGTGAGGCCAGGTTTCTCAGACTCAGATGTAGAAAGCACAACACAGCTAATTGGGTTAGATGTAGACTTGTTTGCCGTGAGAGAAATTCAGCGTGTCTGCATTGCAAGCTTGTCTGAGAGATTTAGCTGAGTAGCCTGCATATCTTGAATATAAAATCTTATAGGCCGCCCAATGCTTAATAATGTCTACTCCATCGCATGGCGGTGTAGTTCAACAAAAACAGATCTACAAGCTCACGATGTGTCGCATCGTGCTTGTACTGTAGATCTGCTATTTTCAGCGTGTGAACTATTAAAATATTTTAATTGAAGAAAACACTCTAACATAAATTATGCTCTGATTGTAGCTTCCAAGTTCCAACCAAGACTCGCCACTTTTCTGAGGCCTTTTGAGGATTCTATTATTTGATTAGCCCGGTCATTCATTCATTCATTCACATCCTCTATCTCGTGCATCTTCTTTGGGACTTGTGTGTGAGACAGTGTCTGCTGGAATTCACCAGAAGTGAACAAGCTTCTATAGGTTCTGCTTGACGTGAGAGCTACTTGCAATGTTAGCTGATTGTTATTTTTCCATGTTTTACCTCAGAGATTTTACCTCCAATATTTGTGTCACCTATATTTTTGTGATGCACAATTGGTACTGCATTGGACACTGAACTATAGTCTGTTGTGTGTTTACTGGCTGTGGAACACACAATGGCAACTGACAATGGCACTGTTAACTGTTATCAAATACGCTAGTACTTTTTTAGACTTATCTTGTTATCTCATGAGAGTTCTCAACGTTGAACAGAGTCTTTTAGCTTCCACCTTTGCCCTGGTCACTTCTGAGAGATGAAAGAGACACAGAGGAGATCAATAATAATGACAAGCAGGTCATTGGACCAGGCCTAGCCTGCACCTCCTCCTTCCTCACTGTAAAACCACTGTGTCATTATTACCTCTTCAGACCGAGTACAACCGCCATGCTGCTTACAGTAGATATACTGTAAGACTGATGGAGGATTTGTTTGGGGTTCAACTTCTGATAAAAACAAAAGCACTGTTATTGTTACTTTTATATATTGCAGCACAGTCAGTGGTTTATATATTACAATTTCTGCATTTAGCTAACATTCTTATCCAGAGCGACTTACAATAAGCAAGGTTAACACATACGTCAAATGCATCACAGGTAAACCGAGAACATAATAGCATCAGTCTAAACAATATATTATCAAAAAATAATCTGTACCTTGAAGCTATAGAAAAAGTAACAAAAACAATAACTGATAATATGTATAGTAGTGGCCGGCAGTGGCTCAGCGGCGCAGCGGCAGTGGCTCAGGGGTACAGTGGCCGGTAGAACGGCAAGATGGGAACCGCGAGGTTCCCAGTTCGATCCCGGGCTCCCCCAGAGTTAGTGTTGAAGTGTCCTTGAGCAAGACGCTGAACACCTAATTGCTCCCGATGAGCAGGTTGGTGCCTTGCATGGTTTCCTCCGCCATCGGTGTATGTATGAATGTGTGTGTGTGAATGGGTGAATGTCATGCACAATCTATGTAAAGCGATTTGGATAAAAGCGCTATGTAAATGCACCATTTACCATTTAGTGCCCAGCTGCAGTATATTATGAACACTGATAAACTGACACAGCCTGACACAAGCTGTATAGCAGAATTTAAGTCTTCATTACAATGGGAAATGCTATCCACTACATTGTCAAGAAGTGTTTGTTGAATGAGCTGGGAGACAAAGAATAAGAATGAAATACAACACACACACACACACACACACACACACACACACACACACACACACACACACACACACACACACACACACACACACACACACACACACACACACACACACACACACACACAGTCTCACACACACACACACACAGCACACACACACACACACACACACGTGTCATATTGTGTAAATGTAAGATAGTTTATACCATGGCCTCTGTTGAATGAGAACAGTTAATGTGTGGTGTGGTTTTGTCATTTTTGTTGGCTCAACTATTGCAAAGTGCTTAAAGGCATTTCATGTAACTTTGCCCTGTGTTTACATAACAAAACTATGTATATACACATACATACATACATACACATACATACACACACACACACACTTACATAATTTCCCACTATGCCAGCAGGTATCAGCCACTGAAGTGGTGTGGTAGTGTTCACCTGCAGAAACATGGCCCTGTCGCTGTATGTTGGTGTTTTCACTGTTTGTTGTGGTTGACCCAAAACGTCCCTGTCTACCAAAACAACAGTGAAAACACCACAGTGAGAGGATAATGTGTTTCTGCAGGTAAACACCACCACACTACTCCAGTGGCTGATAACCGCTGCTGGTATAGAGGGGGAAAAATGTATTTATTGTTTTATTATGCAAACACACTGGGCAAAGTTGCATACTATGCTTTTTAAATGCATTCACTTACTGGCTCTAAAAGGACAACAGTTGGGCTATAGTACTCCATTCTAGCAGGCTGTGACGCAGGCTTCAGCGGTGCTGTGACCTTTGTTGTCAGCAGGCCTCTCTCTTTAGTTGACCCTCAGAATGACCACCTCTATGGTCCATACATGTTCCAAAGCCTGTGAGCTGTATCGCAGAGCCTTTGTCAACCAGAAGGTGTGTGTGTGTGTGTGTGTGTGTGTATATGTGGATCTGGACAGACTGCAGAAATGTTCTATGCCCTTCTCCATCACGTCACTGTAGGACAGGGGGTGGGGGGGACAATGGGACTATTATTTACATGGACACACACACACACACACACACACACACCCTTGTGCTCTCTCCCATATCCACCACAAGCCCTCATTACTAAAGCTTGATTTATACTTGGTTGCGCGCAGTGTCTCGTACCGTAAATAGCTGATCTACAAGCTCACAACGCAGATGCGCTTTGGGGCTTGTAGATCGGCTATTTTCGGGGCAAGACGGAAAGCGGCATGCAATAAATCGGGGCCTAATTGTACAGTCAGTGTGAGTCTATTGATGTATTCTCATAGATTGAAGTCACACAGTTGTTTGCTGACACTGGTGTGTCATGAAGGGGAGGTGTGGTGGAAGGTTGTTGGTACTTGTTTCTAAAGTATTGATAGTAGGGGACGGGGTATCCTAGGCATAGCATAAAATGAGGGCTCCCCATCTTTTCCCTGGCTTCCAAAAGTGCAGAATTTATAGTGGACAAAACGACAAACAAAAGCCACATACTAACATTTGTGTGATTGTGATGATTGATGATTGTGATGTTACTTTATTTTCCCTTTTCTGGCCAAGGTGGTGGTCAAGGTTTTATGGCCGGTAAATACCAGCTAACGGAAACGCAGGGTTGGACAATGGGACATAGATGTTAATGAACGATATACAAGTTCCAAATCCAATGTAGCATTTAGTAAAATTGAGCTGTACCATCAAATTGGTGGTTCTGGCCGTGGATCTCCATCAGAAAATATTTATATTATATATATTATATATTATATTTGAGTAGCATATCTTGAATATCAAATCGTATAGGCTGCCCAATGCTTAATTTCTGGGGGAAAAAAAAACTATTTTTTGAAAATAGCGACGCATTGTGTAGCCACTGTAGCCTATGTTAACTCATGGCCAGGGGACCCCGTGGAACCTCCTCAAGGACCCCTGGGGTGGTCCCCGGACCCCACTTTGTGAACCACTGCAGTACATGACCTGCTCCTGGGCAAAAATCCTGACTTTCTATCTGCTGCTGAGATTGCCGGTTTTATACTGTGTAGAGCTAGATCCAATTTCCTCTGCCCAGCTGTGTCATATGACCCTCCACAAACAGCGTGTGTCTTATTTCCTGTCTGCTTGCTTCCCTGTGTGCTTTCATCCCTCAGTGTTTCCTCTCCACCCCCCCCCCCCCCCACCCCCCCCAACCTGGCAACACTCCTGCAGGGACAGGATTTACTGTGTCTGATTCTACGAATGCCTTCTGAGTCAGTAGTTTCTCACACTTTAAAGATTTTTTCGAAAATGCTCAAAAATAGCAGATGTACAAGCTTGCAGCGCGACACGAAGTGATTGTATATCTGCTATTTTTGAATAGCCAACGCAAAAATCTAAAATGACTGACGCTTTCCCGGTTTTAATGGGTTAACAGCAGTGATTTAGTCCACATCATTCTATTCATAATATTTTTAGTATGTTCCTCTGAACAGAAATGCTACAGTGCCTGAGTGTGAGACGGACGTACTGTACACAACAACTATAAGTGTGAGTCTGTCTTCTATCGGCATGTTCTCCTAGATTCCTGTCACATTCTCCTCTTGTTTACTGACACCGCCGTGTTATGGGTGGGTTGCAAAAGGACGGTGGGACCAGTTTTAGCAGTTTCTTTACCATGCAGTGGACCTACTGGTAGTATATGTCATGTCAACACCAGTGGTGGAAAAAGTACTCCCATTTTTTTACTTAAAGGACAACTTTAGTTTTTTACAACCAAGGTTTATGTTTTAGATTGTAATTAAAGTAAATATAAATATGAGTGTAATTTTTTTTTAATTTACTGCTTTCTATAGTTTTAGCAATTTTCGCGATATTTTTTACAGTGGGCGGGGGCATTCTGTCCGGTGGCTAAATATGTCTTTTTTACACAATAACCCGGTGTTTTCTTTATTATTATTTACAGTAGCTCTTCTAGCCCCCAATAACTCACATCTGGCCATCAAAGACCACAGGACCTTTTTTATTGTGTAAAAAAGGCCTATTTAGCCACCGGACAGAATGCCCCCGCCCACTGTAAAAAATATCACGAAAATTGCCAAAACTATAGAAAGCAGTAAATGGAAAAAAAAATGACACTCATCTTTTATTTACTTTAATTACAAGCTAAAATATAAACCTTGGTTGTAAAAAACCAAAGTTGTCCTTTAAGTAAAAGTACCAATACTGCAATGTAGAAATACACAAGTAAAAGTCCGGTAATCAAAATTTACTTGAGTCAAAGTACAAAAGTATTGGTAAAAAAATATACTTAAAGTACAAAGGTAAAAGTACTCATTATGCAGAATGTCCCGTTTCACAAGTTTTCAAATGTATAAAAATGTATTAAAATCTTTTGAAAATATTGTGAGCTTGTAGATCGGCTATTTTCAAATGGCCGAAATGCTGAAGTGGTTCATTTATGTTTGGTATAATAAAAATAATCTACAAAGTAACTAGTAACTAAAGTTTTCAAATAATTGTAGTGGAGTAAAAGTACAATATTTGCCTCTGAGATGTAGTAGAAGTAAAAGTATAGAAAATGGGAAATACTCCATTAAAGTAAAAAATACCTCAAAATTCTATTTAAGTACAGCACTTGAGTAAATGTACTCAGTTACTTTACACTACTGGTCAACACTAGCACTGAGGTCAGCTAATTCACAATCTTGCTTTAAACCACCCCTCACAGTCGCCTAAGTAAGGCCTCTTTTTATAATGTCTCATAGTAGAATATTCCCTAATATTTCCTGCCTCAGCATTTACTTTTACCGGCTGCGTTTTCATCAATTCTTTTACCTCGTCATTTACTCTGACTTTATTGCTGTATTCTGTCAAAAATACAAAGCCAGTTAGTCATTGTACAGTAGGCTATGTGTTGTACACATCCTTGTTCCTGCTATTTAGAGTATGTTGAACATTTTATGTATAAAAAAGGTCAGATAGTTCATCCTGCCATGATTGATGTCAGGTTCCAGGTGCTGCCTAGCTGTGTCATCACTGGCAGTTTTTTTTTTTTTTACATATTTGAATGCTGGGGAAATAGATTTGGTGCAGATTTCTCCAAAACAAAGCAACAGTGTACATTTGAGTACCATGCTGTGTCTGTCTGGTTGATGTGGAGATGGTAGCATCGTGATCCTCTGCTACTGTAGGTTACATTAGGCTACATACTACATGCTGATCTAAATGGAGAAGTTGTGGTCTGTCTCTGTTAGGCTTGTAAGGGTTCTGTTAATTAGGCCTGCAACTGTTGATTCTTTTCTTAGCGATTACTTTTTTTCCTTTGATTAATCCAATCCTTTTTTAGTTTTTATACTGTATATTATCAACAAATCGACACCGAAAAATTGTAATTCGATTAGAATAACCACTGAAGCCCTTTTTTATATTTTGTCGTACAACAGCAGAAATTGTAAATATTGATGAAATACAAGCTACTTATGAAATCTGGTATAGATTAATTTGGACTTGCTGTACATACCCTAGTTCTAAATGAGAGACTAGTTGCATAAAACATTAGATTTTGTCCTCAAAGTGGAAAGTAAATACAGCCAAATAATTTCAGAAAATATCCAGTCAAATTCTGACTGTTGCTGCTTGTATTATATGTAGTGATGATGTTGTCACTTGTCAACAGATTCTCAGCTCCACCAATACAAATATGTCTGTGTATCATTATCATCATCATCTATAACCATCATCTATAAAGGCTACATCATCACTGAAGCAGTGAGTGTAGCCTGGACATAACGGCAGAACGGCTGGGAGAAGGGAGCCAAGGCTATGTAAAGAAGGAAAGGACATACAGTGTATACAGTATGTCACTTTCTTGGTCTGGCAATCCAGCTAGAAGATCGGTCGGGTTTTCCAGGTAGTGCTTCTAGTCCCTGGGAGGCAAACGGGACTGGAGCAGGATGTTTGATGGAATGCATTGAGAGCCGGTTGGACAAGCTTATGAATAAACACTATCTTTGAATCATTGCGACCTTTGTTAAATAATCGGTTCAGGAAAATAAAAGAGAAGACGTATCACACGTTGTTTTCTGTTCACTGACTGGGCTGTCGTCACAGCCTGTCAACCAATTTTCGCGATGACATACTGCCAAATCAGAAACTTAATCTGTGCTGTTTAGATGCCTCAATAAAATGATATACATGCAACATGCACATCAAAAAAGCTAAATATCTTAAAACAGTGTTTGATACTGTATGTCTTTTATTCTCATGAAACGATCATCTGATAAAGGTCACTATCATTAAGAAACATTGTTTATGCATAAGCGTGTCCACCTGGCTCTCACTGACTTCAATGCATTCCACCAAACTTCCGGCTCCAGTTTGCCTCCCAGTTTGTCTATGGCAGTGGTTCTCAAGGTGGGGTCTAAGGGACCCCCAGGGGTCCTTCAGGCGGTTCCAGGCCAGGGGTCCCCCTGAAAACGTGTTAATATAACAAAATCAAAATCAGTTTAACCACTTCAAATCTTCAATGCTATTTTATGTTAAGGTTGAAAATAACCGATCTACAAGGTCTCGTGTCGTGGAGCGATGCGTTGTGACCTTGTAGATCGGCTATTTTTGAACAATTTCTAATTGGATTCCCTGGCACAAAATCTTTTTTGATGGGATGGATGGGTCCGCACCTCTGCGGCCAAATACATATCAATTTGGGGGTCCTTGACATTGGAAATGTTTGAGAACCACTAAGTCTAAGGTGCATGTCATGGTGTAGATGTGGTTCTGTGTGTCCCCTGCTTTTCCATACCCTCCCTGAAGGCAGTCAGGACTTATAAGTAAACGGGAGGAGTGGAGGGAGGGACTAGAAGCTGCCGTCTGAAAAAAAGGAGGGCTTGACTCATGTTCTGGTCTGCTTATTATAATGTCCCCGGGAGATTTTATTTGAAAATAGCCGATCTACAAGCTCACAACGCGTCGCATTTGTGAGCTTGTAGATCTGCTATTTTCAAACAGCTGATGTATTTGTTAAAATATTGGGGCGGCCATAGCTGAATGGTTAGTGAGCCTGCCTAGGGAGCCAGAGGCCCTGGTTGCCCCAGGTTCGATTCCAGGCCAGGTCAGCATATGTGTCGATGAAATGAAATTTGTTCCCTGAGCAAGACTCTTAACCCCTAATTGCTCACAGGTTCTCATTGGAAACAAGACCGTAAGGACTTTCATGAACGACCTGTTAAAAGGAATTAAAGCGCTCATGTGGCCCATAGTCGCTTCTTTTGGGCTGGTTTTCCTAGACCCGGTTGCTTGTTTCTCTCACAGAATCTGGCAACACTGGCTACAGCCATGCTACACAGCTACACACACTCCACGTGAAAATTTCAGCGCAGTGTCCCATGCAACAAAGGCAGAGATAGGCTTTTAGAACGTGATGCATTTTTACTCTTTCTCTCATTGATTTCCCAGATGCTCATTTTGTGGTACACACGCTCGGTTTCCCTTGCTCTTGCAGATCAGGAGGGGTCAAGCAAGCACACCGTCCATCATTTCCTTTGCGTCATATAGCCTGTACTTAATGATCTACATACACCCTGGTGCTGTCTGTGTACCCTGCAGTGTTTGTTTATTGTATTTTTTATTTTAACCAGGTAATCATGTGAGATCAAAGTTCTCTTTCCATTGAGGTAGCCTGTGCTCTAACTAGCAGAGCTACCGGTGTTTGGTATTCCTTTGTTTTGCATCGTAATAATAATAACACATCCAATTTATGTAGCGCTTTTCTCTGTACTCAAAATCACTTTCCAAAAACGGAACGAAAGAAGCAACTTTATTAAGAGAATAACTACTTAAAAAGCTAAAAACCAAGCACACAAAAACATTAACATTTTCCTGCACTAAATCATAGTGCTATTACTAGGATATTAGCCTACATAACTATTATTCACTATGGCACTCTGGTGCATCTAACCTTTCTTCATCTACTTCTATTTTCTTCTAGCATGCTATATGGCCACAATATTTAATTCTTGTATTATTAAGCTGAAAGAAGGATGGATTGACCAGGTTAGGGCAGGGGGGAACTACTCATCCTAGGTGACGGTCGTGGGCTGGATTGGCATAAACTGTGTGTGTGTGTGTGTGTGTGTGTGTGTGTGTGTGTGTGTGTGTGTGTGTGTGTGTGTGTGTGTGTGTGTGTGTGTGTGTGTGTGTGTGTGTGTGTGTGTGTGTGTGTGTGTGTGTGTGTGTGTGTGTGTGTGTGTGTGTGTGTGTGTGTGTGTGTGTGTGTGTGTGTGTGTGTGGTCCGACTCCCGCTGAACATTCAAAAGGCACGAATGATGTTATATCCTCCTGTCACACAATCCATGATGGCTAGCATTCTTATTTTCAAGATATTTTTGGTGGTGAAAGAGAGACGGGAAACAGGGAGAGAGAAGGGAAGTGACATGATGCAACCCTAACCATTCAGCTAACAGGTCGCCCCATCATGGGTACCGTTTATAGGCTACATATTTCAGGTATAGGATGAAATGTGTACACTATACTATATTTATTAGCATTTCATTTCATACTTACTTTGTCAAGCATTCCTTGACTGATGTCATAATGTCCACTTGAGCTACAGTGTCACGAGAAGGCAACAAATGACTTCACTTTGTCTTTTAGTTGACTGTAAACATCTACCAGGTCGCTCCATCTCTCTGCCTCACTGTCCATTAAGACCTGAACCCGATTCTGCAAATGTCCTCTAAATCCCAACAGTATTCTGAAAAAATGTAAACGTATGTTTCTATATCAGTGGTGCTCAAACTTTTTCATGTCAAGGACCCCCAAAATGATTATGTATTTGGTCGCCGACCCCCATCTCAAAATGTTTTGTTCCAGGGACCCCCCCAGAAGCAAAGAATAGAGTTCAAAATGTTCTCTTTAAACAATATATATTTAAAGATTTGCACACATTTTCACGATTTTTCAAAAATAGCAGATCTACAAGCTCGTAGCGCGGCACTCGGTGCCGCGCTATGAGCTTGTATATCTGCTATTTTTGAATAGCCAAAGTGTAAAATAATGCTTTTTTAGCTCAAATGAAGTGATTTAAGTGATGATGTGAGTGTGGCCTTTAGGCTAGGTGTTTACACACAGCGGGTGTTTAGCTGCCGCCTCCATTGTTTTCAGTGTGTAGCAGCTTTAAGAGATAAGGCTGCCGCACACATATAGAGGATATGGATGTAAATATTTTGTTGGATATTATTAACTCATTCAGTGCCACATGACGTCTAAGACGTCATGGCCTCTGAGCGCCCTGAGCGCCACGTGACGTCTAAGACGTCATAAAAAAAATAAAAAGAAGTATTATTTTTTTCCTTTTTTTTTTCTTTTGAAAAAAATGTTCAGAACCCAAGATATGATTATTTGAATATTTGCTGCTCCATTCACCTCTTGTTTAACTTCTTACTGAAAAAGGCTGTATCTCGGCTGCTAAGCACTTTTTTTTTACAATGGCTGTGGCACTCAGAACCAAACTGCCATAAATAAGAATGGCACTGAATGAGTTAATATTTATACATATTTTTGTCCTTATTGTTTTTCCTCAAATCATACCATAGGTCGTATTGGCCCAGTAGTTTGACACATTCGGTTAGGGTGTACAGTATGAGGATTTTTAATGAGTTAAATAGGGTGGATTGGGCAAATGCAGCAGATATCATAAACTGCATAGCTCAAGGTCTTTTCGTCTTTTTCTTCTCCCCTTGCTCTTGTCACCCCCTCTTCTTCTCTTTCTCCTTTCTGGAAATAACAAAAACGATGGAGTACGCACAAAAACGAATTTCACCCACTTTTCTTTTTTACACGTATAAACCTGTGATGTGACGATAAAGCTGATTCTGGATATGGGTTGTAGAGAAAGTTATGAATGTAGCTTTGGTCCTTTAGTATTTCTGTTGTGGTTGTTTATAGCTACAACGATGGATACTTTAATAGACTTGCTTTTACTACCCGAGTACAATCTTGTTTTCTCTAACCTTATCTTTTTATGCTCTTTGATTGTTTCTGGCATACATTTTTATCCCTTTTAAGCTCTTTTATTGTTTCGCACACAATCTTTCTTTTAGTTTTTATCCTTGATGCTGTGTGAAGTGCTTTTTATTTATTTGTGAAACTTAAGCTAAAAATAGAGGGGCATTTTAGTCCCATCTCCAACATAACGGGTCATGCCTGTAATTGCAACTTGGGCCGTGTTTATTTGCATGTGTTAATCACGTCATTTTAGGTTGACCTTATATGTCCAACCCTTGGGATTTACTGGTTTGTCCAGCTCAGTGAGTTGACTGATCTTATGAAAGTGTCATTTAGATGCTGAAGGGCACACACACACACACACAACGGAAGCATGCACGGCGCGCGCACACACACACACACACACACACACACACACACACACACACACACACACACACACACACACACACACACACACACACACACACACACAGAGGCTGTCAGACCGAGAAATAGGATCACAGTTGTATTTGTGAAATGGTCAATACAGTTATTGGCAGCAGTTTCCCCTCCGGCAATTGTAGTCTACTAAATGTAAAGGTCACTTATAGGACATCTGAATGAATCACATGTTGCTGTATTATTGTTTATTTAGGCTAATCTTGCATTTGTTGGATTACCTAAAACGTGTCTACTGTTTGTTGAGAATATTGATGTAGTAATAATAATGTGGGCTTGATATAACTGAGAGTTGCTCAGCAAGGCTGTGTAAAGAAGGAAGGGAAACGATCGACACCACGGCGCCATTGATGCACTGGGAGTGCGAGGCAAACTGGAGCCAGAGGTTCGATGGAATTCATTGTCATTGAGAGCCGGCTGGACCAGCTTATGAACAAACAAAACAGTTTTAATGATTGCAACCTTTCTCAGCTGATGTGCACGACTGCACGTTTATGTGATTTTTGTGGAGGTATTTAAAGATCACAGAGTATGTTTCTGACTGGGTTAGTATAGTATGGGCTGTCATCGCGAGAATTGGTCAACAGTCTTGCGATGACAGTCCGTACTTACTGCGTAGTCAGAAACTTCACTCTGTGCTCTTTAGATACCTAAATAAATGTATATAGTGTCCACATTGAAAAACAAGACATCAGAAATCAGTGTCTGTGTGATGTGTTGTCTTTTATTTTCCTGAACCGATTATTTTACCAAGGTTGCAATCATTCAACACAGCTCTCATTAACTTCGATGCATTCCATCAAACATTTAGCTCCAGTTTACCTCCCAGGGCGAAAAATCTGCCAGGTGCAATTGCAGGAGGGGAATTTGTAGAATCGGCCTTAGGTCTTAAAGGGATATTTCACTTTCAGACATGTTTGGGGTCATTTCAACGTCTAATCAGGCTTTTGTGAACACACCAGACAGTTTTTAAGTTGCTTGATTCAGTATTTAGATATTTGATATTCATTTTATCAGACACGCCCCCTTCCTATACAAACCTAATTTAAACTCCATTTTAACCATGATGGATTCATCGATGACACCCGTCCTTGGTTCTGGTAACTCATACTATCCTCCTAATATGCGAGGGGGCAGTATTCTTTCATTTACTTTTACTCACTTTTTTCATTTATTAAAAAAAAAAAATACAATTAATGAAAGTAATCAAAAAATCCTAGCCCCAGACATGTTAGAAAGTGAAATATCTCTTTAAGCAATGGGACATGAGAGGAAATGCTGTTTTACTGAATCACCAGTCGCCACGGCTGTGATTGTGACATTAGGCTACAGCCAGAGTGCTAAAGATAATCACAACCATGCTGACATCAATTACTACAGCACTACATCCACTGTGCTGCTGGCTTTTTGAAGATCCAGTGCTGTTCTGCTGTGTCAGCACTCACGGGATGGAATGCCTCTTATCCAGTCAAATTATTTGACTGTTACTAACTGCTGTAACATCGCTTTTACACTACGTACTGGAAGTATTTGATTTAAAGTTAATTTATTATTATTTGTTTTATTGTATCTTGTTTTGGCAGAGATATATGTGTGAGCTGTAGCTGTACAGCTGTAGCTGTTTTGAGCCTTGCTGGAAAATAAGTTTGTACTGGTTTTTGTCTAACCTGGAACAGCAGGCAGACTTCCTGATATTAGGGCTGCAACTCTCAATCATTTTCTTAGTGATCATTCTATTGATATTCTATTCTACACTTTTTTGATTAACTCTCTCACTGCCAGACTTATTTCTGGCTGCGTTTGCCCACTGCAAAACATAATATTTATGTCCAGCATGATCGATCCCCTGATGGTTGCTAATCACAGCGGGTTTCACTGTGCTTCCGCAAAAAAAAAAAATGTCATTGCGACCTCCCCGTTAAATTTGGTATGCCTTTGAAAATAGCATGTCTCGGCCAAAAATACATAGTAAAAAAAAGGAGCCGAGATACAGCCTTTTTAAGTAATAAGTTAACCAAGAAGTGAATGGAGCAGCAAATCTTCGGATCACGATATCTTGGGTTCTGAAAGTTTTTCTAAAAAAAAATTTTTTTTTTATGAGCGACTAAATTAACCACGTATGATTAACCACTTAAGGCCTGTTTTACATTTTGTTGTATAACGGTGGTGCACATTAAATTGATTAGTTTGATTAGTTCGAACATGAACATCAGTATCTCTGAATGAGTCAAACTACTCACGTGAGATCAGATTAAAACCAATTGGCCAGCTATAGAGGGTGGTGTGTGTGTGCCTGAATGTGCACAAAGAGTGACTGAAATATCACATTTTCTATGTTGTTATTGGTCACAAGTACATTGTGTCGTCCAAACTGCATCAATATGTCTGCAACGAGAGGCTTTTAAAAGGAACTTCTAATCGCTTCTATAACAAACGAAAATGGTACATTTTGTTTTTGTCCATGAGCTGTCTAGAAGTCTCAGACATGTAGAAAGACCTCCTTTAGCGACCTCCTTAGTTGTGAACATGTAATAATAATAACAAACTTTATTTGTATAGCACCTTTCATAAGCTCAAAGTGCTTTACGGAGCAAGAATACAATTAATTTAACAATAAAGCAAAAAAAGAAAATTGATAAATGCATGTTCACACAGATGGAGAGCAGAGCAGATACAGTATAGTCACTTAAATTACCGTTACAGGTCTAATGGTAAAAAGAAATGTGTGTGCGTGTGTGATTACAGGTTTTTATACAGTATTACATCTGTGTCTGTGTGTATATTCCTTTTTAGTAAATGTGTCGTATACTATAAATACAATTGACTTGACCAACAAACAAGGGCAAAGCAAGAGAGAACAATCTAGCTTAGCTGGTGATTTATACAGAGGTTGATGGAGTCAGCGGATTGGCCGTTGCCAGAAACCGTGTCGGGACGAGACTTATTGCGTGAATGGAAGTATAGCAAATGACCGGGTGAATGATGGGATGCATGGGAAACTATGGTAATTGAGAGACGGAGAGGCAGAGGGCGGGAAACCCAACCCTAATGTGTGCCAATAAATAACTTAACGCAAATAGTACCCTTTCTGTTTTTTAAACAGGCCTAATCAAAGTACTTATTGTGATGCAGCACCTTTTCGCCGTCGTCATGACCTCAGAATGGGCCAGTGGCCAAAACAAAGACATTCACATTAAGCCATTAAGACCTGGAACGCATCTGTGTCACTTTTTCATTTGAACTAAAAAGCGTTATTTTACACTTTGGCTATTCAAAAATAGCAGATATACAAGCTCGTAGCGCGGCACCGAGTGCCGCGCTACGAGCTTGTAGATCTGCTATTTTTGAAAAATCGTGAAAAGGTGTGCAAATCTTTGAATATATATTATTTAATGCAAATTTTTTAAACTCTATTCTTTGCTTCTGGGGGTCCCTGGAACAAAACATTTTGAGATGGGGGTCGGCGGCCAAATACATATAATTTTGGGGGTCCTTGACATGAAAAAGTTTGAGCACCACTGATGTAGAAACATCAGTTTTATCAGAAAATTGTTGGGATTTGAAGACATTTGTAGAATCGGCCTCAGGTCTTAATGGGTTAACATTAAGCCATTAAGACCTGAGTAGTTCTCACACAGATTTTTAAAAAATGTTCAAAGAAAGCAGATGTACAAGCTTGCATCGCGGCACGAAGTGATGCGCTGTGAGCTTGTATATCTGCTATTTTTGAATAGCCAACGCTAAAATCTAAAAAGACGGTTCTTTCCCGGTTTGAATGGTTTAAGCCTGATTTATACTTTGTCCGCTGTGTGCGGTCGACCTACAAGCTCACTATGTGTCACGAATCACGATGCAAACACGTTGTGAGCTTCTGTGTGGAACCTGTATTTCTGAGGGGCAAAAATGCCTCTGGTGATAAACCCGCCCCGTATTTGCATGCTGGGCTCTGATTGGTCCCTCACAACTTCGGAGGGAGAGAAATAAAATCTCTATTGAGAGGGGCCAGACCTAATCTGCCAAGGGCAATTCTTTTTTTTGCAATGGCAGATTCGTCAGGAACCAGGCTACCTGAAAATATGTTGTGCAAGGGACCCCCAGAAGAAAAGATTTGAGTTAAAAATGTTCGCCTTTAAAAAAACAAAAACATTTGCAAGATTTTTCAAAAAGAGCTTTTAGATCTGCTATTTTTGAATAGCCAAATAAAATATGGTTAAAGGGGTTAAAATGATTGTGACGAGGCTTAACTAATTTAGCTGGGGACCCCCTGCTATCCCCCCCCAAGACCCACTTTGAGAACCAAAGTTGTAGGCCATAAAAACCCAGGACTCCCCAGTGACTGAGTCCCCAGCGCTCAGCAGGCACCGTCCTACTACGCTGTCTCCATGCTTAAATCCTCTTTGCATGGCTGGTGATCAAGCATTGATGTAAAGGAGCTTAGCAGCAACAGGCTTGTTGGCTGTGGGTCATGTGATCACAGAGCTGTGGGGAGGAGAGGTGGAAAACTCACAAATGCGATGGGGGGGATTGAGACATCGAGGACATGTGGATGAATAATGTCAGATTTAATGCGTTTCGGAACGGCAGAATGGCAGCGACGTGCGAGACAGAATTGGTGAAATGGATGTTCATACTAGTGCCCCACTGACCCAAGTGAGTTGTAAACAACCCACTGCTTCCTCTACTGGTGGGGTGTGGAGACACAGCCTAAGCCTACCTCACTGGTCATGCTATTATTGCTGGTTAAAGGGGTGTTAAGTGATACTGTATGTAAAAAAGGGTGTTTAAAAAGATAAAGCTCTATACCAATTTTGTCCCAATCAGGAGATTTTCGGTTAAGGAGCTTGAGACAGAGAGACATTGAGCAACGACTTGATAGAAATTAACATAGAGCCATTTAACACTTATTTTTTTTAACCCGTTTGGACCTGAGGCTTCAAATATTTATTCAAAAATTACAACAAATGTATGTTGCTGCTATACACTGTACACAGCAACAAGAACCACAAAATGGGTTCCCGTCCTGAAAGGTATAGTTACAAATAGGGGATCCCGCCCTAAATGGGTTCAGAGCAAAATATCACTTTCATCCCCCTTTTAAGCGGGTGCTGTAATGTATACCAGAGAATTCATTTTACAATGTGACGGATGGAGCAATATCAAAATTGACATAGTAATAGGTTTCATTAAAGCCAAGGATTAACTGTCTTTTTCAATAAAGACTGAAACTTAAGGGTGTTTCTTTTGTTCAATTCTTTGTCATACTTAGTTTTCAGCTCACTAACGTATTTCTTTGTTCTCTCCCCCCCCATCATCATCATCATCATCATCATCACAGGGCTGCTGGTTGCCATGGAGAACTCATCAGTGGCGTCCGCGTCGTCCGAGGCGGGCAGCTCGCGCTCCCAGGAGATCGAGGAGCTGGAGCGCTTCATCGACAGCTACGTCCTGGAGTACCAGGTGCAAGGCCTGCTGGGAGACAAGGCCGATGGCGAGCTGGAAGAGGACAACGGCAGCAAGATGCCCCAGGTCAGCATGCGTTACTGCTGTTACAGTCCCATCCCGTGGTCTATGTCTATGTTTTAAAGTACACAAGTATTATTATCAGAATGTACTTAAAGTACCAAGAGTAAAAGTACTAAAATGTTTGAAAATAGCAGATCTGCAAGCCCACAACGCGTCGCGACGCGTTGTGAGCTTGTAGATCGGCTATTTTCAAATGGCCTATGTATGTATAAAATAGGGCTGAAGTGGTTAATGTATGTTTTATAATATAATAATTGATAATTGCAAAGTAACTACTAACTAAAGTTTTCAAATAATTGTAGTGGAGTAAAAAGTACAATATTTGGCTCTGAGATGTGTAGTGGAGTAGAAGTAAAAGTACTGAAAATTGGAAATACTCCAGTAAAGTAAAAAATACCTCAAAATTGTACTTAAGTACAGTACTTGAGTACAGTACGTGTACTTAGTTGCTTTACACCACTGTTTGCGGCCCACCCATCTGACCACTTAACACGGGAGGGAGCTAAGTGCCGTGTTAAGTGGCCAGATGGGTGGGCCACCTGCATTTTCAAAGCATCTTTATTTTCTTAATCAATCGATTGCTTGGATCAATAGAAATATAACACAAAATAACGTTTCACAATGAAAACAGATTTTTCAAGGTTTTAAAGAAAAAAATACTGTAACACTTTTTTTGCAGTAACTTTTTAATATTAATCTTATATCAACACATTGACCGCCAGAGGTTAATCTCATAATGTACTCACCAGTGCCAACGTGTTATTGTTGTTTTTTTGTTTTTTTCATGTCGCCATAGATCTTGTTAAAATCCTTAAGATTGAGCCGTACACGGTCTGTTTACATCGGCGACATCTCACTGTATCTCCCAGTGAAAACCGCATGTCAAACGGATTTCCATGATTGTAGTTAGAGCGGATTACGTTAAACAGTGATATGCGAGGAGAAAAAACTACAGGAAGAGAATTGAGTTTCAGTGTGCGCTTTAGAATGGGAGCCGACGTGAAAGTCAAAACCGGATCCCAAATAATTCTGTTTCCGGTCATGAAATCGGAACCGGAAATGGATCAAAAAATTCCGAAAGTGCACCTGGAAAATTTTCAACACGAATCGGCGGTTCGCGTAGATCTACGCGACTGGCACGCTGCGGCTTTAAATAGGTTCGCGTAGATCTACGCGATTGGCATTCAATGTGTTAAAATTGTTGTAGAGGTAAGAAAGGAGGCACTCGGATGCATTTACTGCCTTTTACTGGTGGAATCGCTGATCTATGTGGGAATCGCTGATCTATGTTTAGTTCAGCCTTTGGTCTCTCAAGTTGTGATATGCAAAATATTTGAAGCTATACATTTCGGAAATCTGTTTTTGAACCTTCAGCTACAAGCTTCTTCATGCGACATGGCTCACAAACTGTGGGTTCCCAAGGCTTCTTACATTTCATTTCATATTTAACCCTAGAAACGCTCCTATTTACGCTAGGCATTTTAGGATTATATTTTAACGGCCAAAGAATAAATTAATCGGCCATATTATAATTAACGTCACAAGCATGTTTGCAGATAATTGCACCCAACTGATAATTACACCTCGTTACGTTAGCACTGCGCTTCTTTCAAAAAATAACTGAATAAAGTGGCCGTGAGTGAACTGCTTGCACGACTCCGTCACACAGTATAAACAAAAACCAACTTCGCATCTCATTCAACCTTAATATGCAAAACTGTTAAAGGATCGTGGGTCAGCACTATAACCGAGAAGCCACACTCTACCAACCACAGATAATGACACAGCAGAAGTTGCTAGTTTGGCTGCTGCTCTGAGCGGCCGTGTCACAGCACCTGAGATGCCGACTGGGCGCCCCGCCATGAATCCCCCCCTTGTTAACTAGTCTAGGTCGCAAAAAAAGCACTGATTTTTCCGTGTGTGAAACACGTGACCCATAGAAATGTGTTACCCTAGGATATGTCTCATATGAAACTCCTGAGAGAGTGACACCTATGGTCACATAGTTCTACAGGTCACATGTGTCAGCGTGACACCCTGGTGCTGCTGAACGCAAGAGACAAGCGAGGCACAGCGAGGCAAGTTCGATGGCTGTGGTTAAGTGCCTTCCTGCAAACTCTTTGTTCCAGGAAGATTAAGCTCACAGTGTGTCTCTCTTACCATGCAGACAGGAAATACACTGTCACTGGGGTCACAGGTTTAACTACATGTTCCACCTGCCAGTATCACCGTTCTCTCTATTTGTCTAATGCATGAATACATAGATAGCTCTAAGCAACAAGCATACGTTTTTATGTTTTTTTCTTAACCCTCACAACTGTGGAGTTTGACCCCGAACCCCGGTACTATATCAGTAGGGGGTTCCATACGCGGAACCTCCCCTGACCATAGTACTGGTCAGGATAGGTTGGTTGAGAGGGCCCATAGTGAACCTGTTACCTGTACATTTTGCACTGGCTGTGGGCTGACCACCTGTGTCGGTACATGACCAGGAAGTGGTGGTGGGTTAGCAGACTGGTCCTGGGGGAGCCCCCTGGTCCATCTCGTGCTTCTTCTTTCCTCTTCGCCCCGTCTGTGCTGGCCACGCCGGGGCGGGAGACCTGGCGCGCCGACGGGTGTCCCCTTCTGGTGGGCGATGACCTCCGGTGCCTCTCTGGCGCGCGGCCATTTCTCTGACCCCGGGCATAGGAATGACCGGGCTCACAACAAAAACCTACAGCTTTTTGTTTTGTTTTGTTAATGTTAATAATGTCATCATGAATGATGGCGCAAGGGAGGCTGATTACTTGCCTCAGTTGCCTGCAATGTATGTCACCAACTTTCCCCTCTTTATCCATTGCAGACAGACAGTCACCACTGTGCTGCTTGTATAATATCCACGACCCATACGAGTTCGGGTCCCCGTGTTTTATTATAGTCAATTGAGTCCTTGGTTCAGATTCTATCACCTCGGAACCCAGTTCTGTTATCATAACACCCGAGCGAACCAGACCCGCACTCAGCCGCCGTATGACGGTGTTGTTGCGTATCAAAAAATAGCAGACATACAAGCTCACAACGCGGCGCCTTGAGACGCGTTGTGAGCTTGTAGGTCTGATATTTAAATTTCAACGCGCGACACCATCGTGCGACGAATAGGCTGTTCTATCAGATAACTGCAGCGCACTGTGCGGCACAGCAGCAGCAGGCTGTCGGGAATTAAACCATTATGATAGGTTTAGTGGTTGTAAACTACGTATTGCAATCATGCAATGTTGTTACTTTATCCAAATATTAATATTAATAATAGGCTTAAATGATAAAATAGCCTAATAACAGCATTTTCCCAATCGGCCACGGTGGCCGGGGATGTTTATAATTAACGGCCAAATAAACATTTTATTGGTCAATGGCCGGTAAATACCGGCTAACGGAAACCCTGATGTACACATGCAACTTCCTCCACTCGTGATGTTATGATGCTTCAATTCCATTCTGCTACCTGTACAGCCACCTTTTTCAGAACCTTTCAAGTCATTTCCATATAACTAGTCCATACCCGTCCGGGGATTATGCACACTCAAAGTATTTAGGGTTATGCGCTGTGTACATGCATTGCATTTGTATTGCTGAACAGCCATAAACAAAGTAGTAGTAGCAACTATTAGCACCATTCAGGTGAATTCATTAATTAATTTGTGGCAGGAACATGATATCCAAAGCCCCCTCCCGCTCATGAAATGCAGTGTGTGTGTGTGGACACGGGCCGTAAATGAAAGTCCTTTATAAGTTTGTAGCGTTCTCTGTCTGTCTGGCAGCTGGCCGTGCGCAGTTTGATCATTCATCCCATAGCTTGGGGGGGCTATAACCATGGCGACGATAGCTCCCATTGTCCAAATTCCGAATCTTCGGTGTTTACATAAAAAATATTTTGGGAAAAGTGAAAAGCGGCCGTCGTTATTTGGTGCATATGCTACTGGTCACTGGCCGTGTGCAAATTCAGATCCATTGCTCCAGCAGAAGCAACTGGAATTTTAGAACTGGGCATAATAGACGGGTTCTGTCCACAGAGTTTTCCTTGATTATATGTAGGATGATGAATAAAAAAAGCAACTGATATTGTCTAGATATGGAGGAGTAGTGTGTAAATAACTGACGTCCCTTACCCGTTGCCCTAGCTTTTAAATAAAGGTTATATATATATATACACAGGGCAACTGTAAGTGGGTTAGTTTACCCCTTGGGGTTACAGTGCCAGCTGTACATTCACTAAATGGCTCAGAGGGAATCACAATGCTGCTGTAGTCAGAGATGAGAGATCTCCCTGGGGGGAGATGTGTTATAACGACTGGTTTTAACAGTGCTTCTCAAACATTTTCATGTCGAGGACCCTCAAATTGATGTGTATTTGGCCGTGGAACTACATCTGAAAACATTGTGTGCCAGTAGGGAACCCCATAAGAGAAGATTTGTGTTTTTTAATATTTATCCCCCCCAGAAATACGATATACTGTACAACGCATCACGACGCGGTGTGAGTGTTGTAGATCGGCTAGTTTGGAATATCCGAAGAATAAAATAGGGTTAAACTGGTTAAATTGTCCCTCATTTTGTTGGGGATGCCCCTGGAACCCTCTCAAGGACCCGTGGGGGTCCCCCAGACCATACTTGGTCTGACCACCACTTGGATTTTTTTTTTGAAAGATTTGAAATATTTTTTTAAATGTGAAAGATTTGAAATATTTTTTTAAATGTGAAGGATTTGAAATATGTTTTGAAACATTTTAACAACACACATAATATTGTATGGAGGTCCCCTGGCACAAAATATTTTCAGATGGGGGGTCGGCAGCCAAATGCATATTAATATGGGGGTCCTTGACATGGAAAAAGTTTGAGAACGCCTGGTTTATACCGTCCACCCATATTCACAAGTGACATTTTGCTCATATTGTTACGTCTCTCTCTCTCTCTCTCTCTCTCTCTCTCTCTCTCAGTGGACAGACGAGTGCAATGACAGAAAAGATGGCAGTTGGTCGTCTTCATGGGGACGCGGCTCATCCAAACCGGTATGTAACTGTGTGTGTTTCTGTGTATGCTTACTGTATATCCATGGGGTAGTTCACCCCACACTCAAATCCTGTAGCTGTAACAACAAGTACCTTAGGTCTGTTAGCTCAGTGATTCTCAACCTTTGATATTGTTGTATATTTCATAATATAGCATACACATCTAAACCATATGTTCACTTCACAAGTACAGACAGGAGAGTTGATTCAGACAGAGAGGTGACTGTTGGCCCTGACCTGGGTGGGGGGTACAATTAGCATTTTCTTTGTTTTACCTGGGAGACAGAAGGTCTAGGCATGTGTCTCCATCCCCCTTTCCTGGCTCATACAGTTGCAAATGTATTGGGCCGGGAGGTGGGGTCCCACCTTTCAAGGCTGACACACCCACACATGTACCTCCTCTTTTTCTAAATGTGACTACTGCTATAAAGATTGTACTAAAATGTAAGCTTTTTAACCCTATTCGCACGGGACTAGTATTATCTAGGGACCTCTGATAATTCAGAAATTACCCCCTGACGTCTGTGTTTTTTTTGGCGCATTCGCACTGGATAAGCAAAGTCTGTGTTTTACTTGAAATTACGGACATTATCCATGATCTTATAACAGAAAAGACCGTTCATTTGTAGACTCTCTGAGTTAACGTTTACATTAACATTATTTATTGTCTCCGCCGAAGGTGGAGAATATGTTTTCGCTTTGTGTGAGCAAACATTGTTAGCCAAGCTAACATTGGGCAAGCTCCACGTGACACGTGTCAATTTGTTGACACCAATGCCTCTGATTGGCTAGAGGGACGCGTGACGAAATAAAATTCTATAAATAGGTGTGTCACTTCAAAAAGCCCCTACTTTTTGAAGTGAGGTAAAACAGGATCAATCAGACTTGATTGGAACAGTACCTTCAGTAAGTCCAAGTCACCCGTCCGTGCGTGTGTGTTTCCCTCTGAGAACACCTAACATTGGTCAAGCAAAGGCGCAGAAGGCCAAAGCTAAGAAAGCATACTCATCTACAATTGTAACGTAGAAGAGGACTAGAGTTGAAATGATCCCACAACAAAGCCGAACTCTTAATACGTGTCAATATGTTGACATCAATGTCTCTGATTGGCTAGAGGGACGCATGACGAAATACAATCCTATAATAAAAAGGTGTGTCACTTCAAAAAGCCGTTTACGTTTTTGAAGCGAGGTAAGACAGGATCAATCAGTCTTGATTGGAACAGTATCTTCTAGTCCAAATCACCCGTCCGTGCGTGTGTGTGTCCCTTTGAGAACACCTGACATTGGTCAAGCAAAGGCGCAGAAGGCCAAAGCTAAGAAAGCATACTCATCTACAACAGTAACACAGAAGAGGACTAGAGTTGAATTGATCCCACAACAAGACCGAAATCTTAATACGTATTAATATGTTGACACCAATGCCTTTGATTGGCTAGAGGAATGCATGACGAAATACAATTCTATAAATAGGTGTCACTTCAAAAAACCGTTTTCGTTTTTGAAGCGAGGTAAGAATATGATTTTTAAATCATTTTTTTAAAAATACCTTTTTATTTAACTACAGTATATATCTTTTACTCTACTGTATCTCATTAGTTATTGCTATGATAATATAATTGCTATAGTCTGCTGGCGGAGACTTGTGCTCCGAGGAGCACATTTTCTAGTTTAATATTAAAGTATTTATTCACTCTCAGGGGTTGACACTAACGCTGCCTGCCCGACTGCCCGGGGCAGGTAAATAAAACTTGCGGGCAGGTGGAGTTAGCTTTCAGCCTGCCCTACCGGGCAAGTGCACGTTTGAGTGGCAGTGGGGACGCAACCATCTTTAGTTCACTATAAACACAACATGAGATATCTGTCTAAACACATGAACGTGGCCAGAGCACTCTGCCCCCCCCCCCCTTCCCTCCCACGCACACACTTTGTGTAACACACACACACTTTACGTGCAGTGGCTCTTATGAGTAGAGGAGCCCAACCGATACATCGGCCATTATTTCACCGATGTGGCCCGATGCTTTTTTATCATCATTAATTTCCCCTACACTTGTCTTTTAGAACGTTGGTACTGCCATTCTACTAGAAGAACTAACCAGTAGAGGTATAACACAAGTGAACTGCTTAGCAGCCATCTCATGGATTGTCATAGCCATGGTTCACATGACGCTTGTATACAAGCGTCATGGTGCTGAGTCCCCCTGGTCTAAAGTTGTGTTCGATTTTTTCACATTGCCATCTCTCACATAAACATAAACGTTCAAATTTCAAATATAAAGTGCTTACCACCGAGCCACGGATGTTACAAGGCGACGCGAACCGTGATAAGTACCCGTATCTCCTGTATTGTTCAATAAAAAGCATTTTAATCCCATCTCCGGCCATTTTCTTTTTTCTTTTTGTAATGTATCAGAGTGCAATACACCTCCCAACCATTAGTGTCGCATGGTTGGAAGCATCAGAGAAAATTTGGAGAAAATGGCCGGCGATCGGACTAAAATGCTTTTTATTGAACAATACGGGAGATACGGGTACTTATCGCGGTTCGCGTCGCCTTGTAACATCCGTGGCTCGGTGGTAAGCACTTTATATTTGAAATCTGAACGTTTATGTTTATGTGAGAGATGGCAATGTGAAAAAATCGAACACAACTTTAGACCAGGGGGACTCGGCACCATGACTGACATGGTATGACAGTCATGTTTCAGGATTGTCAATGCCAGCGCATCTGTGCAGATCAGACGGTAGGCTGAACAACCCGACGTTTTATCAACAGCCGCATATAGATTAAAAAAAGTGACGAAATACAGTAAAATCCCAAACTTATGAGAGATCCAGCCAGCAATAGAAATGAATTACTGGAAACAACTTCAAAGTTTATGCTATCATTCAAATAAGAAAGAAGCTGTGACCTCACCGCTCTGACGGACAAGAAATAAATTTAATCCTTTAAAAACAGTCATGTTCTGTTCCTTTTTTAAACAATAATCCAAAGAGGAAGTTTTCAGCAGCTAGAATCATGACAGTTTGACATTGTTAGAGCTGTTTTTGGTGCGCAAAACGTGTCGCAAGCTCCCTCGTTAAGTTAATTGTGTGCACCCGTTGTGCTGCTGTGCTTGGTGCGCAGATCCCCGCCAGGCCAGGTTGTCTACCCAGGCCTGTGAAATTCATAGGCAGTCAATTGGAATGAAATCTGCTAAAACTGACTGATATACTGATACAGAACCATATATAGGCTATATAACGTTGCTTAAAAAATAAAAATTGTGAAAACAGCTGATCTACAAGCTCACAATGCATTGTATCTCGACACGTTGGGAGCTTGTAGATCTGCTATTTTACTCTTATAGTGCGACACTCTTGAATAAAGAAGTAGGGCATTTATGAACAAACATATTTTTCCATATTACAAAACCATTGAAATATGGAAATACAAGGTTTCTGCCCGACAACGACAATATATGATTTCATCATTTGCATTTATCCATCAAAACATTGTTTGTTTATTTGTATGGACTTCAAAATGGTCTGTGGAATGTAAAATAAGGGCACTGTTGGCCTCTAATATGCCGTTTTCACTGTTGCTACACTTAAAAATATAAAATAACAAGTGTTAACCCATTGTCTATTCAGCCTCTCGTCTTTAATAAAAAATAAAAATACACTTTCGCTACTGACCAAAACAAAGACGGTTTTAAAATGCTGAAAGCCTACTCTACTTAGTGGGAACACTCTGAGCCCCCACCTCACGTCTAAAATATTTTTTTTGGCCAGAAAAGAAAATATTTCACCGGAAGGAAAAAAATGTTTTATTACTCCACTGACAGAGCTGGTCATTGGAATTTTTATATTGACCAGATTTTCCTTCCGGTGGAATATTTTCTTTTCTGGCCAAAAGGTGTATTTTAGACGTGAGGTGGGGGCTCAGAGTGTTCCCACTAAGTAGAGTAGGTTTTCAACTTTTGAAATAATTTGTACTTATAGAGATATTTCACTTTTTACTGCTAAAAAAGTCCCATTCATTTCAATGGGGAAATTCATACTTTTAGCTAGAAACTCCGTTCCAACTCTATAATGTTCAGCCTACTTAGGACATATTGGCTACCATTTGAAATTTTGAAATAATTTGTGCTTTTAGAGATATTTCACTTTTTACTGCTAAAAAAATCCCATTCATTTCAACAGGGAAATCCTATTTAGCTACAGTGGAGCCTAGCAACTGCTTGTTAGACTCTAGCAACATCATATTAGACCATAGCAACCACCTATCATACCCTAGCAACTACCGATTAGACCCTAGCAACCACCGTTTTACCCTAGCAACCACCTGTTTTACCATAGTAACCGCATATTAGACCATATAGCATATTATACCTTAGCAACCCCCTATTGGACCCTAGCAACCGCTTATTAGACCCTAGCAACCACCTGTTTTACCCTAGCAACCACCAATTAGACTCTAGCAACCACCTATTAGAACCTAGCAACCGGCTATCAGACCCTAGCAACCACAGTTTTACCCTAGAAAACTACATTTTACACTATTCAACACCGACAAACCTTTAGAACCCTAGACCTTTAAAACCTTTAGAACCTTTCAAACCTTTTGAACCTTTAGCACCTTTCAAACCTTTCAGACCTTTCAAACCTTTCAAACCTTTCAAACCTTTCAAACCTTTCAAACCTTTCAAACCTTTAACACTTTACCTGCCAATCACGAGTATAACAGTTGATGAAAAATACACCTGTTTACTGCCAAAAAAATTAGTATAACCGTTTTTCAAAAAAAACCCAGAGATATCACGATCCAAAGATTTCTAGCTCCATTCACTCCTTGGTTAACTTATTACTTTAAAATCCTGTATCTCGGCTCCTTAAAAAAAAATTTTTTAACACTGGCACTGGGGGAAGTAAAATAAAAAAAACCCTCTGGCAGGGAATGTGTTAACACTACTACAAGTACAATTGATTTCAAAAATTCAAATGGTAGCCGATATGTCCTAAGTAGGCCGAACGTTGTAGAGTTGGAGTGGAGTTTGTAGCTAAAAGTATTAAGGACTAGTTAGCCGTCTAAAAACGGTGGGAAGTATATAATAATAAATAGTGGCAATAACATTAGTGTGATCGCTTTAGCGATCCCACAAATAGTGGCAATAACATTAGTGTGATCGCTGGAGTTTGTAGCTAAAAGTAAGAAAGACTAGTTAGGTGCCAAAAAACGGGCGGAATAAATAAATAATAATAAATAGTGGCAATAACATTAGTGTGATCGCTTTAGCGATCCCACAATGACACTATCCAAAAGTATAAAGAGTATAAAAGATATGTATAAAAGATATGTGACAGTGCTGAAAACAGGGCATTTAAAGATGAATATGGACACATTGGACAGCAATGTGCGTTCGGAAATTCATGCGCACCAGAGCGCACTCGCCTATTAGTTTGTATTGGCCAGTGCGCGCCGTTCAGTGCTGTATTTCCGAACGCACTTCATGAGTTTCTTATACCTGGTGTCATCAATGCAAAGCCGTTGTGTTTCATCGGCTACACAAGTTTTGGCTGTTTGCAAGCCAAGGAATATAATTTTAGACAGCAAGATGAAGCATGGAATGGTCCCAGGCAAGTTATAAAGTTTAATTAGCATCTTTCAGGTGGGGATATATTCTCTATGGACATTATAGCTATAATAGCCAATAGGACTGTCAGTCCATATTGTAAAATGAAAATAATAAAATCATTATCATATATATAAAAAATGGATCCACCGCAGCTGCACCTGATTGTCCATCATGTGTGTGTGTGTGCGAGCGTGGCATTGCGGTGTTGGAACAGCGGCCGTATTTCTCTCGGTCTGACCAGCGCCAGGTGTTCCATACAGTAGCGATCCAGATTAATATCAAAACATTTTGAAAATGATTGGAGTGGCCCCGACCGTCCTGTGAGTAACTAACTAACTAACTAACTAACTAACTAACTAACTAACTAACTAACGAACTAACTAACGAACTAACGAACTAACGAACTAACGAACTAACGAACTAACGAACTAACGAACTAACGAACTAACGAACTAACGAACTAACGAACTAACGAACTAACGAACGAACGAACGAACGAACGAACGAACGAACGAACGAACGAACGAACGAACGAACGAACGAACGAACGAACGAACGAACGAACGAACGAACGAACGAACGAACGAACGAACGAACGAACGAACGAACGAACGAACGAACGAACGAACGAACGAACGAACGAACGAACGAACGAACGAACGAACGAACGAACGAACGAACGAACGAACGAACGAACGAACGAACGAACGAACGAACGAACGAACGAACGAACGAACGAACGAACGAACGAACGAACGAACGAACGAACGAACGAACGAACGAACGAACGAACGAACGAACGAACGAACGAACGAACGAACGAACGAACGAACGAACGAACGAACGAACGAACGAACGAACGAACGAACGAACGAACGAACGAACGAACGAACGAACGAACGAACGAACCAATTTAAGCTCACAATGCGTTGTGAGCTTGTAGATCTGCTATTTTCAAAAACATTTGACAAATTGTGAAAAACTAAAAGTACTCACATTTTTACTTAAGTAAAAGTATCAATACTGCAATGTAGAACTACTCTGTTACAAGTATAAAGTCCTGAATTAAAAATCTACTTGAGTAAAAGTAGCCTACAAAAAATAAAGTACCAAAAGTAGAAAGCAGAATGTCCCATTTCACAAGTTTTCTGTATGACACAATGCTTTTGAAAATAGCAGATCCACAAGATCGGTGAGCTTGCAGATCTGCTATTTTCGAATGGTCGAAATGTATGATAATATGATACAGACTTGGGCTGGATATAGACCAATCGACAGTGTAAAGTAACTAAGTACATTTACTCAAGGACCGCCTGCCGCTCCAAGCCGCTCCGGCCGGGGCCGCGAACCATACGTCGCACGGACTGACACAAAGAGATCCATAACTGCGTAGCTCCCCGATCAAGACTTCATTCAAATTTCTCCGTATTTATATCACCAGCAGATCAAAGAATACAATTTGAAACGCAAGAGACAGATTTTGGCTGAATTAACTCGCTTTGCGACTCGAGCCCCTCTCTCTCGCAGTGGTGTAAAGTAACTAAGTACATTTACTCAAGTACTGTAGGGCTATACTTAAGTACAATTTTGAGGTAATTTTACTTTACTGGAGTATTTCCAATTTCAATACTTTTACTTCTACTCCACTACACCTCAGAGGCAAATATTGTACTTTTTACTCCACTATAATTATTTGAGAACTTTAGTTAGTAGCCAACTTTGTAGATGTTGGTTATTATCACAAAACACACTTCAGCCCTATAATTTCGGCCATTTGAAAATAGCCGATCTACAAGCTCACAATGCATGGCGATGCGACGCATTGTGGAGTGTTTGATGCTCAGTTTTGCTTCGTTTGAGAGGCTGAGACATGTGTGTAGCCTACGTCATAACTTTGCGGTGGCGCATGCTTAAAAATAACAGATCTACAAGCTAACATCATGTAGGGCTGTACCATAGCACAGCATTGATAGCTTGTAAATCTGTTCTTTTTGTGCATGTGACAACCTTGTAGCCTATCCGCTAAATGCGCCGCTCCACAGATCTGCAGCTGTCTGCTGGACGCGCAGACACACCAGCAGCTCATAGACCGATACAGGGAGGAGAGACAGAAAAAAAGGAGAACAAAAAACGAAATTTTGATGAGTGCAGTGTCTTGTACGAGTTACAATATTAATTATTGATATATCTACACGAGTAGTGGTTTATTATATTTTACATGTAATGGGGCTAAGGACCTGACTTGCTATTTAGGAGTCATTTAATTGTTTGGAAAGTGATATTATCGGCCGTAACTTTATTATTAATAGGCAGAGCTATATTTGCACTAAAATAAAATATCAGAATAGCCTCCATTGTTCACGACCAGAAAAGAGAGCGGGAAAATGCGGAGAAAACTAAAAACTTGTTTTAAAAAAAGTCAATTACACCCCAAATTACAGAGATGTCGATTCGCACTGGACTAAAATTATCATAGGACCACTGTGTTTGCTGAAATATGGTAGGTAATTTGGCCTGTAATAATTACTTTACAAATCACCGACATGGTCGATTCGCACGGGATTAAAAAACAGACGTCCCCCCGTAACTATTACAAATCACCTGAGGTCCCTAGATAATACTAATCCCGTGCGAATAGGGCTTTAGTGTGTGTGTCACTCAGAGGCCGAGGGGCCGATGGGGGGAGCTGAGGCTCCATAGGAAAGCTGTTTGTACTCTGTTTGTACTATGAAATAAATTGGAAGCAAGTAACCTCACTGACTGGAGTGATGCCTCAATCCATTCTTCAACCATTCATGCACACCTCTGGAACATCAAACTAACTACAATATGGCGTTGTTGGCAACTAAAAGTGCAGTAGAACCTTTAGCAAATATAGTGAAGTCTGTGGCTTCAGATACAACAATATGCAACCCACAGTTTGATATAAATTAGGCTACGGACTCTAATTTCTTACCATTTGTATCTCCGAGACCCCAATCTGCACTGCAAAATCCTGTAAAAAAAAAGGAAAAAAGTTTGCCAGAAGTTCAAAAATGAACTTCTGGCAAACCTTCATTAATTTAGGTGGACAAAATTGTCTAAATGAGTGTGTACAATGACCAAGTCAGTCATTGTCATACGACAAAGTATAAAATAGGGCTTAAGTGGTTAGCTTAGCTCACCAGCGGTTCACAATGTAGGGTCTGGGGTCGAAATGGACCCTTACCAAATGGACCCCGTAAGGGTAACACTCAGAGTTAAATAAAACTGTGGCTTTTCTGTGTTAGATTAGGGTCCCAATGATTAAAAACAAAATGGTTCCATTTGTACACTATCACAGTGACAGACCCATAAGAGTCCATTTGGACCTCTTATGGGCCCCGGGCCAGGCGTTGAGAAACAGTGAGCTAAGCTAACTGTCATTGCCTCATATGGTGGTGATTCTGTGGCAAAGGTTTGCAGAAACACTCTGCTTGCCAGTGTCAAAATGAGCCTCTGCATGACATGCTGGTTATTATGGTCAGTCCTGTATTTGTTCAATGTCTTTTTGATGTCACATAAACTCACTCCCAGCCCACATCAGAGCAGCCCCCACACTTCTGTTAAAACCTCAAACCCACCTCCTCAGACTTGCCTATCCCTCGTAATCCTGTTTAGAACTTAGAAGAAGAATAAAAACGGTAAAATGTTTTTTTAGTTTCCTTCTCTAGCCACTATATCTTTTAATTATGTTTACAGATTTTTGCTTTAACCACAGGATGACCATTTTCAACCTATCTTCATATAATTGGTCCTCACTAATGCTCATGATAAAATGGGTAAAAAAAAAAAAAACTAGTGTCTACCAGACCAGTGACATCGCCATTGGTCAGGTTATTTTTTTCCCCAACAAGATTTCAATTTCTTTTTATCAAAGCAGCCAAGAACAACTTCCATTATAGCATGCTAACTTTCCAGGAATAGAAAGACTGCAGTTTCTATTAGCTTGGAATCCCAGTCACTGGGAGACGGGTTTCTGAACTGTCCACAGCCCTCCTCTTGAGACACAGACGGGGTAGACAAAAATGGTACCATATCATAATGAGCATCAGTGAGGACCAATTATGGGTACTATGAAAATGGGTGAAGTCATCCTTTAAGCCCCGTAACAGTAGCCTATACTTATTGTACTGTATGCACGTGCGATCTGCAGCAGTGGTTCTCTACCCTTTTCATGTCAAGGACCCCCAAATGGATACTATTTGGACCCCCATCAGAAAATAATCAGTGCCTCTGCCCTCGGATCATGCGTTTAAATCAGCTGTTTTCAAATAGCCGATGTACTGTAGGAATAAAGTATTTTTTATTAATTTTTTAGTAGGTTTTGATGCCATACTGTGTGTTTTGGGGGGGGGGGGGCACCACGACACTGCCTGGAAGCCCCCCTCCCCCAAGGACCCCGGGGGACCCCCCAGACCCTGCTTTGAGAACGTGTGCTGCTCTACTAGTGAACAGTCATTTTCATCAGGGTTCTCCAGACAGTGCTGTAGCTCTCTGGCTCTGCCGCAGTGTGTGTGTGTGTGTGGGTGTGTGGGCATCTGGACTGGACTGACTGTCGTCCCTCAGGCTTGTGTGTGTGTGTGTGTGTGTGTGCGCACGCGCGCGCCTGTGTGTATGAGTGTGCGTGCGTGCGTGCGTGCGTGCGTGCGTGCGTGCGTGCGTGCGTGCGTGCGTGCGTGCGTGCGCATGCACCGCTAATCATGTGCAGCAGAGGGAAACGGCAGTCTTGAGAACACAGAGCTGTAGCCATAACGTACTGTCAAACATGGAAGAATCGTAACGGATGCCAGTGCAATGGTTCTCAAACATTTTCCTGTCAAGGACTCCCACGTTGATGTGTGTTAAACCACCATTTTGCTGGGGACCACGTGGAACCCCCACAAGGACCCCTTTGAGAACCAGTGCCTTAATTAATGAACACACTCACCGGTTATGATTTGTTTTGAAATATTACTGATAGTGATTACAGTATAGTTAGTACTGTCTGTCTGTCTGTCTGTCTGTCTGTCTGTGTGTCTGTGTGTGTAGGGGAATTAGTGGGAGTTTAAAGTGATGAATGCAGTGATATTGAACGAGTTTTCCTCTGTGACTGTCACTGCATCGTCATGGTGCTACTGCCACCTCTGTGACATACTTTCTACCTCTGTGTATCTCCATGCTGAAGCCTGGGGACATACAATTGATTTGGAATACGCCTATTCTGTTCTCTGCTGTGTGTGTGTGTGTGTGTGTGTGTGTGTGTACATTTCACTGGAGTATACAAAAGGAGCCTAATGGTTCCATTTGTACACTCAGAGTTAAATTCACACAGTGTTGTAGATTGGGGTCCCAGAGATAAAAATCCATATCAAATGGGGGTCCGTGGCCTAATGCATATCAAATTGGGGGTCCTTGAAATGAAAATAGTCGAGAATCACTGCCCTAATGGAGCAACAAACCTGAGACGGACTGCTTTTGTTTGTCCCTGCACTTTTAAATGTCTTAATTTGTCATCGTCGACCATTGCATTTTGTTTTTATTTTGAAGCACATTTGGTCGATGCTCGTCATATGAAATGTTTAAAACATAATAGTCAAGTCAAATTGATTTAAATAGCATATCTCTGCTGTCCGGCAGGAACCAGCTAATGTTATTATTAGGGAATGTTCATTTTTCAGGAAATAAACAAAACAACAAGTGGTGTTAGGAGGTTTTATTCATCATTGATAAGAACAGCTAAATGGACCTCCAAGCTCTCAATGAGGTTGGAGGTCAAAAGGGGGTGGAGCCTGGAGTCAGCAAAACCAGCTAATTCCGTGGACTTAGCTGGTTTAGCAGAAAGTTTGAGGATCCAATGGAGTTAGCTGGTTTTGTCAGAAGCGCTTTTTAATGCTTTTCATTGGTTCAATATTTTAATATTTTTTACCAACACACAGACGTAAAGGGTGTTCTATGGCCCTGATTTATGGAAAGAAAATGCAAAAGTGTCAAAATGGAGTTAGCTGGTTTCTGCCCGACAGAAATGATATTATGTTCCCATGTCGAATGCCAAGAACACAATTAAAACAAATGTGTGACAATTACACGTCAAGTAACATTTTGACAGGCCTACTCCATTGACATTCTTTCTCCCCGGCTCCCTTTTAGGGTGAATGGGAGCACAACAGTAATGAAAGTACAGAGTCAACTTTCCTCAGAAATGATATTCGAATATTGGTCTTAAAAATTGGCAGATATTCGAATGTATTCGAATATTATTATTATAATTATTAAAAAAATATTAGTTAAAAAAAAAAGAAAATGTTTTTTTTGGACAGAAACAGTACAAAAAACAATGTATCGAGTGCTCGGATCCAATAAAACATATCTTTTGTTTGTTTTTATAACTTGATACATTGTTTTTTGTATTGTCCCTGTCAAATAAACATACTTTTTTTTTTAAATTATTATTATTTTAATATTCTAATATAAATTTTCATATTCGAATATACATATTTTCCCAATATTCGAATAATATTCGAATATCGAATATTCGTTTGACAGCCCTAGTACAGAGTGAAGTTATTTTCCTCATTGACGTTCTTTCTCCTTCTCTCTCTCCCTCTCTAGGATGAATGGGAGCACAGCAGTAATGAAAGTACGGGCTCCAGACCCAGCTCAGGTTCTAGACCAGGCTCGGGGTCGCGCTCCGGTAGCAGGGGCCGAAACAACCAGTTCATGCCCCCCACCAAAGTACAGGTAAATACTGTTTACTACACATCTTTGTACACGTTGTACAGAGAAAGAGGCTAGAGCCTGACCAATGTATACTTAGATCATTATTTGACCGTTTTGATGACATCGGTATCGGCAACTATACACTGATGTGTCTTATAGGTGAACATTTTTCGATTTGACGTTCTTTTAACCCATTCAATTCTGTTTCATTTTAAGATTTCTTTGGCTATTTAAAAATAGCAGATCTACAAGCTCATAGCGCGGCACCGACATATTTTCGCGGCCAAACACATCATTTTGCGGGGTCCTTGACATGAAAATGTTTGCGAACCGCTGATTATAGCAACATACGTTTTTTCAAAAAACTGTTAGGATTTAGAAAACATTTGTAGAATCCGCAGAAGCAAAGATTTGAGTTACAAATGTTTACTTTTCATGATTTTATTGAGCTTATAGATATGCTATTTTTGAATAGCCAAAGTTTAAGATAATGGTTAAAGTGGTTAAAAACCTAAAAGTGACAGATGCTTTCTCGGTCTTAATGGGTTCAAAAAAAATAATTGCAGATCTACAAGCGCACAATGTGTCACAACTCGACTCAAATAGGGACAGACGGATATACAGTGCGCACACACTGCACAAAGCTTTGTACTATAGATCTAGCTCACAGGAAGCGTGTGCATTTATGTACTTATCTTACTGGTCTTTTTTTTTCCTAGAACGGTAATCGAGAGGGCTCACTTGACATCCTTGGGACAGACATCTGGGCTGCTAACACCATGGACTCACACGGGTAGGTACCTGTGTGTGTGTGTGTGTGTGTGTGTGTGTGTGTGCGTGTGTGTACGTGCACCTAACCCATGCATTTTTAGATTTCTATGGCTTTTCAAAAATAGCAGATATACAAGCTCATAGCGGCAACATTTATTGTGCAAATCTTTGAATATGTATTTTTTTAAAGCGAACATTTGTAACTCAAATCTTTACTTCTGGGGGATTCTACAAATGTCTTCTACTGTAAATCCTTTTTTGAAAAAACTTATGTTGCTATAATCTGTGGTTCTCAAACTTTTTCATGTCAAGGACCCCCAAAATGATATGTATTTGGCCGTGGACCCCCATCTCAAAATATGTTGTTCCAGGGACCCCCCCCCAGAAGCAAAGATTTGAGTTACAAATGTTCGCTTCAAAAAACATATACGGTATATATCCAAAGATTTGCACAACTTTTGAGATTTTTCAACAGATTTTTCAAAAAGAAATAGCAGATCTACAAGCTCATAGCGTATATCTGCTTGTATATGCTTGTATGTCTGCTTTCCGGTCTTAATGGCTTAAAATAGAACACTGTATTGACTTTCATTCTCTCCTGATGAACGCGTGGCTCTAGTATAACTCAATGGGTTCATTTTAAAATGGGATTGTAGAATAGTGAGTCAGTGGCTGGAGGCTGAGACTTGTTCCCATGGCAACTGCTGCACGGTAACATTGCCTCCCTTACTGTAGTTCCGGCCACCGTGGCAGATGTGAGCACAGACACATGATGCCGGAGCTGTTAACCCGTTAAGACCGGGAACGCATCTCCGTGTAATTTTTTTATTTCTGTGGGCTATTCAAAAATAGTAGCTCATAGATTTTTGGAAAAATCGTGAAAATGTGTGCAAATCTTTGAATATGTATATATATCTTTAAAGCAAATATTTTTAACTCAAATCTTTGCTCCTGGGGGTCCCTGGAACAACATATTTTGAGTTGGGGTCCGCGGGCCAAACACATATCGTTTTGAGGGTCCTTGACATGAAAAAGTTGAGAACCACTGATATAGCAACATACGTTTTTTTCAAAAAAAACTGTTAGGATTTAGAAGACATTTGTAGAATCCCCAGAAGAAAAGATTTGAGTTACAAATGTTGGCTTTGAAAAATATATATTCAAAGATTTGCACACATTTTCACAATTTTTCAAAAAATAGCAGATCTACAAGCTCGTAGCGCGGCACTCGGTGCCGCGCTATGAGCTTGTATATCTGCTATTTTTGAATAGCCCAAAGAAATCAAAAAACGACACAGATTCTTTCCCGGTCTTAATGGGTTAATGGCTGGATGATGCAAGCTGCACGACAGAACGGGTCCAGGGGGCACGAAATGGACCCTCGCGGCTGATTATTTTATTCCTAATTGTTTATAATTTAATAAATTGATTATTGACTATTCTTACTGTAGGTATTCTAACTATTTATGTATTTATTTATATTTAAAGGGCAAGCGCCTTCCCTGGAAATCATCTTTATGTCATTATATCCTCTCCCTGGGGTGTGTCTGCACTGCTGGCAACCCATAGATACTCCTATGTCATGTTTGAAGTAATTTGTCTAATACACACTGGTATTTAAGCCGCCATTGGTTAACATGCGTATCTCCAGTGAATATTCAAAGATGAGACACTGAAAAGGTAAATTAAAGGTAGGGCTCATTGCTACAGAGCGTTTGTTCGGTCACAGGGGTCTCTCCAGCTCTTTAGTAAACAGAATATAGTACATTTTCAGGTAGGTGACACATTTTAAGCCAGTCAGGAGAGAGCACTGAAAATGCATTTTCTGTTTAATAAAGAGCTGGAGAGACATGGGAGACTCCTTATATGGACAGGACACTCTAGTAACGAGCACTATCAGAACATAGACCCATTCTGCAATTATTTGAATAATTGCAAATCACTTACCCTACCTTTAATATTGTAAAAACTAATTCAAAACATAGACCATAATAAGTACATATATTACCTACAGAACATCAATGTGTGCGTGTGTGTGTTATGATACAGTTTTGAATCTTATGCCCTCTACTTCAACATAGTACATTTCTGATCTTGTGCTACTCATGAGCAATCCAGCTTTCTCAGCTCATAAACTTGCCTTGACGTCAAGCTCTGCAATTAGAGAACGCTAGTTTTTCAAAACCCTAAATATAGTGTTTTTCATCCGATTGCTGCCAGACCAATTATGTTTTTGAACCATACTTCTAATGGACACCTGTGGTGTCTCGCCTCCACTGCTCGCAAAGTGCTTCCTGGACACTGATTGGCCTTGAGTGGGCAATTTGACCTGCTGTGGTACACGGTCGTCTAAAACTTTTGATTTCGTATGATGTATGACGAAGGTTTTTGCGGTGTGGCAATGCAGGGGCCAGCCGTCTAGAACTAGTGTGTGTGCGTTTTATTAGTGGTTCTCAACCTGTGGGGTCCCCACATGATTTTGGGGGGGTCCCCACAGATGACAGTGATGTGACAATTAAGACCTGAAGCCGATTCTACAAATGTCTTCTAAATCCCAACAGTATTCTGAAAAAACATATGTTTCTATATCAGTGGTGCTCAAACTTTTTCATGTCAAGGACCCCCAAAATGTAATGTATTTGGCCGCCGACCCCATCTCAAAATATTTTGTTCCAGGGACCCCCCAGAAGCAAAAAAATGTTCGCTTTAAACAATATATATTTAAAGATTTGCACACATTCTTTTTAAAATATTACTTGTATATCCGCTATTTTTGAATGGCCAAAGTGTAAAATAATGCTTTTTAGCTCAAATGAAAAAGTGACACAGATGCGTTCCAGGTCTTAATGGGTTAAGAAAAAGAAAACCCAAGAATGAAAGAAAAGACAAAAAGGCCATTACTGCATCAAAGTTAATCAACAAACTATGCTATAAAAACTGGACAAACATTGGCCAAATTGTCAAATAATATAAGAAAGAAATTGTGAAAATAGCCAAGCTCGACTATCACAATGTTATCTGTGGAACGGAGTCAAACAAAATGTAATGCCTCAACTCCTACAATTCCATGTGCTTGTCAGGGTGGGGGGTCCCCAGTTCAAATATGATTATTTTGGGGGGGGGGCGGCTTGAAAAGGTTAACACATCGACCGCCAGAGGTTAATCTCATAATGTACTCACCAGTGCCAAGGTGTTTTTGTTGTTTTTTTGTTTTTTTCATGTCGCCATAGATCTTGTTAAAATCCTTAAGATTGAGCCGTACACGGTCTGTTTACATCCGCGACATCTCAACGTATCTCCCAGTGAAAATCACGTGTCAAACGGGGCATCCATGTTGTAGTTAGAGCGGATTACGTTAAACAGTGAAATGCGAGGAGAAAAAACTACAGGAAGAGAATTGAGTTTCAGTTTCGTCTGTAGAATGGGAGCGGACGTGATCGTCAAAACCGGATCCCAAATAATTCCGTTTCCGGTCATCAAACCGGAAACGGAAGTTGATCAAAAAAAATCCGAAAGTGAACCCGGATATTTTTAGCGCGAAAAGACTGTGGACCGTAGGGCTACGGTCTCGGCGCTTAACAGTTGGATTTAACGGACCGTAGGACTACGTTCTTGGCGGTTAATGTGTTAAGAACCACTCTATATATATATATATTATAACCACTATAACTGTGTTATATGATATCCTTTTGAATCTTCAACATAGTACATTTCTGATCTTGTGAAAACGTCACGAACAATCCAGCTTTCTCAGCTCATAAACTTGCCTTGACGTCAAGCTCTGCAATTAGAGAACACTACAAAATCATAAATATAGTGTTTTTCATCTGATTGCTGCAAGACCAATTAAGTTTTCCTCCACAATAGGCTTTTGAACCTGACGTTTACATCTAATCGACACCTGTGGTGTCTCGCCTCCACTGCGAGCAGTGAACTCAATTAAGGCACATTGTGTGGCCTTAATTGAGCAATTTGACCTGCTGTGGTACATGGTCTAAAACTTTTGATTTTGAATGACGTATGACGAAGATTTTTGCTGTGTGGCACCTCAGGTGGGCCAGCCGTCTAGAACTGTGTGTGTGTGTGTGTGTGTGTGTGTGTGTGTGTGTGTGTGTATGAGAGAGTGAGTTTTCCATCTACTGAATAGAGTCTTACCTATTCATTTTAGTCAAAATGGCAGTTCCTTTTGACCGGGAACAGTAAAGGTGTAACAAAGTTGAACAAACAACTCAAATTCCAACAGTGGGCAGGAAATCATCAGGTCTTGACTTGAGGCAGTCGGATGAAAAACACAATAATTAGGATTTGGGAAAGTCGTAAACTTGTAAGTACCCTAACCAGCGTTGCCAGATTCTGTGAGAGAAACAAGCAACCAGGTCTAGGAAAACCAGCCCAAAAGAAGAAGAGAAGGGACTATGGGCCACATGAGCACTTTAACATATACATCAGCTATTTGAAAATAGCAGATCTCCAAGCTCACAACGCGTCGAGATGCGACGCGTTGTGAGCTTGTTGATCGGCTATTTTCAAATAAAATCTTGCGGGGAAATTATAATAAGCAGATCTGGCAACCCTGACCCCAACCCTCTTGGGTGCATGCAAGGTGCAACATCCAGTTGTCTTCTTTTAGAAGCATGAATCAAAGTAGAACGGAACAAAAAAAGCCAAAAGACCATGTTGGCTATGTGTTGTATTTGCACTTTTTTTGCTGATCTCTAATCCAGTGACTCTGTGTGTGTCGCCTTGTGTTTAGGGGTGCAGGATGGGACGTGCAGCCAGAGAAGCTGGACTTCAGCCAGTTCCACAGGAAGCACTACAAAGCCACCGCCAAACATCTGCCACACATCCACCAGGAGGGGTAAGGCCTGTCCCCGAGGCTCTTTCAGTGTTGCCCGGATTTTGTGAGAGAAAGGATCAACCAGGTCTATGAAAACAAGCCCAAAAGAAGCGACTATAGGCCACATGAGCACTTTAAACCTATATAAATCTGCTATTTGAAAATAGAATATCTACAAGCTCACTACTTGTTTCACAAGCAATGCGACGCTTGTGAAATCTTGAAATAAAATGTTAAATATTTGGACGAACACACAAACAAATCTGGTACAGGGTCTCCCTGGCACAAAACGTTTTCAGATGGGGATTAAGGACAAATACATATTATTTTGGGGGTCCATGACATGAAAATATTTGTAATAATAAAATAAAAAAGCAAACAAGCCCAAATAAGCAACTACACTTTAGAAAAATAAATAAATAACGCAACTACCAATATTTACAAGCAAGCAACTTTACAGAAAAAGAAGCCCAAAGTCACTTATAATAAGCGGACATGGCAACACTGGGCTCTTTCTGTTCTGCTCGGTTGGGGCGTGGTTGTGTTAAGGCCTGGATGACCCAGTCTATCACACACCAATACACATCAGCCAATTGTCATTCTACAGTACACTGTTGTTGGGTGGCAACAGTGTCCAAAACAGTTCCTTTTTTATTATTATTTTTAAAACATTAAAAAGTAATGAAAATAGCAGATATACATGCTTGTGAGCTTGTATATCTGCTATTTTCTCTACTTTTATGTGACACTCTTGTATGGTGAAGTAGGGGCATTGATTTAGGAAAAAAATTAAGTTGAAATATGGAGATATGAGGTTTCTGCCCAATAAAACAATGTCAATTAGAACATTGGCCTCAATGGTGAATATGACCATTTAGGGACATATGTGAGATTAAACTCGTTGGCTAGTAAATACATGTATTTTAACCACATTAACACTTGTGGGCGCCGGTGGCCTAGTGGCTAATGCAGCCTGATGGCGAGTCGCGGGTTTGATTCCCGAGCCCGATGGCCTTTGCTGCATGTCACTTCCCGTCTCTCTTTCTCCCCGTTTCCTGTCACTCTCTACTATACTATCAAAATATAGGCAGAAAGGCCCCAAAACATATCTTAAACAAAATAACACTGCTGTCCCTACTTTGGGCCAAATTTCAAATAGTGGATGCGTAGTGAGCTTGTACATCTCCAATTGTGTGTAAGGATAAGGATGGTGTATGGGTGTGCTTGTGCGTGCGCGTGGCGTGCATGCATTTTTGACAGTTTCACTGACATGCCCAAAATAGGGAGGCTAAGCTGAAAGTGGTTTAAAATAAGATGTGATTATTCTAGTTGTTGCTATTCTGGCCAAGGCTCTCTCAATAGCTAAGTAAAAAGTGACATAATCCCTTCTCCCAGACAACTTGGTAAAACATCTACTTTCTCAGCACAGATGTGATGTGTTTGCAAACGTGCTGTTACTTTACAGACGACCAATTATCTCGCCAATAAGCTCTCCTAAATAATTGTTGCTACATATATAGCACAGTTCTGCGTTTCAGCGTATGGATTTAACTCTTCAGTTCAGTTCTACATGCATAACGGATGATTGCGTTTGACATATTGATCGGTATTACTAGGCCTGTCACAATTATTACATAATTGCCTCATCGCAATTATTGGAGAGAATTGCAGTTATTTTGTATAATCGCCTTTTTTAAAAAATAGTGGAAATAGCAGGTCTACAAGCTCACAACGCGTCGCGATGTGACGCGTTGTGAGCTTGTAGATCTGCTATTTCCACTATTGATGTTTTTTATTCAAGTATAATATTAATATATTTAGGTTATTTGTCATACCTGCCCTGTGCAACATCAAAATCCTAAAAGCCTAACAGAAACGCAATTTCTATTCACATGTCCCAGTGTTCAACGACAGAAACACATTTAAATCGTTTAATCGCAATTACTTGAGTGACAATAGGCTCTATGCACAGCAGCCATATTGTGAAGACATTCACAGGTGTTGCCAATGATACTAATGAAGGCTATGTTCCATTCTGGTCAAACAGAGTCAGGGTGCTGATGTTGTGCATGTTGCCTCACTCTGCTACACCAGTGGGTCTAAAGTTGGGGTCCAGGGACCCTCATGGGCTTCCAAATGACCCCTTACTGGTGTGTAACTCTGAGAGTGTACAAATGGAACCAAATGGACCCTTACGGGTCCAATTTGTACACTCTCAGAGTTATGGGGGTCGTGGAAACCACTGTGCTACACTAAATGGAACAGAGCCTTCATTAGTATCATTGGTAACACCTGTGAAGGAAGTGATAATACGGCTGCTGTGCATAGAGTCTATTAATCGTCAGGTAAAAATTCATAATCGTGACAGCCCCAATTACAACCAATATTGGTTTCCAGAGTACAGCAAGCATCCCTGGTCCCGTTATTCATTGTCCAACCATTGTTTTCAAATGTTACATTTAGCATCAGCCATGTGTCTATCTCTGTATCCATTCTTCTGCTCTTCCTAATGCATCACAATTGATTGCAGCCTGTAGCGTTTTTCTATTTGACACTGGTCTGTTGATTGAGCTCGCCTGTCTGCGTTTGTCGATAATGAATGTTCCTATTAATACAGTATTTCTCCTTCCCTCTGTCTCTCTCTCTGTGTCTCTGTCTGTCTGTCTCTCCTTCTTTCTCTCCCTCTCTCAGGATGATTAAAGGTAAAGTAGATGACGACGATGGCATAGACATGAACGACATAGAGAGATTTCTCCCCCATCTACACTCCGTAAGTCACAATCTAAACTCTAAACATTACCCCGAACGCGACCTATACGCTCCAATCTATTTGTGTTTTTACAGAGTCTATTCTGTCAATGTCTTATAATTTTATAAAACATTTCTCACACATTTTGACTGGAATGACAGCACAGTGCTCTTAGACAAACAACTATCAAAGCCATCAGCCAATTTGTTGTCAGAGAGCGCTCTCTTGTGGCACAAGGAAAGAAATACAGGCTCAAAAAAGTTCTAGCAATTGCTCATTTTGATGTGGCAGTTCAGGCATGTGTGTTATCTTATAATATATATAATTATATTATGATACAATGCTCAACACAATGTCAATATTGAAGAATGTAGGCATGAAGTGTGTAGTACTGTCTCACCATCGTGGTGTAGAACAGTTCCCATTGAAAATATGTGGGTCTATGGTGGCTTTTTGTTGTGACACAAGTGACACCTAGTGGTAAGACAGAGACGTCGCAGTCAAATGGCCAGAAACAGTGCATTGATAAGTTGCTATGCTGCCCCCCAGTGGAGAACAAATTGAAGTGCAACTCGGCAGTCACAGGTAAAAGTGGTGTCGGCGTATTTCTCAGATGTATGTATGATGCATGTTGAACATAAAAGAATGAGTGATTTATTTTGAATGGTGTGTCAACATGAAGTATAGCTTTATGACCTACAACAGACTGGACTGAGCTACATTGTCGTAGTATTTCTTTGTCCATTACTCCTGTAGAACCCTGGTTCTCAGCATGGGGTTCAGGGACCCCCAGGGGCCCTTCAGGGTGTTCCAGGTGGTCCCCAGCTAAATGATTGATAATTAGGATCAGGGAACCAAATGGAACCTTGCTGGTCTGTAACTCTGAGAGGGTACAAACGGAACCAAATGGACCCTTAGGGGGTCCATTTGGTTCCGTTTGTAACCTCTCTAGAGTTAAATTAACACTGAGGATTTTACAGGGTAGATTGGGGTCCCAGAGATAAACAAACGTATCAAATTGGGGTGCCGTGCCCTAATGCATGTTGAACTGTGGGTACTTGACACTAACCCATTTAGACCGTGGAAGAATCCGTGTCATTTTTAGATTTATTTTGCTATAAAAAAATAGCAGATCTACGTGCCGCGCTACGAGCTTGTAGATCTGCTATTCTTGAACATTTGTGAAAATATGTGCAAATCTTTGAATATATATATACATTTTTGACTCAAATCTTTGCTTCTGGGGGTGCCTGGAACAAAATGTTTTCAGATGGGGGTCCGCAGCCAAATACATTTTGGGGGTCCTTGACATGAAAAAGTTTGAGAAAAATAAACTGATTTAGAAGACATTTGTATAGGCGCTCGGTGGCGCAGTGGTAAAGTCACTGCCCACCACCACGGAGGTTGTGGGTTTGAATCCACCGTGGTGCATGCGGCTTTGTCGAGCGTCTACACGAACACAATTGGCCCGTGTTCGGGAGAGGGAAGCCGGGTGGGGAGGAGGGTGATATTGGTCATTGCACGTACTCCTATGGGCTGAGGCGGCACCTGTCAGCAGGGAGTGTTGGGCGGGAGGAGTAGGACGAAGGCCCTACGTCCTCCTGGTGGGGGCTCCTCACTGGCAGGTGAGTCAGTAGGATACAACAGCAGTGATAACACACAAATGTGTGTGGAGAGGAATCAATTGGCATAACGACTAAATTGGGGAGAAAAAGGGGTAAAAAAAAAAATGGCTACTCTAAATAAAAGAATATATAAAAGACATTTGTAGAATCCCCCAGAAGCAAAGATTTGAGTAAAAAAATTGCAGATCCACAAGCTCGTAGCGCGGCACTCAGAAAATCCTAAAATGACACGGATGCGTTCCCGGTCTTAATGGGTTAAAAAAGGTTTAAGAATCAGTGGTGTAGAATCCTCAGATCGATCCGAAAAATCTGTCATCATGCAGCCGCCCTAGTAGCTGAGTTTGTAGCAGATAGTCTGTAATGTCAGGTGAGGCTGTCACACTCAACCATTGTTTTTGTCCTTGGTGTTACGCAACTCGGTTCGGGGTTGTTGGAGGTTACCTGGATGGCGTAGGTGTTCTCTCTCCTCTTCCTTCCAAAAAAGCTTCTGGGTCCAGCTTTTTCTTGAACCGCGACGACGTCGTCCTGCCTTCCTTCCCCTCTTGGCTTCGGCAGACGCGGCTGCCTGCTGCTGTTTTTTAATTATTTTACCTCTCATCATCATCTCTCGGCCAAAGCGCAGGCCCTTAAGCTGCTTGCTCCACTCAAGATGGCTTCCTCCTGTGTTTTTTAATGGTCTGGGAGCCAGCAGTTGCTGTTTCCTTTCATTCAGATAGAAAGGTGGATGGAAGACGGGGGTCAGCCGTGTCCGTGTCCGTCTGGTCTGTGCTTTGGAGTTTTGGATAGGATGTAGGGCTGGTGCTGGGATCCAGCGGAGGTCACAAACACACACAAAAGCGTGGAATTCCAAAGCCCCTGCATTCGCTCGCTCTCACTCACGGTCATGCTCTCTCTCTCTCTCTCACTTCCATCTCTCTCCATTGGTGTAAAGTAGCTAAGTAAATGTACTCAAGTACTGTACTTAAGTACAATTTTGAGGTATTTTTTTTACTTTCATGGAGTATTTCCAATTTTCTGTACTTCTTACTTCTACTCCAATACATCTCAGAGGCAAATATTTAACTTTTTACTCCTCTACAATTATTTGAAAACTTTAGTTACTAGTTACTTTGTAGATTTTGATTATTATTACAAAACATACATTAACCCTATTTAGACTTTGGCTATTTGAAAATAGCCGATCTACAAGCTCACAATGCGTCGCATTGTGAGCTTGTAGATCAGCTATTTTCAAAAGATTTGTATACATTTGAAAACTTGAAATGGGACATTCTGCACAATGAGTACTTTTACTTTTGGTACTTTAAGTACATTTTGATGCCAATACTTTTGTACTTTTGAAATTCCAGACTTTTACTTGTAACAGAGTACTTCTATATTGCAGTATTGATACTTTTACTTAAGTAAAAAATTTGAGTACTTTTTCCACCACTGTCTCTCTCTCTCTCTCTCTCTCTCTCTCTCTGTCTCTCTCTCTCTGTCTCTCTCTTTGTTCTTTTCTCATACAAATAAATCATCCTGTCTGTCTTTTGTACACTATTAAACTGGATTTATAGTCCTTCATAAGTGTCACTCACTGAACATAGCCGATCGACAAGCTCATACTTTGGCTGTTTTCGGCTGGCGGTGCCGTCCTACAACAAAGTACAAAGGCTTTAGGATCTCCTGTTTTTCTGCATGCACTGGCATCACCATCACCATCATCACCATTATCACCATCATCATCATCATCACCATCATCACCATTATCTCAGCCATAGCTGAGTGGGCAGAGAAGACTTCCGAGAGTCGGAAGGTCACTGGTTCGCCACCCAGCAGTGGTGTAAAGTAACTAAGTACATTTACTCAAGTACTTTACTGGAGTATTTCCAGTTTTCAGTACTTTTACTTCTACTCCACTACATCTTAGAGGCAAATATTGTACTTTTTTAATCGCGACGCGTTGTGAGCTTGTAGATCCGCTATTTTCAAACATTTTAGTACTTTTACTTTTGGTACTTTAAGTACATTTTGATACCGATACTTTTACTCAAGTACATTCTGAATTCCGGACTTTTGCTTGTAACAGAGTTCTTCTACATTGCAGTATTGATACTTTTACTTAAGTAATGCAATTGAGTACTTTTTCCACCACTGCCACCCAGTCTGTGTGTCAAAAGTGTCCCTGAGCAAGACACCTAACCACTAACTGCTCCCCGGGTGCCGTATTAACGGCGCTTCCTCACTGCTCCTAATACTTAGGATGGTTTAACACATTGAATGCCAGAGTTATTTCAGATTTTTTAGCTGTTTTATGCCAGAGACTTTTCATTGAGAAAAAAAAAGTACTCAGGAGCTGAGATACAGAATTTTTAAGTTCTAAGTTAACAAGGAAGTGGATGGGAGTCTAAATATTCAAAAAATCATATCTCCTTGGTCTTAAGGTCAAATAAAAAAAAACCTTTTTTTTTTTTTTTTTTTTAACGCATATATGCGTTCTTGGCACTCAAGTGATGGATTCAAAAGAACGCAAAGAACGCATATATGCGTTCTTGGCACTCAATGTGTTAAATGCAGAGGACACGTTTTTATGTGCAAAATGTACAGTGATAAATACGTTTTACAATTATTATCCGTCTTCATCACCCAGCTCTGCTAGTCTGAGTCGGCGGTGACGGGAGGCCACTTTTACTCAACCTGCTAACACATTGATTGCCTAGATCGAGTTAATTCGTTTTTCAAATCCATCGCTTGCGTGCCGCAATTCTGAAGAACGAGTTAACTCGTTCTTTGGAATTTTCATTGTTTAATCTGTGATCGCGCTGTTCTGTTTATTTTTCATCATCAGTTTCGTTTTCCACTTACGTCACACTCACCCGGAGCCGGATGCATAACGCAGATTCTGTTTCCGGGTCACATTTTTTCCCCGTCATTTTCGGCCAGAATAGGGAAAAACACATTTTTTCACACGGTATAAAAAACGAACAGAGAGCTCCACTTCTATTTTCTTTGGTCTGGGTGACTAACAGTCATCGTCGTCGTGTATCACAACGGTCTAGTCGGCGATTGTCGAAAACGTCACGTCCTGTTATGACGTATTTGACTGTTTGAGCCTGTTTGGAGGGGGTGAGTGAGTCAGCGAGTCATCGAGGTGTAAATTTGCTGCTCTCTGCTGGTCGATCCTTGTATGTGTTTATAACCGCAGCCAGAGAAACTTAAATGAATTTAAATAACAAAATAACAAAACAAAAAAACACGCTAATCGCTGGCAAGGGGGGTGAGTATATTATGAATAAACTCTGGCAGTCAATGTGCTAATAGGGCTGTCACCATTACAAATTGTCGATTTAATTGTCACTCAAATTAATTGCGATTAACGATTTATTTGTGTGTTTGGCGTTGAACATCGGAACATATGAATAAAGAAATAATTTCTGTTTGCCTTTTAGGCTTTGTTATCAAAAAATTGCACGGGGCAGATATGACAACTTAAATATACAAAGAAATTGTTGACATTTAATAATTTGTAATTATGTCAAAATAGTGAGCTTGTAGATCTGCTATTTTTGAACAGCCAAAGAAATCTAAAATGACACATACGCGTTCCCGGATTGAATGGGTTAAAAGCCAAAGCTACTGTTGTCTGTGTTTGTGTGTGTGTGTGCGTGCACGCGCGCACATGCACGATGCTCCATTCCGGTGCCTGGGAAAAGCTAGCTAATAGCTTCGAGGGGGGAAACTGGGTTTCCCTTTCCTCCCGCTGAGTGAGGCTGGAGGACGTTTGTAGGAGGTTTGTTAGGAAGATGGTAAAAAGATTGACCTGGGTAAACGGCTCTCTTTTTAAATGGCCTCCATGGAATACTTTGTACACGCCGTTTCCACTGGGCCTCCTCCACCCTGCGTCCTATTGTAAGGAAGGAAAGGCAGTGCCAGAAATCTCTAATCATTGATTTGTTGAATCCATACGCAGACATACATACTGTACTGTACTGTTATGTGTGCGATGGAACCGGTCTTGCCTTCCTTTTGTCACTGAAAGGTAGTGGTTGGAAAAAGTACTCAAATTCTTTACTTAAAGGGATACTTCACTCTCGGGCCGGGGACACATTTAAAAAAAATATTTAAAATAAATGAAAAAAGTTATGGAAAATTCATGGCCCCCTCACACATTAGTAGGACACTCTAATGCGTGAGGGGGCCATGAATTTTCCATAACTTTTTTCATTTATTTTTAATATTTTTTTTAAATGTGTCCCCGGCCCTAAAGTGAAGTATCCCTTTAAGTAAAAGTGTCAATACTGCAATGTGGAAGTACCGTGTTACAAGTAAAAGTCCGGAATTCAAAATTGACTCGAGTAAAAAGTACAAAAGTATTGGTATCAAAATGTACTTAATGTACCAAAAGTAAAAGTACTAAAATGCTTGAAAATAGCAGATCTACAAGCTCACAACGCGTCGCGATGCGACGCGTTGTGAGCTTGTAGATCGTCTATTTTCAAATGGCCGTGGTATAAAATAGGGCTGAAGTGGTTAATGTGTGTTTTTATAATGTCACAATTTATATCTGCAAAGTAACTAGTAACTAAAGTTTTCAAAAATATTGTATTGGAGTAAAAGTACAATATTTGCCTCTGAGATGTAGTGGAGTAGAAGTAAAAGTATTGAAAATTGGAAAAACGCCAGTAAAGTAAAAGTACCTCAAAATTGTACTTAAGTACAGTACTTGAGTAAATGTACTTTGTTACTTTCCACCACTGCTGAAAGGTCACTAATAATGAATAATAACAATAATGTTGTACACTAATATTAATAATAATCATACATGTAATACACCAATAGCAATAATCCCATATGATGTGATCATAACAATAATAATCAGACATGTATAATGCACTGTATAATACACTATATAATACTGTAATACACTAATAATAATGGTAATAACTCATGTCTACAGCACACTTGTTCCCTTCCCCAGTCAGTCAGTGTTTTGACCCACTAACTCGCTGCCTGCCAAGCTCATCAGCCTAATATCATATCAGTATGAACGTTAGTATTATGCAGTGGTGGAAAAAGTACTCGCATTCTTTATTTAAGTAAAAGTATCAATACTGCAATGTAGAAATACTCTTTTACAAGTAAAAAGTCTGGTATTCAGAATTTACTTGAGTAAAAGTACGAAAGTGTTGGTATCAAAATATACTTAAAGTTCCAAAAATTAGAAAGTACTCATTATGCAGAATGTCCCATTTCACAAGTTTTCAAAAAATGTATCTTTTGAAAATAGCAGATCTACAAGCTCACAGTGTGTCGCATCGCGACGCATTGTGAGCTTGTAGATCGGCTATTTTCAAATGACCCGAAATGTATATAGGGCTGAAGTGGTTAATGTATGTTTTGTAATAATAATCAAAACCTACAAAGTAACTCAAGTTTTCAAATAATTGTAGTGGAGTAAAAGTACTATATTTGCCTCTGAGATGTAGTGGAGTAGAAGTAAAAGTATATAAAATGTTAAATACTCCAGTAAAGTAAAAGTACCTCAATATGGTACTTAAAAGTACAGTACTTGAGTACATGTACTTAGTTACTTTCCACCACTGGTATTATGGCAACCGCTCTGTGTGTTAGAGAGAGAGAGAGAGAGAGAGAGGGAGAGAGACTAAGACCGTCTGTACGGCTGACATCCTGAGCAACAGCCAGTAACTTTATTTATGCAACTTGGCCGCGATGTGCGGAAGTCATTTTGGAGCCAGTTCAGTTCAGTAGGTTCCTGCTTGCATTTGATCACGTTCTCCGTTTCCCCCCAGGGATCGGCAGGCTCTTTTTTTTTTAAACTATGACCAAAAATGTTCGTCGGCTACCTTTTTTTCACTGACGATGACGATATATTATATTGACTATTTCGTCAACAAATAAAAACTAGACCAAAATGTTATTGAGGGACTAGTGGAGAAGAGATCTAGGAGAACTAAAAGACAATTCATTTTATGTTTGGTTGCGCTCGGGTGGCGTGCTCTGAAAATAGCAGATCTACAAGCTCACAACGCGTCGCAGTGCGACGCGTTGTGAGCTTGTAGATCGGCTATTTTCAGCATGCAACCAAGTGTAAAATCGGCCATTACGACGCCAAGAAGGTCCGCCCAAAAACACATTTTAGTCGACTATAATCTTATGATATTTAGTCGACTAAAACTAGACAAAAACGTAAACATTTCAGATGACTACAATATGACTAAAACTAAATGGAATTTTATTCAAAAGACGAAATGGAACAAAATCTAGATTTGCTGTCAAAGTCAACACTGGTTTCCTGGCGGAGATTTTATTTTCAGAATTATGTGTATACAAATGTTGCTCCAATTCTGGAGTCTATACGTGTCTCTGTGCCCGTCTCATCAAAATGTTGACGTGCATGGGACACGGTCTACATACATCAGGAAATGGCTGATGAATTGAAAGCGTGAACGTCGGGTCGTAGTTGAGTATCTATGCATGTTCTGGTGAAGCTCTTCTGCGAGGTGAGGTAGACCGTCACCACAGGACTTTCACACAAGCAGGCTGCCTTGTACAACGAGGCTTTCACCACCGAACGCTGCAATGTGATTGACGCAGATTTCGTTCACAAACATTGCATGCATTGTAACCAGCTATCAACAGTTTAACCCCTTTAAGACTGGGAACGCGTCTGTGTCATTTTTTGATTTCTTTGGCTATTCAAAAATAGCAGATATACAAGCTTGTAGATCTGCTATTTTTGAAAAGTCGTGTGCAAATCTTTGAATATATATATATATATATATATCTTTTGTTCCAGGGACCTCCAGAAGCAAAGATTTGAGTTACAAATCGCTTTCAAAAAAATATATATATTCAAAGATTTGCACACATTTTCACGTTTCTTCAAAAATAGCAGATCTACAAGCTCGTAGCGCCGCACTCGGTGCCGCGGTACGACCTTGTATATCTGCTATTTTTTAATAGCCAGAGTATAAAATAATGGCTATAGCTCACATCTAAAATGACAAGGTATGCGTTCCGGGATTGAACGAGTTAAGATTGTAAAGGGAGGCCACACCGTTACTAGACTCTTTTACATTTTCATTAACAGCATTTCAAATGAAGACAGTAGGGGCTGAGGAGCTATCGGGAAATATTTTCAGTTCGATTCCCTGGCCTCCCCCCGGGGTTAGTATCGAAGTGTCCCTGAGCAAGGACACTGAACCCCTAACAGCTCCGGGTGAGCAGGTTTGGTGCCTTTTGGAAGGTTTCCTCCACCGTCGGTGTGTGTGTGTGTGTGTGTGCGCGCGTGTGTGTGTGTGTGTGTGAATGTAATTGTAAAGCACTTTGGAGAAAAGGCGCGATATACTGTAAATGCACCGTTTATATGGCACTGTCGAGATGGAGGGAAGTGGGGGTTGAACAATGAACATGAGAGCGAGATGGGAAAGAATGAACATCCCATCTTGTGATCAGTGGTTAAAATCAAACCAAAAGAGGAAGAACGCTGGAGTCTGGGAGCCCAGACAGCGCAGACTGTTTGGCCCCTTTGTCTCCAAGCCTACGTGCTCCACAGCAGGACTCTCTGGTAAGAGGCGGGTCTGGGGGGGGGGGGGGGGCGGAGTTAAGGCTTTTGGGGTTTCCCACATGAGGAACCTGCCCTATAGGATCTATGTACTGTATGCGTTGTAGCTCCTCCCATGTCACACGCTTAATACCTGCTTCCTCCCTCCTCTCTGTCCACTAATCATCATCTCGCCCACTGGCTGTTCAGTGGTCTCTGTCTCACCTCTTCACCTCTCTGATTGCATTATTTTTTTCGACCACTTTTATCACTTTTTATTTTCCGGTATGGCTCTTGCAGGGAGCTAGCAGTCTACAGTATACGCGGGTCTGTCTGTCTGTTCGTACAGAGCGAATCTTACTGAACCGATCAGCGGCAAATATGCCCACATTTGTTGTCATATGTGGTAGATGTGTCACACTGTATTATTCAAATATTTGTATTGAGTTTTTTCAAAAAAGTTCACATAAAAACACATAACAAACGACTACAAAACACCACAGACACTAGTACTCAATACACATTGAAACGGATACACATACCATCCATTTACTAATTGACCGAAAATGAAAGGACATTTTAGTACAATACATTGACATAAAAAGCGGTATTATCACAAAATTAAAGTCAATAAGAGAAAAGAAAAAAGAGAATAATTAAGTAAATGCAAAATAAAAGGGAAGAATGGAACAGAATTTTTTTACAAGTGAAATGTAATTTAATGCAAAGTAATATAAATCTGTAAAATAAATCATTAAAAAAATAAATCAACTATGTCATACTGTAGATGACTGGCGTCACTGGCCGGTCCCACGAAGCGGAGGCCCACGTGAAGAGGCCGCACGGCCGTTTCCCACGTGGATCTGGAGATCCATCATGATCTAGATTTATTTCCCGTCGTCGTTATTATGTTGTACTCACTACCTCATGTCCGCTTCCCAGGCGGTATATTTCATCTGTCCCCTTTCTCTCTCTCTCCCACCCACCTCTTCTCCCCGTCGTCCATCCATCTCCCCTCCCTGTCACGGCGGCGGGCAGCAGGACAATGTCCAGGGGGGTCAAGGTGACCGGTAGCTGCTTCCGCAAAGGCCCCTTCCTGCTTTTGTCTCTCCAGCCCCTAGAACTCCTTAGGATTCTGCTCTCTGTGCAGTGGTGGAAGGAGTTACTTGTGCGTGTTTTACTTAAGTAAAAGTATCAATACCTCAAGAGTAGAAATACTCGTGTTACAAGTGAAAGTCCTGTGTTCAACATTTACCTGAGTAAAAGTACAAAAGTAATAGAGGGACCACTGAAGCGAAGCCGACATACAAGACATACCGACACATAGCAGACATACAGTCTGATATTTTTGAACATTTAGAAAAATCTTGAAAGTCTGCAAACTATTGATTTAGAAGGCATTTGTAGAGTCGGCCTCAGGTCTTAACCCATTCAAACCAGGAACGCGTCTGTGTGTCATTTTTCGATTTCTTTGGGCTATTCAAAAATAGCAGATATACAAGCTCATAGCGTGGCACCGAGTGCCGTGCTATGAGCTTGTATATCTGCTATTTTTGGGGAAAATAATCTTTGAATATATATATTTTTAAAGCGAACATTTGTGACTCAAATCTTTGCTTCTGGGTTTTTTTTTATTAAAAACGTATGTTGCTATTTTATCAGTGGTTCTCAAGAATTATATATATTTGGCCCCCATCTGAAAATATTTTGTTCCAGGGACCCCCAGAAGTTGTAACATAGTTACAAAGAAATCTTAAAACGACACACAGATGCGTTCCCGGTCTTAATGGGTTAATGGGATGAACCCTACACCCATTGTTGGGTGTAGGGTTCATCCTCCTGGGGAGTTTTGAAGGCGCACTAGCCGGTGCTAAGAATAGCCCAACTATCAGAAGTAGTTCCAATCCATCCTCCAAACTGTTGCACTGCGTCACATACTGCTGGGAGAAAGCTATAATTGTACCGCTGTTACTAGGCAACGGCTTTTCTTTTCCTCTTTAGTTTTAAGTTGTTTAGTTAGTGTGAGAGAGAGAGAGACGGCGAAAGAGAGACACATTATTATTATTATCATTATTATAGATAAAAACGTTCCAATGCATTATACTTGCGTCTGGTGACCAAACAGAATAGTTTTTGATAGAGTACAATATGTCTGGAAAGTCACAACTACAAGTTTTTTTTAACTTTACTTGAGTATTTTCAGTACTTTTACTTCTACTCGGAGGCAAATATTATACTTTTACTGCACTACAATTATTTGAAAACTTTAATTACTAGTTACTTTGTCGATTTAGATTATTATTACAAAACGTATTACCCACTTCAGCCCTATATACATTTCGGCCTTTTGAAAATAGCCGATCTACAAGCTTGTAGATCTGCTATTTTCAAATGAATGTTTAGACATTTTATACATTGGCAGACATTCTGCATAATGAGCACTTTCTACCTTGGGTACTTAAAGTACATTTTGATACCAATACAATTGAATTCTGTACTTTTTAGTACTTCTGCACTTCTGCATTATTGATACTTTTACTTAAGTAAAAATATTTAGTACTTTTTCCACCACCGGTCACTGTATTGTACACTGTGTAATATTACAGCTAAATGTAGTGCTTTTGCTGAAGTGACAGTCTTCCCTCACCAAATTTAACTCACAGAATTGACGTTGAGTCAACAAATCTCATCATGTCCATATACACTTTCGATGTGACAATTGTGAGTCACAAAGAACTGTACCAGGCATCATGCAAGTAATGGGAATACTTAGTGCCCCCAACAGCAAAACATTTCATATAATTTCATTTTATATTAACCTTTTTTTTTTTTACTCTCAGTCACTCTCAAAACCCAATTCTACAATCACTCATACGTATGTAATAAACCTGAAGACTTATAATATTGTACACAAGTGTAATGTACTTAACTGTACAGTACAGTACAGTATAAGTACACACGGTACGTAACATAACAGACGTTCTCCTACAGAGGAGATGAGCAGACTGTCTAGCCTGGTAAACCCTCCCTCCGGAATCTCATTTCTATTTGATTCCTGGAGTGAGTCTGGCATGAACCGCCTCTCTGCAATATTGGCTGTGTATGCCAAACGGCCACGCCTATCAGCGTCGTCGCTCATTGTTCTGTGATTGACAGCTTACGTTGGCCAATCAGGTGGCGAGTTCGAGTGAGCCCAAAACACGAACGGCAGCCATCTTTTTCTTGTGCGCTATTTTCTCCGCAATTTTTTTACTTCAAAAAGCTCTCTAACTTCTATTTTGAGGCACGGAATTTACTTATAAGATATCGTTTGGATAGAATTTAGTTGTTTAACTTCATATATGTGGTCAATTAATCATGACAAAGCCTATTTAAAAATAAAAATGTAGAGAACCGGTAGGGGCGGGCAGTGACACCCATGTATCCGAATAAGGCAACCCATTTTGGGCATGGATCGTCTCAAAAGTCTCGTTGCGTCACATTAGACTGGTGAACTGCTGATTGGCTGAAGGGGAAAAATGATCATTGGCTGAAGGGGTTGTCAGTCAACGGTATTACTCCCGCCCAACTCCAGCACAGCCAATATTACAGAAAGGCGGATCAGGCCAGACTCACTCCTGAAATCAAATGGAAATGAGATTTCCGGAGGGAGGGTTTACCAGGCTACAGACTGTCAGTGTAGTATTATAAACTATAGAGCAGCCACAGTGTGGCCAATCTCTTCTCTCACTGTCATTCACAAGCATTGCAGGAACGCTTACAGCTATCACACACACACACACACACACACACACACACACACACACACACACACACACACACACACACACACACACACACACACACACACACACAGCTGTAATCATCTGCAACCTGCTGCTCCAGAGACGGCCCTGTGATCACGTTTCCACTGCGTTGCTGTCGAGTAGAAACCTTGTATGTCCTCTCAGGAAATGGGGGGAAAAAAGAACCATGTGTTCCAATGGATCCAATATAGTTATTATTTAGTCACAAACTCTTGTTAGTACTTTTTATTTGTTCAATATCTATAAAACCCACAGACACACTTTCAGTTTAAGGGATAGTTCACCCCCAAAATGTTTTTTTTTTCCGCATTTTTTGGCAGCGGTTCCGGTAGGAGACACAAAGAGTCTCCTTTGTGTCTCCTACCGGAACCACTGCCTACCGGTCCGCTGGTCATCAAATGATTGGCTTAGGAATGTGACAAAAACAAAACAATATCCATGAATTCAAGTCTCCATGGGGGTGACTAATCGATATAAATATAAATGTCTTCTTAAAAATAGCAAACGGTAGTAGCTCACAACGTTGTGAGCTTGTAGATTGGCTATTTTGGCTACTTTTGTATGACACTGTACTAAAACAAAGTAGGGCATTCATTTACAAAAAACGAACAAACATGAAAAGCATGAAGAAATGTGGAGATACTAGGTTTCTGCCTCATAGCAACGACAGACTACCAGAGTGTCTCTCTCTCTCTCTCTCTCTCTCTCTCTCTCTCTCTGCCTCTTTGATCCTACCATGGCACTGTCTCCTGCTATAGGTAGACATCTCTGTACGAGGGCTTTGATACTCTGCCGTGGCGCTGGCCTTTTGATCTCTTCGTCAAAGAAATGAGACACGCATGCTAGGAGGACCACACACCACTAGGCACGTTAACGGCTGATTTATGCTCGGTTTGCGCGTCTCCCTGAGCGTCGAAAATAGACGATCTACAAGCTCCACAACGCGAACGTTTCCCACAGAATAGGGAGGCTAGTGTTCAGGTGGTTAAAAATCCATTCAGCAATATAATAGGGGAGCCGCAGTCAGAGGCCATGGGTATTCAGGGGTCCTTGAGAAGTTGAAATATCCATTCCACACGCTGGATTGTAGCTACAGTACCGTTTGAGATTTCATCAAGCGCTCCTGTGCGCAGTGGTAGAAAAAGTACTCCAATACTGCAATGTAGAAATACTCTGTTACAAGTAAAAGTCGGGAATTCAAAATGTATTGGTATCAAAATGGACTTAAAGTGCCAAAAGTAAAAGTACTCGTTATGCAGAAGGTCCCATTTCACAAGTTTTCAAATGTATAAAAATACTTTGCAAATAGCGAATCTACAAGCTCGGCGCACAACGCCTCGCAGTTCGGCTATTTTCAAAATATGTATCTGTGGAACCGAGTCAAACTAAATGTAATGCCTACAATTCCAAGTGCTTGTCAGGGGTGGGGGGTCCCCAGTTCAAATGTGCTTATTTTTGGGGGGTCTGAAACGTTTGGGAACCCTTGTACTACAGCATAGAGTACAGAAGTCCTGACGTCACTCGTTCATCCCCTGGTTCGTAAAGTAATTTCTCTATGGAGAATAACATTGGGTCATCTTAGAATCGTCTCATATAAGAATTGTGGTCCAAAAATAAACAAACTGTCTCGGCGATATTGTCAGGGAGGAGGTTCTGTATAGTTTATGATAGTCAGTCACTTATAAGTCTGTTTCTGGTGAAAATTTAACTAATTCGGCGGAAGTAACATTATCGTTTTCTCACCGTCAGTTGATGCTTCATATCCATAAGAGTCAAACCGCCGGGATCATTTGTTTATTTTTGGAACACAGTTCTTATTTGACGCGATATTAAAGACGTCAATGGGGATTCAGAACGGGGGTGGAAAACCGCGAACCAGGTAGGATAAATTACGTCAGACTTCGGTGCTCTATAGGCTAGACTTATTGTGGGTTGCTTTGAGAGGAGTCGGTGTTTGTTCTTAACACATTGATTGCCAAGATCGCATCGATGTGTTCTTTCAAATACATCGCTTGAGTGCCAGCATTCAAAAGAACGCATTGATGCGTTCTTTTGAATTTTCATTGTTTAATCTGTGATCGCACGGCTGTGTTTATTTCTCATCAACACTTTCGTTTTCCACTTACGTCACACTCACCCTGAGCCGGATGTAAAAAAAAAAATTCATTTCCGGGTCACATTGTTTTTCTCCGGTGATTTTCGGCCAGAATAAGGAAAAACACGTTTTTTCACACGGTATAAAAAACGAACGGACAGCTCAACTTCTATTTTCTTTGGTCCGGGTGACTAACAGTCATCGTCGTAGTGTATCACATCGTTTTCAGGCCGATCAGCGGACCAGGGATTGTCGAAAACATAACATCCTGTGAATGACCGGATATGACGTGGGTCTGTTTGGGAGGGGGCGAGCGAGGTGATCAATGTGTGGATTTGCTGCTCTCTACTGGTGGAACTGTCGTATGTGCTTAACACCATAATCAGAGAATTTATTTGAATGAAAAATTGCAAAATTAAAAAATTAAAAAACACGCAAATTGCTGGCACAGGGCTGAATACATTATGAATAAACTCTGGCAGTCAATGTGTTAAGCTTGTCCAGCGGGCTCTCATTGACTGCAATGCATTCCATGGATCTCCCGCTTCCAGTGTGCCTCCTGTGGCTCCCATGCATCGAGCGTTTCCGCCCCGCCGTCTGTTCTCTCTTTATCGTTTGTCAGTGTTCCAGGTAGCCCCACCCACTGCCCTTTGACCTCACGAATACTGTGAGGTATGTGAGCTTCCTCTAGACGCAGACAGACACACACACACACACACACGTACAGTCACACGCACGCACACACACACACACACACACACACACACACACACACACACACACACACACACACACACACACACACACACACACACACAAACACACTCAGTGGTGGAAAGACACTTAAGTACATTTACTCAAGTGCTGTACATAAGTACAATTTTGAGGTACTTTTACTTTACTGGAGTATTTCCAATTTTCTGTACTTTAACTTCTACTCCACTACATCTCAGAGGCAAATATTGTACTTTTACTCCACTACAATTATATGAAAACTGTTTACTAGTTACTTTGTAGATTTAGATTATTATTACTAAACATACATTAATCATACATTATATATATATTTTGGCTATTTTCAAAAGATGTGTATACATTAAGAAAACTTGAAATGGGACATTCTGCATAATGAGTACTTCTACTTTCGGTACTTTAACTACATTTTGATCCCAATACCTTTGTACTTTTACTCAAGTAAATTTAGAATTCCGGACTTTTACTTAGTATTTCTACATTGCAGTATTGATACTTTTACTTAAGTAAAGAATTTGAGTACTTTTTCCACCACTGCACACACTGAGAGAGAGAGAGACTGATGTGGAATACAATGCACTCTAGATTTCCGCGCAGGACATGTTTTCGCAGTCGCACTCCCGTTGGAATTTCTAGATATAGATTGTGCGTGTTGTGTGTGCAGACGTGTACAGTAGCGGTCATAGATTGTCATCTGATAACCATTTGAGGCGGAATTACAGCCTACTGATAATCTACAGGAAAACAATGCTAACAAAACATGCAACTGCACCTTCACCCGTCTGTCTGTCTGTCTGTCTGTCTGTCTGTCTGTCTGTCTGTCTGTCTGTCTGTCTGTCTGTCTCTCCCCTCCTCTGCCTCCCGCCTCCATTTTCGGTTTAACCCGTTAAGGCCTGAGGCTGATTCTTATGAATGTCTTCTAAATCCTAACAGTATTCTGGAAAAAAAAACGTATGTTTCTATATCAGCGGTGCTCAAACCTTTTCATGTCAAGGACCCCCCAAAATGATGTGCATTTGGCCCGCCGACCCCCATCTCAAAATGTGTTGTTCCAGGAACCCCCCAGAAGCAAAGATTAGAGTTAAAATTTTTCGCTTTAAAATAATGTAAATATATTAATTTGCACGCATGTTCTCGACTTTTCAAAAATAGCAGATCTACAAGTTAAGTTATTTGTCATATCTGCCCTGTGCAACTTTTGATCACGAAGCCTAAAAGGAAACCAGATTTGTTTTAAAAAAAAATCATATGCTCCAATGTTCCAACGCCAAACACACAATGAAATCGTTAATCGCAATTATTTGAGTGACAATTAATCGTCAACTTAAATTTGTAATCGTGACAGCCCTAGGGATCCCCCCCCCAGAGGTCAACCCCCCCCCCCCCCCCCCAAAGGACCCCCTGCTTTGAGAACCAGTTAGCTGTAGTAACCTCTGCAGACTTGTTGTTGAGATGTTCCCTCTGGAGTGAGCTGACAGTCAGGGCTCGGCTAACCTTCTCCAGCTTCAACCTTCAGTCAGTGTGATTGCAGTGAGCTGTCCAGAGTTTTTGGGATGGATGCCAGTTGTCTGCTTCACCTTGCGTCTCTCTCTCTCTCTCTCTCTGGCTATTCAAAAATAGCAGATATACAAGCTCATAGCGCGGCACCTATGAGCTTGTAGATCTGCTGTTTTTAGATTTTTTTTCAAAACACTGTTAGGATTTAGAAAACATTTTTAAGAATTGCCTCAGGTCTCAATGGGTTAAATGCTCATTATGTACTTTATCTGCCCATTTGATTCTGTTGAAGGTCTCAAAAACGAACCCTGCGCTAGGTTAAATGGCGTTATAAGGGAAAGGCAGAGGCACTCCTGTGTAAAAACTTCAAAGCTTTTATTGAAAAAGCCTTTATTGAAAAAGCCTTTATTGAAATAGCTAATGCATGGGAAGAATAAAAAAAATAGTACACCTACATGTTGCGGCACACATCCTTTATCAGGGTGCTTACTATTTGACAAAAAGACACACTCCTTTTTTTCTCTCTGTGCTAGGTTTGCTGTTGCTTCAATCTGCTGCAGCCACAGACTGGAATGACCTACAAAAAAAACTCTAAAAATGGCCACTTTCATCTTTACGTCTGCTTTTAAAGTCTTTTAAAGTCATTCTTAAATTGTCTGTCCCTCAGACTGTCAGCCACCGTTTTATGTCGTCTATTCGTCTCTGCGTTCGGTTTTATTGTGTGCATTTTAACCGTGTTCTGTAATTTATGACATTGCATTGTTTTATGTTGTGTTGCTTTTATTGTTTTAACGTGACTGTTGATTTACTGGTAGCCTCCTCTCCCTCAAGAGGCTTTGCCTTCTGCCAGGCGGCAGTTGTTAATACGTGAAATTTGTTCTTAACCCATTGAAACCGGGAAAGCATCTGTATCGTTTTAGATTTTAGCGTTGGCTATTCAAAAATAGCAGATGTACAAGCTCACGGCGCACTTTTAAAAAAAAAAGATCTTCAATAATAAATCATTTTCAATTACGAAAATGTTTAAGAACTACTGATTTAGAAGGCATTTGTAGAATTGGCCTCAGGTCTTAATGGGTTAATCTTTCTTTGCCTGGTAATGAAGGTTAAATAAATGAACACACACGTGCACACTAATTTCTCTCACGCATCCACGTACTGTATGGGGATCTCCATATATGGGAAGGTTGAGATTGAATAGGTCACTGAAGGTCGGGACTGAATAGGTCATTTATTCCCCTATATGAGTGTGCTCTGTATGTTCTGAATGTTGTACAATATTTTTTTGTTCAAAACGGGCCACTCGTGCAAACTTAAGATGTCAGTCTTAGCCAATCAGGATGGAATTTGAGTTTGTTTTAGTTAGTTTTGTAAACACACAATACAGTTTCAGTTAGTTATCGATATATATTTTTTTATTGTAGCTTTTATTTAGTTCAGTTGTTAACTAGTTAACTATAATAATCGTGTTTGGGAGTCCCCCCCAACTCCTTGATTCTCACAGTCTAATGTTGGCAGGCCTGAGTCATGGCAGCCAGTTCCCATCTGATGTTGTGTGGGAGCTCCGCCTGATCAACGCCGTACTGAATAACTGCTAGCTTGCATAACGTCTTCAGACTAGGACTCAAGTCTAGGATGTACAGGTCATGATCATCTTTAAGGAGGATGACACGATCTCCCACAATGCAACAGAACATCCTATGATACGGGCTTTTCCCCTTGGGCTCAACCGACGTCCAGGAGAAGGTCCCTGGATTGTATCTCCACAGATCGTTGGAGGGCCGAAACATTTTCCAGCCATCATCTATGTACATTTGGCTGCCACCAAATATGTACAGCTCTCCATTGTAGGTAAAGGCTGAATAATCTTCGCGACTGATCGTAGCGAATAGTACCTTGAACGGCGAGAAGCGAAGCTGTTCAGAAGGTGTGCTCAGCCAGCAGTTGGTCTCTGTGTCAAACACACTGACGTTCTTGTAGGATTCCCGCTGCTGCCCCCAGCCCCCAAATACAAACATCTTTGTACCGATGATGGTGGCAGTGTGACATGATGAAGGAGTTCCTCTGGTATTAATTAAAGACCAGACCATTGTGGTGGTGTCCAACTTGTACATGTCATTAGTTTTTCCAGTCTGGGTGTATCCTCCATAGATATACATGACCTTCCCCAAGACACAGGCTGAGTGGTCGGTCCTCGCCTCTGGAACCGTCCCAGAAACCCTGGGCTTCGACCATCCGTGGGTGTCCACATCAAACGCATAAAGCATGTTGCACTCGGAATTTCCCCAGATGTAGACGGTATGATCTATCGGCACAGCTTTGTAGCCGTCGAACCAGGTGGGAGCCTCAAGGTGACGTTCTCCTCGTCCAGGTGTCACTCGGGGCAACTTCACCCAGCGTAAAGACACTGTGTTGAATACAATCACACGAATCTGTTTGTCCGAGTGTTCCGTGTCGTCAGCAAAGACACGTCCAAAGGAGTACACTTTATGTTCCACTGCCACGGCAGCGCAACGAAGTTGATTTAGTCCTTCACACAGATGCGAAGTCCAGCAAAACATTCTTTACGCCACAGATGAAGTCTTGCTCTGTAAAACAATGGAGTCCTAATATAAAAGACAGATTCGATGCTTATTACTCCGGAGAGAGTTAAGGTCGCTTGAGTGTCGCTGATGTAACTGAACCCAGCCTGGGGATCCCTTTTCCTTTAAACGTTTGGCCGCAGTTCTAGTGTGATTATGGTGAGGTCAGTCATATCCGTATATGGAGCAAGTGATGTCAGTTATGCCCAAAGATGGGGTCTATGATGTCAGTCTTGGATGTTTCGGTTGTCTCCATATATGGGGCAGTCTATGATGTCAGACTTGGGTAGGTCGGTTGTCTCCATATACAGTAACTCCATATACAGTAACGCTCACTCCATGACACTCTCCCCATCACGCACTCTTCTACACAAACATGATGCTGTACGGTAACCACAGAGACAACAAGGCGTGGACTGCTCGATTGACAGGCTTGATGTTTAATGGATGAATAATATCCTGCTTGTATTCTAGCCTTTAGGCCAGGGGTCTTCCACGTTTTTCAGGCCAAGGACCCCCTAGCTGAGAGAGAGATGAAGCAGGGACCCCCTCCTCTATATTGTCTAAAATTGGGTTTCAGATGAAACTTTTTTTTTTTACTTGGGTCTGCTCTTTTTTCCTCTCTACACCTATACCTCATTGCCAAAAATAGCCGATCTACAACGCCTTGCAGCGCGAGGCGTTGTGAGCTTGGAAATGGGCTATTTTTGGCTAAAGTTCTCCCCAGAAAAGGGATGCTAGGGTTCAAGTGGTTCAACACATTCACTGCCAGGTATTATTTAATTCATTCATTCACTGGTGCCAGCGTTTTTTACCTTTTTATATTGACGATCTTTGGGGAGCCGCAATGTGTACACGGATGTAAACCAAGAGTGTCTGGGGGTGGGGGAGGGTCGCGTTTTTTTAACCTCGATCGGCCATTGTGTTGCTATCGCCCGTTGAATATGGCTCGTTTTCACCCAAAAAAAGAACAAATCCGACTAGATGTGTTTTTCTACAACTCCTAACATTAGAGTGGACGGAAGTGATTTTTTTTTGTGATGACGTCACAACCGTCCATTCCTTCTATCAGAGTCCAGGGATCATTCCTAAGTTGCGTTAGAGCGCCATCTTGTGGATTTCTTTTCTAATTGACGTGGATTTACGTCAATGGCGGTGAATGTGTTAAAAAGAAATAATCACTCAAAGATTTGGCGGCCCCCCTGTAGTAACTCTAAGGACCCCCTAGGGGTCCCGGAGCCCCTGTTGAAGACGCCTGGGAAACGGGAAGGTCCCATGTTCCTGGGCAAGACACTTAACCCCTAACGTCCCACTCCTGCACTGACCACTGTGAGCGGCAATCACCTGGATGAAGCTGAAAACTGAATTCCCCCCCTGCCCCGATCCAATACTGTAGGTCTAATTATGTGCTATATGCCGGTGGTTCTCAAAGTGTGGTTCGGGGACCCCCAGGGGTCCTTGTGGGTGTTGCAGGGGGTCCCCAGCAAAAGTAGTCAATATAGCGTCACAATCGTTTGAACCACTTTATCCATTTAAATGTTGGCTATTCAAAAATAGCAGAGCTACAAGCTCACATCGTGTCACTTTTTGCCACGCTGCAAGCTTGTACATTACTATTTTTGCAATTTCTTTGAAAAATATCAAAAATGTTAATTTTTTTTTGAATAATTCAGAATTTTTCAACACAAATCCTCTCCTCTGGCAGTCCCTGGCACAAAATATTTGCGGACGGGGGTCCGCGGCCAAATACATATCAATTTGGGGGTCCTTGGCACAAATACGTTTGAGAACCACTGCTGTATGCGATCTACAAGCTCAAGACACGTCACATCGAGGCAGGTTGTGAGCTTGTTAGATATGTTACAATGAAGTGTAAATGAAGCGTGAGCTTTTGACTTGTTGCACACAAAGAATAACTGTGTTGCTCTCGTTTCTGTTCCTTTCTCTCTACAGGCCTTTCCACCCTTACCTAACGAGGCTGAGATTGCACACACGAAAAAGCTTTTCCGACGCAGGAGGAATGACAGACGGTAAGCGCGCGCGCACACACACACACACACACACACACACACACACACACACACACACACACACACACACACAGTGGTGTTCAGTACTTTTACTTCTACTCCGCTACATATCAGAGGCAAATATTGTACTTTTACTCCACTACAATTATTTGAAAACGTTATTCTAGTTTACTTTGTAGATTTAGATTATTAGTACAAAACATACATTAACCACTTCAGCCCTATTAAAACTTTTGCTATTTGAAAATAGCCGATCTACAAGCTCACAACGCGTTGCGATGAGACGCGTTGTGAGCTTGCAGATCTGCTATTTTCAAAGCATTCCTATACATTTGGAAACTTGTGAAATGGGACACTCTGCAAAATGAGTACTTTTACTTTCAATACTTAAGTATATTTTAATGCGAATACTTTTGTACTTTTACTCAAGTACATTTTTAATACCGGACTTTTATTTGTAGCAGAGTATTTCTACATTGTGGTATTGATGCTTTTACTTAAGTACAAAATGAGAGTATTTCTTCCACCACAGTGCGTGCGCGCACACACACATACACACACCTCAGGGAAAGAGAATGTTGTTTCCACGTTGATGTCAGACACTACAGTGCCAGGCCTAGAGTCTTAACTCTTCTCCCCAGCCAACGTCAAGACAGGAATGTGGGCTGCGTCACAGACAGGGAAAAAAAGAGACAGACCAGAGAATGCTAGTTCTTCATATTTAGCCCATTAAGACCGGGAACGCATCCGTGTGTGTCATTTTAAAATTTCTTTGGCTCTTCAAAAATAGCAGATCTACAAGCTTGTAGCACGGCACCGAGTGCCGCGCTACGAGCTTGTAGATCTGCTATTTTTTGAAATAAATCGTGAACATGTTTGCAAATCGTTGAATATGTATATTGTTTCAAAGCGAACAACATGTTTTGAGATGGGGGGGGTCTGCGGCCAAATACATATCATTTTTGGTGGTCCTTTGACATGAGAAAAGTTTGAGAACCACTGATATTATAGCAGCATACGTTTTTTTCAAAAAACTGTCAGGATTTAGAAGACATTTGTAGAATCCCCCAGAAGCAAAGATCAGAGTTAAAAATGTTCGCTTTAAAAATGTATATATATTCAAAGATTTGCAAACATTTTCACGATTTTTCAAAGAAATAGCAGATCTACAAGCTCATAGCACGGCACTCGGTGCCGCGCTATGAGCTTGTCTCCAAATAGATCTGCTATTTTTGAATAGCCAAAGAAATCGAGCAATGACACAGATTCTTTCCCGGTCTTAATGGGTTAACGCATGGGTCCGCTCCACTAAAAACTATTTGTTTTGTAGCATTGACTATGTTGTCGCCACAAAAGGAAATTCTTTCCTCCAGTTACTGTGGTGAATTACGTTTATTTGCTCATAATGCTCCTCCTAATTTGTCGCTCGTGTTTTGCAAAAAATGAAACGAATGAGGCTAATCCCAAAAGCACCAGCTTGGACCTTTGTAGTCATCCATTAAAAGCAGGGGCTCAAGTCTTCCAACATCTTTTGGAAAGCCTATAAAAAAATCTAATTTTTAACCTTAAGTGTGTGACTTCATTCGAGCCAATTTTCAATTCCTGATATTTAAGAGAAAACCTCTCTCTTTCATTCTCTCGCCATTTCTCCCCGACGTCACTGGAAAATATTTCCTCGGTTGCTAAGGAACAGGCACAAAAGAAAATATTTGGGTTGTCTTTGTGGATGAAAAGGCAAAAAAGTTGAGCCATAAGAGAGACTTGGACTCTGTTTTGTAAGTGAGAAGTATAATTGGTGGTGAGTTGGGTTTTTGTGTTTTAAGAACTACATCGTTGCTGCCCGGCAGAAACTTTGTATCTCTGTATTTCTTTCTTAGGTTTTATTTTGTAAATGAATGCCCTTACAGCAGTGGTTCTCAAACTTTTTCATGTCAAGGACCCCCAAAATGATATGCATTTGGCCGCAGACCCCCCATCTCAAATATCTTGTTCCAGGGTTCCAAGATATCATTATCTGAAGATTTGCAGCTCCATCCACTCCTTGTTTAACTTATAACTGAAAAAGGCTGTATCTCGCTTCCTAAGCACTTTTTTTATACTTTGAAAAAATAAAATAAATAATCGTACTGGCCAGAAATAGCCAGAAATAATTCGGGCACTCAATGTGTTAACACATTTTGCTGGGGACCCCCTGGAACCACCCCAAGGCCCCCACTTTGAGAACCAAAGCCCTACAGTACTTCAACAGTGTTGCACCAAAGCAGCGAAAATTGCTGATCTACTGTAGACCTGCTGTTTTCACTGCTTTTGAAAAACAATTGCAAGTGATTGCTAGTGAAATCTGTCTGTGGGTTTTATAAATATTTAACCAAAGAAAAGTATTATTAACAAGAGCGTGATTGATCAAACAGAAGGACATGCTGTAGGAAGACATTGATGAGACCGGTTATTGTAGACCTTGGCTATTGAGTCCTCACTGTGACTGTTTCAACCCATTAAGACCCGGAAAGCATGTGTCATTTTAGATTTCTTTGGGCTGTCCAAAATAGCATATCTACAAGCTCATAGTGCGGCACCGAGTGCCGCGCTATGAGCTTGTAGATATGCTATTTTGGAGAAGAAAAAAAAAATCTTTAACTCAAATCTTTGCTTCTGGGGGTCCAAAACTAAATATGGAACAAAATATTTTGAGATGGGGGGGTCCTTGACATGAAAAAAGTTTGAGAACTACTGATATTATAGCAACATAAGTAAAAAAAAAAAAAAGATTTAGAAGACATTTGTAGAATCCCCAGAAGCAAACATTTGAGTTGAAAAATGTTCTCTTTAAAAAACATATACATTCAAAGATATGCACACATTTTCACGATTTTCCCCAAAAAACAGCAGATCTACAAGCTCGTAGCGTGGCACTCGGTGCCGCGCTATGAGCTTGTAGATCTGCTATTTTTGAATAGCCTAAAGTATAAAATAATGGTTATAGGTATATTATAGGAGTGTCAGTTAGTCAGAACATTCCTTGCTATTTCATGCACCTTCTGCCACTGTGTTAGCAAAGCTTGCCCTTAAAGGAATAGTTCACCCAAAAACGTGACTTATTGTTTTCTCACCCCATGAAGCCTTGAATTCATGGAGATTTGTTTGTTATTGTCGTATTCCTGGGCCTAGTATACAATATTTGACTAATTGAAGTTGATAGTATTTAAACATTTTCTTTCTAAACCTGGACCATCAGTAGGCCTCCATTACACTGTGAGAGTTGTTCTGAAGTTTATATTATTTTTTCAAACACACTAAAAATCTCCATGAATCAAAGGCTTAATGGATTAGTAATTGATAGAAAAAAGGTGATTTTTTTGGGTGAACGATTCCTTTAACCAAAACCTCTGTTCTTAGTGAAACAGGCCTGAGTTGCAACCATACTTGGTTCACTGGTTCACTCTACACCAAATCTCTTCGGCTCAAAAATAGCCGATCTATAAGATCGGCTCATAGATCCGCTATTTTTGTTCCCTCCAGAATAGCGGGTGTTGGGGTTGAAGTGGTTAAGGGCAACTTCTCAGCTGCTTGGGTTGACCTACTCATGGTGGGTGTGTGTGTGTGTGCGTGCGCCCACACCCACAGTATGTCAGTGTTTGCGAGAAGGTGTGCATGCATGTGTGAAATTGTCGCTGCTGGGCAGAAACCTTGTATCGACATCATCTTTTTTTCCATAAATTAATGCCTTATTTTACACTTTGTCATATGACAGTGTCGCGGAACAGTAGCAAAAATAGCTGATCTAGATCGCTGCTGTTTTCACTATTTTTGAAACGGTATTAAATATATATATATATTTTTTAAATCAGAAAATATTCAGCTATAATGACATGCCCCAAATCAGGCCCGCAGGTAGGTTTTATAAATATTGAACCAATGAAAAGTATCAAGAGCTTGTGTGACTAAATAATAACCACATTGGATCCATAGGAACACAAGTTTTCCGTCCGACTGTCAGTGAAGGTTTAGCCAACTAACGGGAGCTTTTCCATCTCCAAACTCCTGAGCACTGTCCTGTGTCCTCTGAAGCGTGGTGTGCCTGTCCCCTTTCCCCTCTGGTCCTCCTGACCCTGCAGGAAGTGGCTGAGTGCAGTGTGTCCTTTTTGGTTATTTTTTGACTTGACAAGAACTAAGCGAACCTTAAAGTATTTCACAGGTTCAGGGTTTGTTTCCATACGCTATACGGCTTCAGGTTTCAGGTTTCAGATAAGGTTTTCAGAACCTAATTTGGGCCCTGCTCAGGAGGTGGTACTAAGTTGAGTTGAGAACCCTCAACTTATACTTAAGAAAAAAAACATTTGTGCACACTGGCACAGCCAGGGAGCCTACAAAGAGTCGTGAAAAGCGTCAGTTTACGTCACTAGTAGTCACTTTCCTGTGACCTTTTGTCCAAAGGACATGTCCAAAGGACATGCTTTTCCCATGGACTGCAATTGCTTCCCATGCTCTGGACGGGCGGAACAGCTCCGGTTCACAGAATTCGATAGGTCACCACATTCGGCGCAACACTCGGAAACTTGGTGTTTCGCTTTAACTATAGTGTTTCCTTAGTGAGAGAGAAAAGACATAGAAGCCAGTGCACAATCTGATGTGTTTAAAAGCATTCTCGTTCAAAAGTAGCTGTAGATCGAGCTTGTCGATCGCTTTTTTTATGACGAACCCCCCCCCCCCCCTACAAGTGTGCTTGTGGTTATAATAGAAATGTAAAAAAGAACCTTATGGTTCCTGGTTCGTAGTCGAAAAGAACAATTTGTGTGCTTTGATGGCGCCGTCCCACCAGGCTATAACACAAACTGTACATCAGCCCCAGCGAGCATCCCCAAGCTATAAAAGACCGCTGTTGCTCCGTTCTTGCGGTTTTGCTTTTCCACAGTAACATACGTCTCAGGGAAGCCTATATAACCTCATGTCTCCGTACCCCAGGGAGAGGCACAGACAGAGGTTGACGAGTCCTTCGCGCCGCAAGGCACAGAGACGGAGAGAGAGAGAGAGAGAGAGAGAGATTAGAGCCGTAGATGAAAGCTGTCAAATGAGACTACAGAGAACATGGGGATGTAGATGGAACAGAGGTATTGACACAGACAGAGGAGATTAGGAAATGTTGGTGAATGCAGTGATCTACTCTCAGCATTAACAGGGAATATTTACACTTCTCGCGACATGCACTGTAACATGGAGAGAGGAAGAGAGAGAAGGAGACAAATTAAGACGGATGTCGGGAGGGAAAGACTAAAAATAAGGCCTGCAATTTTTACCTTGCATAGTGGTAGAAAGAAAGCAGGCGTACCGTATTGCCTGGTTTGGGTGGATGGGTAGTTAGTAGGTCCGGGCGATATAACTTCCGATCAGTATCACGATTATGTTTTACCGATCGATTACGATTAATGAACGATCATTTCAAATAAATCGTGAAAATGTTCTGTTTTCACTATTTGTGTACGCCACCATTGTACATGGATAATACATGGTTTACAAGATTATGTTGGTTATTGGTTCTGAATATCGGTTTAAATATATTTTTGGTTTAATTCACCAGCCCTAGTAGTAAAGGGTAGTTATTTGTGGGTGAGTAGAGGGGTACAGTTCCGTTATCCTCCACCGTGGTTGTCTCAATTGTGTATATACAATTCTTATTCTATATATTTATTTTTAAAATTAACAATCCCGATGGATGGTTTTTATCTTTGACACTGTAAAGCACTTTGTAAACACTTTTAGCGCTTTATAAATAAAGTTTATTATTATTATTTTTACAGTAGTTAGGCAGACAGACAGGTACGTACGGAGGTAGGTAATACTATAGTAATGTGATCTATTATGAAGAATGGAGGTGTTTGCTCATCAAATCCATTCTAGATCATGATCATTGTCCTATGAAGCTATTTTCATGTGCTGTGACCATGAATATGCACTGTCAGGAAGGTGCGTGCGTGCGTGCGTGCGTGCGTGCGTGCGTGCGTGCGTGCGTGCGTGCGTGCGTGCGTGACGGACGGAGGATGAAGAAACCAGTTCAAAGTAAACTTTGGTGCCATTTGTAGAAACTGGTGATATACGAGTGAATTGATCATCTGACCATTTTCAAAGTCTCTCTAACTGTACTGTGATTGCTGCTCCGCATATTGCTGGGCGACATGACTTCAAATCAATATCACGATTATTTCAAACTTTCAAGCTTCGTTTATGATTAATGAACGATTATATATATATATATATTTAGCAGATCTACAATGGGTAAATGGGTCCGCGACCCAAAAATGGGAACTACTGCCCTAGCCCACCCGGGACAGCGTATCTGGGCTCGGTTGTCCCTCCCCTCCATCACAACGGCCACCAATCACCACCCTCCTTTCTCCCCTCCCACGGTTACATCTTGTCCAGCCACTCATTTCACTTGTTTTAGTTGCCATGGCATTCTTCACTCTTGTAGACCAGTGGCTCTCAAACGCTTTAAATTTCAAGGACCTCCATGTAACTCTGAGAGTGTACGAATGGGTTACGGGTCCATTTGGTTCCATTTTGTACACTCTCAGAGTTACAGACCCTGTGAGGGTCCATTTGGAACCCTGAGGGTGGCTGGACCCCAGTTTGAGAGCCACTGTTGTAGACCCATGCATGTAGAATGGATTGTGTAGCTGCTAACTGGTAGATTGAGTTCTCTCATTGTTTTGTTTTTCTCTCTGCTCCTCCTCCTTTTTGATTTGCTCCTGTTCCTCCTTCCTGTACCCCTCTTTTCTCTGCCGTCTTCTTCTCCTGTCTCTCGTAATTGTTTTTCGACCTCCTTCGGCTTCCATCGTGTTTTTTTTTTTTGTCTTGTTCTCTCCGCCATGTTTCTTTTTTTTTTCCATCCATCCCATTGTAAATCTTGCATGGTGGGATGGCCCTCCTCTTCTGCTTGTATAGAGCGGGTGGTCATCTCAGCCGGGACCATCTAACCGTACTGCTGCCCACCGGCCCCGGGGGGAAGCGGCAAGTCTCAGCCAGGTCAGTGGAAAACGGGGGGGCTCAGGCCTGGGGAACAATGATATACAGTCCAGTACGACTGCGACGTATTGGAGGTACAGCCGTTTGTGCAGCCGTCGTGTTGAAGGTGTTGGTGGTGGCTGTGCCTTATTACGTGATATCATATTGGAGAAGTGCTGTACATTAGACACACATGGGTCGAGCTGTACCCAAAACAATAGATGCCAGGCCTGTGTGCCGTAGGGCTGTCAAACGAATATTCGAACATTATTCAAATATTGGGAAAATATGCATGTTCGAATATGAAAATTAATATTCAAATAAAAAATATAAAAAAACGTTTTTTTTTTTAATAATTTTTTTATGTTTATTTGACAGGGACAATACAAAAAAACAATGGATGAGGTTATAAAAACAAACAAAATATATGTTTTATTGGATCCAAGCACTCGATACATTGTTTTTTGTACTGTTTCTGTAAAAATATATATATAATAAATAAATAAAATGCAAAAAAATTCAGAACATAATCATAAGGCAAAAGGTGAACAACGTGATAACAATATAAGGCATAATTCTACCACAATTCCTCCCTCAGGCCAGTCCTCCAGAGAGCTGAGTAAGAACAAGACCCAAGAGTCTTAAAAGCCACGCTAGTTACACCCAACCGGACCATTGTCCTTAAGTTAACTTGACGCAGACATTCTTCCCAAGGACGCCAGTCTGTTCTTTGCATACTGGTATCAAGAAACGGTCCTGGTCATCTCCGCAGACGCAGGCACTGCAGTCGGCCATCCAGCTGACCAACGGATCTAGTCTTTGCGGTGTTGTTCCAGCGCGATATTTAGTGGCCGCAGTGGTTCTCAACCTTTTCAGGCCTTGACCCCCCCCCCCCCCCCAAAATAATCATATTTGAACTGGGGACCCCCCACCCAGACACGCACTTGGACTGTAGGAGTTGAGGCATTACATTTTGTTTGACTCGGTTCCACAGATAAATATTGTGAAAATAGCAGATCTACAAGCTCACAACGCCTCGCGTTGCGAGGCGTTGTGAGCTTGTAGTTCTGCTATTTTCTCTTTCTTAGGTAATATTCGACAATTTAGTCAATGTTTGACAATTGTTTATATTATAGTTTGTTGGTTACCTTTGACGTAGTAATGGTCTAGTTTATTTCAATTTTAGCGGTATTAAAAGGGTCTTAAAAGTCAATTGTCACCCCAAAATCATTTGGGGACCCCCCCTGGGGGTCCCGACCCCCACTTTGCGAACCACAGATCTAGAGAGATCACATCAGAACCCCAGATCCACAAAGAAGATTTCTAAAGTCCACCAGTGAACTTTGATTTCCTTGTGTGAGCTTGCATATGACATTTACCTCAGCGCTATGTGGCCTACAGAATATTTAAAATGTTTAGTTTTGTTCCTAATCTACCTTTTTAAATGTAGTACAAGCTACTTTCAGCAGTAGTGCCACACAGTGTTATTTCACAAGGCTTAATATGAATTCAAATGTATGACTTCACTTGTTCATTCACTTTTTCTTTAAAGTTGAACTCTCAAAAAAATGAATTTTCAGAAGGTGACAAATGCAACAAGAATGTTGGCCTTCCTTCTCTGAGCAAAGTGGTCTCTGTGTGTTCAATCCATCTCATTTAGTTTGTATTTTCACTTTGATTCTCATCGTCTTTCCACTTCAGCCTCCAGCTTCTTTAATCAAGGTTATCATTTTCATTCGTTTTTATTTCGTTTTGACTTCAGTGTGAACTTCAGACAAAGAATAAAACTAATATTCAGATTCACTTTATTGTCACTTAGATGCACTGTTTGGGTACATACTGTAAAGCTCCAATACAATAAAAACATGATAAAACGACCTAAAACACTCAATGAACAATAAACACAGGGCAAGAATATCAGTGAAAGATAGTGCAAAGTACACAGAGTTATTGCACAGTCACTGTTCATTGTTATTCAACAGTCTGATGGCCTGTGGGGAAAAAAACTGTTCCTCAGCCTGCTAGTGTGCGCTTTGAGGATCTTGTATCCTTTCTCCCTGTTGGACTCTAGAGGAGAGAACAGTCTTTTGTGGAGGTGCGTGGGGTCTTAAATGATCCTCAGGGATTTATTGAGGCAGCGCTGGGTGTAGAGGTCCTCCAGACTAGGCAGCTCACGCCCAGTGATGTTCTCGGCAGTGCGAAAGACCCTCCTCAGCTGCTGTATGTAAGGACATTTTCTATACGATTATAGTTCATTTTAGTCGGTGTTAATTTCGCCGACTAAAACTATGACGAAGAATGTTCGTCGACTTCCTTTTTTCACTGACGAAAACGAAATAAACAAAATGCATTTTGTCGACAAAACCAACTGTAGATTTAGTCGACTAAAATTGTATTATATTTAATCGACTAAAACTAGACTAAACCTATGTCCGAAACATTTCTTTTTTATTATTATTTAAAAAAACTAAAAATATATATAATTGTTAAAATAGACGATTTAGATGATGTGAGCTTCTAAATCTGCTATTTTCACTACTTTTGTTTGACACTATTGTACGACAAAGGCAGTGTGTGTCTTTGCCTGTATGTGTGTGTGTGTGTGTGTTACTGTCTACCTGGGGACCAGGAAAAACCTGAACTTTTGGAGACATTGTCAGGTCCCCTGGGGTCCTACGGTCGCCTATGAAACATTTTTAGAGCTAAAGAACCAGGTTGGGGTCCAGATTAGAATTAGCGGGGTTGGAATTAGGTTGGGGAGAAAAAAAGCTAACATTAAGTAAGCATGTCAGAGAGAACATATAAACAAGATATCATATCATAAGACCAGCAAATACAGTATGTACATGAGGTTAATCCACATGGCAGGTCCACACAGAGGAACATACTGTATCCACATGGAAAAACTGTCCGTTTCAAGTAAAATGTTCCAGTTGACAAGCAAGCCTGGTGATAGGCGGTGATCAGGCCTTGTTCAGCAGTCCAACTTATTTTAATAGTTTCTTTCCGGATGCACAGTCTAAAAAGATTCCTTTACAATCATAGAGAATCCAGCACTGATGGATACAGAGCAATGTTACCAATGCTACTCGTTTCCATACCATTTTCAATACCAGCCTGCACACTGCGGCACAACCCAACTTCTGTGTCAAAATAAAGCAAGAACTTGCCGTCACAATGGCTACTTGCCTTCATGGCTATCTATAGATTCACAGAAGGCGATGATTTGCCAATTTTGGTGCAACATGGTCTGCATCCATCGATGCTTGCTAGTTGCTATGTAGCCTAAACGGTTTCATGTAATTATATCGGATTTTGAAGTACAGTTATGACCCTACTAGCTCAAATGTTGTGTTCACCAGTTATTCTGGTGTTTTCATGGATTGAAAGGCTTCATATACATTTGGTTAGACTGAATGTAGAGAAGTTCACAAAGCATGCACATCCGAATGATAAAATCCCAGGTGCTGTACAGAAGAACAGCCTAAATACAAAAACCGTCTAGTCCACACACTGGATCATGCTGAATTAACACCAAGGTGGGTGACGTTTCAAGAATCTTATGAAGAGCTAAGACGCTCCAAACGTCACCCACCTTGGTGATAATTCATTAAACTCGCTACGGCAGCATGATCCAGTGTTCATACTCAGTTTATCTATGTTAGACTGTTGAATATCCCATTATCTAGTACAGTATTATACCAGCTTGCTATCATACCGGGGAGATCTTTTAAATTCACCACAGAGTATTTGAATCCCTAGTCTCCGTGATGGAGAACAGGAATTGTACCCCTGCACCTCTCAAGTGCCACCTGTGGCACCATAATTATGTTCATACTGATGAACAAATGCATTCTTGTCGATGTCTTGGACTGGAATTGGAAAAGGGTCCGATTTGAAATAGGATTGGAACGATAAGGCGAGATCAGTTCTAGTAGCAGACATCATTGCTATTAGGAATATTTCATTGAATATGATAGAAGGGACTGCGGTGGTACTGGGTTATTTTAACCCATTAAGACCTGGAACATCTGTGTCACTTAAGATTTCTTTGGCTATTCAAAAATAGCAGATATACAAGCTCATGAGCTTGTAGATCTGCTATTTTTTTTAAAAATCGTGAAAAACTTTGTTTCAAAAAGAGTTCTTCAATTACTATACTGTATGATAGTGTGAGACTCAACCTTTCACTCCTTTTTAACGATACTTTAACTTCAAGTTGTTAGTTGGTGCGATGTAGTTTGAGACTGGTTTTCCTTCCTTGCTGTACGTGTGTCTGTGCCTTTTTCTGCGTGCAAAAGGTACTTATGGAGCTGAGTGTAATAGCAGAGTAGTACCACTGCTAGTTGAGTCTGTGTACAGTAGTTTCACAGATGGACGCACCTCCTCTACACGAGGTCGACTAATCCAATGAACCATGTGTCAGCTGCTCGTCCAGGCCTGAGCCAGTGTAGGACAGGAGAACGTGCAGTAAACACTGTCCATCCATAAGAAGCCTTTTTCTGCTGATCTTGAGAGGCATCATTCCTATTTTAGACTATACTGTAGGTAGAGAGGATACAACATTGAGTATGCTGTCTGTATGTGTGGTTGTGATTTGTGATGCTCACTGAAGTCAGCCTCTAGCTAAGAGAATTGAATTAAAGCTAACGGACGGCTTCGGGAATGGTCTGGGACAGGAAGAGAGGTAGGGCGGAAAGGCAGGTAGGAGAGCACGACCCATATGTGTCAGTGTCCAGAGCAGAGAGTGCTAGGGGAGAGGGAGAGCGAGAGAGAGAGAGAGGGCACGCCACGGAGTGCCACTCGACCGCGTGGCTAAAAAACACCCACTCTCATTCCAGGAGACAACAACGAACGCAGAGCGGCGGAGGAGATGGAGGCAAGAACCAGAGTCAACAACAACAACAGCAGCAACAACAACAATCACCCCAGCAGCCCAGAGACCATGGCCAACAGCTGTCCCCACATCAGCATCAGCAGCAGCAGCAGAACTCCCCGGAGCAACCGGGAGACAACAGAAACAACGGCAGCGGGCGGCCCCCTCGCCAGCATCAAGGAGGCGGGCGCCAGGGAGGCCCGCCGCACCACGGCTACAGCCAGAACCGCCGCTGGCACCACAACCAGAAAGGACAGGGTCACCACGGACAGATGCACCTTATCGGTGACAAAGGACAGGGTCACCACGGACAGACGCACCTTTCCGGTGACAAAGGACTAAGCCCCAGAACCACCAAAGAGACCAGCGAGAATGTCAAGGTAGGCGAGGAGCCCGGCAGATCGCCGCCACAGGAGCCTAGAGGCGGCGGCTACGGCGTCAAGGGTCCCGGCGAATCGCCCACGTCCGGGTCGACGGCGGCCAGTGAAAATGCGCGCCCGGTGGACCACCGGGCGGTGCATCAGAAGGAGTACGTCGCCACCAGCCCGCCGGGGAACAGGGAGGCGGGCGAGAGCCAGCTGGACCGGCCCCAAATCAGCCTGCTGCAGTCCTCCAAGGAGAGACTGAGAGGCAGGCTAAAGGACAAGGTACGAGAAAAGCTGCTTACTGCGTTGTCAGTCAGCATTACCGCAGCGCACACACACACACACACACACACACACACACACACACACACACACACACACACACACACACACACACACACACACACTTGTTTTTATTACTATACTTGTGAGGACACCAAGATTTTAGCACAGTAATTTTCTAAATGCCATTTTTTTTATCCCCAACCCTAGAGTTTAATTGCGTGCCGGTGTCGGGCATCCAAAACAGCCGATCTACAAGCTCACAAAGCGACGCGCTGCGACACGTTGTAAGCTTGCAGATTGGCTATTTTGGGTGCTATCAACTATCATTCAAGCCTAAATCGTAATATTTTCTATAAACATTATACAACCTTTTTTCTTGTGAGGACTAGGAAAATCGTTCTCACAATTTCTATTTCTCAAATTCTACTATACTTGTGGGGACATTTGGGCCTCACATGTATAATAATACAAGCAAGCGCACACACACACACACACACACACACACACACACACACACACACACGCACGTGTTTGTAGTCGTGAAAATGTGCTAGCATTTCCACTGAAGTTATGTTCAGTCACACCCACATACATGCAGACTCAGATCATCCAACATTAATCTTTGCTTTGTTCATTGTGTGTTACTATTCACACAAACACACACACCCACCCACACACATATTGTTTATTTTAGTATGAAGAGGGGAGAGGTGTTCCCTCTGAGGAGATAAAGTAGCTGAAGCAGCATTAGCTAAGAGTCTCTGATGTTTTTCTCTTGGTGTGCTAAGTTAGCTAGCCCGCCTGCTGTTAGCTTCCTCACTCTACTGCAAACCCTTCAACCACGCAAGGGATGGTTTATTGACTTTATTGAGTTTATTAGGATCCCCATTAGCTGGTGCATAATAACAATCTTCCTGGGTCCACACATAACATAAAAAACAGGGCATTCGACAAGACATTACAGGACAATGATGTAAAAAAAAAACAGTGACTTTCATATCATCCATCATAACTTATTTTCTGATTCCCCATTTCCTTGGAAAGAGAAAAGAAAGAAAATATTTTTTACAAATGCCTACCTTCAATTCTATTGACACATTAAGACATGGAACGCATCTGTGTCACTTTATATTTATTTGGCTATTCAAAAATAGCAGATCTACAAGCTCATAGCGCGGCACCGAGTGCCGCGCTATGAGCTTGTAGATCTGCTATTTTTGAAAAAATCTTGACTTTTTTTTTATTTTTATATTTTTTTAACTTTTAGGATTTAGAAAACATTTTTTAAAGAATCGCCTCGGGTCTTAATGGGTTAAAGTAAAACAAACCAAAAAATCAAATCATAATTATAACTGTGAAAGGGTGTGTGTGTGTGTGTGTGTGCCATATTCCTGCATAATGTGTGAAAGCTCTTACCTGTATAAATGTGTGTATTACTGTACCATACAACCTGTTTGATTTGGTAATACTGGACCTCAGCTAACCTAGTTTTTATTTTTGCTTTATTCCATGTATTTTGCTCTCTCTCGGTCAGGAGGAGGTGTGTGTGGAGCGAGCGAACGCGGCGCCCCAGCGCATCGACCGGCTGGTGGAGCTGCTCAACAGCATGAGGAGCAACAGCAGCGGCGTGGAGCGCCAGCTGGCCTCCTTCATCGAGGAGGCGCAGGGCTCGGCGCAGTCCGAGGAGACCCTGTCCGAGGTGCGTCTCCCCCCCCCCCCTCCAGCCACCGTCATGTTGTTTTGGGTTCCATAGGACAGTGGTTCTCAAAGTGGGGGGTCCGGGGAACCCCCAGGGGGTTCCAGGGGGGTCCTCAGGAAAATGTGTTCGTACAGCATCACGAGCCAGCATGTCTTCTATGGATGTCACGCACCGAAAATATTTTCTGTTATTTAGTTCTTTTAAAATGAGCGAATATTTGAAGTGGTCAAACTAGCTATAGAATACATTTTCAATCTTTCAGAAACACCCTAATGCTCTCTGATATTTCATAAAAGCAAAGGTTTAAAGCCTCAATCTGCAATTTCTTCAACTGGTTTTGGGCCTTGTATGGCTACCAAAACACCATACTTTTACATATTGCGCTAATTGCTCATGACATTGGTTCTCAAACGTTTTAGTTCCTGAACTTCCAAATGGCAGATTAGGACACTTTGGCCTAAAAAACTGAATGTTTTCCGTGGTGAGAGATTTCATGTGAGCTTTAATCCACGCAGGTGGTCAGCACCATCTACTCCAAAGCCGTGTCGGACCGGAGCTTCGCCGCCACCGCCGCCCGGCTCTGTGACAAGATGGCGCTCTTCATGGTGGACGGCACCAAGTTCAGGTCCCTGCTCCTCAACATGCTGCAGGTGAGATGGATCACAGGGTTGGCAGGGTTGCCAGATCTGCTTATTATAATTTCCCCGCAAGATTTTATTTGAAAATAGCCGATCTACAAGCTCACAACGCGTCGCGATGCGACGCGTTGTGAGCTTGTAGATCTGCTATTTTCAACTAGCTGATGTATATGTTGAAGTGCTCATGTGGCCCATTGTCGCTTCTTTTGGGCTGGTTTTCCTAGACCTGGTTGCTTGTTTCTCTCACAGAATCTGGCAACACTGGACGTAGGGATACCTTACAGGGGGGTCCCTCAGCCTTACAAGCTTGTGCATTTGCTGTTTTCACTATTTTTGAAAAATGTAAAGGGACGACTACACCCATTTTCAACCTATCTTCATATAATAGGTCCTAGCTAATGCTCGTGATAAAATGGTGCCATCTTTTTCTACTTGGTCTGTGTCTCAGTGGAGGGCTGTGGACACTTCAGAAACCTGCCTACCGGTGACATCATCGTTCGGCAGGTTTATTTTATTTTTTAAGATTTCATTTTTCAAATTTAGATTTTTATTGTCATGAGAACAATGGCTTTCATTATAGCATGCTAACTTTCCAGGAAGTAGGCGGGTTTCTGAACTGTCCACAGCCCTCCTCTGAGACACAGACTGAGTAGACAAAAATGGTACCATTGTATAGAGTATTAGTGAGGACCAATTATATGAAGATAAGTTGAAAATGGGTGAAGTTGTCCTTTAAGTTTTTTTTTTTTTTTTTTTTTTTTTTTATCCCACGATTTTGTAGCCCCTATTTTTTCACCCTAGTGCCAATGCCTAAGCGTGTAATCCTGGGCACTACCTTCCCTCTGCCAACCTGGGCCAGGGCCGAGCTCATGCCTCCTTCAATGCATGAGAGCCGTCTGACCTTCTTATCACCTGACAGGGGAGAGTTTCCCTGGTTGGACGTAGCGCGTGGAAGGAACACGTTATTTTCTATCAATTACACACCCCATGAAGCCTTGAATTCATGGATATGTTTTAGTTTTTGTGTACGAGAATGCTACGCACACCAAAGTCCCTATGGTGGTGCCGGCCAACGGCGGAATAAACTAAATGGTGGTCTTCAAGAGTCAAGAAATTGGCCGCACACACTGGTAGCCAAAGTGCCAATATTTTATTATAGGACGCAGTAAACGAACCAACGTTTCGGCAGGTAACTGCTACCCTGGTACCCTGAAGAAGGCAGTTACCTGCCAAAACGTTGGTTTGTTTACTCTGCGTCCTATAATAAAATATTGGCACTCTGGCTACCAGTTTTTAGTTTTTGTCGCATTCCTTGATGACTGGCGGAAAGATGCTAATGTCTCCGGTAGGGGACTCCGCAAGTCATCAGATTATTGGCTTTTTGATTAATGCGACAAAAAAACTAAATTCAATTTCAAGGCTTTGTGTGGTGTGTAACTGATAGAAAATAAGTAATTTTTTGGAAAATTTAAAATATTTTTTTTCAAAAAACTGTTAGGATTTAGAAAACATTTATAAGAATCGCCTCAGGTCTTAATGGGTTAAGGTATATACAGTAAGTTCCAGTCACAAATCTGAGAATTTGTATGAAAATACAGCCTTGACCACCACAGCTGCCCTTTAGCCCCATTTATATTCAGCGGTGTCACGCGCCGGCGGGGCGGGGTGACGGTGCGTGACACTGATGCGTGTCCACGTATAAATCTGCCATTTTATCCTCTTCTCTATCCACCTCTGCTCCCCCGTCCTGCTCACACCTCCTCACCCAGAGCAGCATGGATCAGCGCCTCCCCACCTCTCCTCCCTCTCTACCTCTCCTCCCTTCCCTTTATCTCCTCATCCCTCACTTCTGTTCTAAATGCCAGATAGCCATGCCACACTCACACACACACACACACACACACACACACACACACACAATGCCGCCGATGGCACGCCAAGTTAAAATGTTAACCCACCTGCTGCATCGCCACACTTTTACCCTTTCACCTCCTTCCCTTCCTGCTGTCATTCTCCTCACGGTTGCATTGCATAATTGCCGGAAAAATACAATAATGGCCGATATTATTTAGTTCTAGTAGTTCTCTCTCCTCCCAGAATAAATCTTTCTTCTGTGTGAATGCTGTGAAACTAGTGATGTGTCGTTCATGATCGATTCGTTCAAAAGAACTAGTTCATTGCCATCGCTATCGTTCATGCCATATGCATATCTTTGAATATCTATATTATTATTTTTTAAAGCGAACATTTTTAACTCAAATCTTTGCTTCTGGGGGTCCCTGGCACAAAACATTTTCAGTTGGGGTCCGCGGCCAAATGTATATAACTTTAGGGGTCCTTGGCATGAAAAAGGTTGAAAGCCACTAAGCTATGTCAACAGAAGAGCACAGCTACACTGTTTACAATTCAACATTCATCCTATCCTACTATTATCTAATGAGGGAATCTCTGTCTGTCTGAATACGTTTTTCTCCTCAGTGGTTTCTCCAATCGATGTAAACTTAAACACGGGCGTTGACCCATTGCCATATGAGGACACAAAGTTTTTCACTTTCCACAAATGTAACCTCTTTATTAGCGTTCTTGTGAATTCTGCGGAAGTTTGGTAGTTACGGCACATGCGCGGGCTCTGTCGTCACGGTTACGTCCCCGCAGGCTATAGGATATCCTTCCCATTTTTCCAATCCCATTTTGTCTTTGCTTCTAGTAATGATCCGCTAAACGTTGTGTGTGTGTGTGTGTGTGCTCGTTCGTGCGTCGTGGGTTGTCATCTGGGTGTCAAGCACGGCGGTTGTCTGTTTAGAATGTGTGTGTGAGGCCTGTGAAGTCGTTTCCCTGTAAGAAGTGTGTGTGATGCTTGTCACCCCAGTGTTACAACCTCACTGGGCTCCATAAACTGTTTGTCCGTGTGTGTGTGTGTGTGTGTGTCTGTGTGTGTGTGTGTGTGTGTGTGTGTGTTAGCATGTCTTTTGGCTGCAGTGTGTTTATTGTCTCCGCCAGGCCGAAAGGCATGGCGAGAGATTATGTTTTCGCCCCTGTCCGTCCGTCCGTCCGTCCGTCCGTGTGTCCGTCCGTGTGTCCTGTCTGTGTGTTAGCACCAAATCTCCGGCACCGTTTGCCCGGTCGCTCCGAAACTGTGCACACACACTCCCTGGATGCCAATTCAGAACCTCTGCCTCAAATTTTTCACATGGGTCCGTTATAGCGCCACCTGGAGGCCGATTTGTTCAAAACCCATTTTTTTACATTACTCCTACAGATTTTATCCAAACGTCATGCAAATCGGTACACAGTATCTCTATAGTCATGTGATCAACACGGATCTGTCCCATTCCCCATATTCCATCCTCATTGGCTAAGGTTGCCTTCCAAAATTTGCAGGATTGGTCCGTTTTGAACAAAATGCCTCAAATCATGAACGCAGCTTGTGATTTCCGTAAAATTTCACAAACACATTCCCACTAGGCCGAGGAATAAATGCCAATAACTATAACTGCACCGATCTGCGTGAAACTTTTCACGCACACTCCCTAGAGGCCAAGGAAAAACATCCGCCCTGCATTTTTCACATTTGCCTTTTATAGCGCCACCAAGAGGCCGACTTATGTAAAACACATTTTTGGATATTAAGCCTTCACATTTTATCCAAATTTCACACAAATCAGTACACATGATCTCTATAGTCATGTGATCAAGATGGAACTGTTTGATTTTTCATATTTCATCCTGATTGGCTAACAATGACATCTAAAGTTTGCAGAAGTGGCCCGCTTTGAACAAAATGCCACAAATCATGAACGCAGCGTCCGATTGAGGTGACACTTTACAAGCACATTCGCACTAAGTTGAAGAACAAATGCCACCCTTTAACATTGCCCTATTATAGCGCCACCAGGAGGCCGATTTTTTCAAAACTTTTCTTTGTTGTATTACTCCTACAAATGTTGTCCAATCATCATGCAAATCGGTACCCATTATCTCTATAGTCAAGTGATCAAGATGGTTCTGTCCGATTTTTCATATTCCATCCTGATTGGCAAATTCCGAACATTGTTGGCCCACAATAACCTACCGGAGACCTGTGCTCCGAGGAGCACTTTTTCTAGTTATTATTGTCTCCGCCAGGCCGAAAGGCATGGCGAGAGAGTATGTTTTCGCCCCTGTCCGTGTGTCCGTGTGTCCGTCCGTGTGTCCTGTCTGTGTGTTAGCACCAAATCTCAGGCACCGTTGGCCCGGTCGCTGCGAAACTGTGCACACACACTCCCTGGATGCCAATTCAGAACCTCTGCCTCAAATTTTTCACATAGGCCTGTCATAGCGCCACCAGGAGGCCGATTTGTGCAAAACCCATTTTCCCCCATTACTCCTACAGTTTTTAACCAAACCTCATGCAAATCGGTACACAGTATCTCTATAGTCATGTGATCAACCCTGATCTGTCCGATTTCCCATATTCCATCCTCATTGGCTAAGGTTACCATCCAAAGTTTGCAGGATTGGTCCGTTTTGAACAAACTGCCTCAAATCATGAACGCAGCTTGCCATTTCCATAAAATAGCACATGCACATTCCCACTAGGCCGAGGAAGAAATGGCACTTAAAACTTTTCACATCAGCCTCATGGTGGCGCTATAACAGCCCGATTTGCATTTTTAACTATAACTGCACCGATCTGCGTGAAACTTTGCACGCCTACTCCCTAGAGGCCAAGGAAAAACATCTGCACTGCATTTTTCATATCTGCTTTTTACAGCGCCACCAGGAGGCCGACTTATGACAAACACATTTTTGGATATTAATCCTTCAGATTTTATCCAAACATCACGCACATCGGTACACAGTATCTCTATAGTCATGTGATCAAGACGCATCTGTCCGATATTTCATATTCCATCCTGATTGGCTAAGGTCGACTTCCAAAGTTTGCAGGATTGGTCCGTTTTGAACAAAATGTCTGAAATCATGAACGTGGCGTGCGATTTCCGTGAAAATGTGCACGCACATTCCCACTAGGCCGAGGAAGAAATGCCACCCTTTTATTATAGCGCCACCAGGAGGCCACAATAACTTACCTGACCTGGCGGAGACCTGTGCTCCGAGGAGCACTTTTTCTAGTTTGTCTTTGCACACATGCAGTATAATTCGTTGCTGTCGGGTGGAAACCTGGCATGTCTAAAACCGTTTATTTTTACCAGCTTGCTTGAAGAGCTAGCAACACTTTTTGATAATTGGCTGTCCTTTAAGCCAATGAGGAGACTTTCCCATACTCTGAACGGTGGTGTTGCGTCATCATGTCCTCTCAGGCTATGGCATCCTACCAGACGTGACTGCTCACAAGTTGACGCAACATTGCCTCGTGAAAAAAAAAGCCCAACAATGAAAGGCAGAAACAAGTTTTTTTTATTGTATTAGGACTCATAGAATTTCCCTGGAATTGCTAAGATTTTATTTTAAAGACATCTTTTAATTTTAAAAGACAGGATATTGAAATTTTTTACATTACATTTCGTGCTGCAGATAAATCGGGGGCAAAAAAAAAGCTTGCCAGCTGGTATAAAAATACTTTTTTTTTAGGCCGGAGGCCACGTGCCATACGGTCGCTCACTCACTCACTCACTCACTCACACACACACACACACACACACACACACACACACACACACTGACCCTGTGTGTTTCTTCCCCCCCCCCCAACAGAAGGACTTTGCTCGTCGGGAGCAGCTGCAGCAGCGTGACGTGGAGAGGTGGCTGGGTTTCATCACCTTCCTGTGTGAGGTGTTTGGGACCATGAGGAGCATCGCGGGGGAACCCTTCAGGGTTCTGGTCTGTCCCATCTACACCTGCCTACGAGAGGTTGGTAGTCACAATGTCACAATGTCACATCTACACCTCTCTACTAGAGCAAGTGGTTTTCAACCTTTTTCATGCCAAGGACCCCTAGATTGATATATGTTTGTTTTGACCGCCATTTGAAAATGTTTTGTGCCAGGGAACGCCAGAAGCAAAGATATATCAGTTAATTTTCGCTTTAAAAAAATATAAATGTTCAAAGATATGCACACTTTTTCAAGGTTTTTTTCAAAAATAGCAGATCTACAAGCTCATAGCGCGGCACTCGGTGCCGCGCTATGAGCTTGTATATCTGCTATTTTTTAATATAACCATATTTGAACTGGGGGCCCCCCCCACCCTGACAAGCACTTCGAATTGTAGGCATTTCTTTACTCGACTCGGTTCCACAGATAAATACTGTAAAGATAGACGAACTACAAGCTCGCAACGCGCGTTGTGAGCTTGTAGTTCGGCTATTTACACAATGGTTGCCTCTTCCTTACGTAATATTTGACAATTTGGCCAATTTGGTTTTAAAAAAGGTCTTAAAAGTCATTAAATTGTAACTTTATAAATGTGCAGATACCCTGCTACACTTATACTGTATGTTGGTAACTGTTGAGTGAGAAAACACATGTATGCACATTAACTCTCTCACTACCAGACTTATTTCTGTCCGCGTTTGCCCACTGCCAGTGATTTTCCGATTTTCTTACCTTTTTCAAGTAGTCACAGAATATTTATCTCCATTATGATCGATCCCCTGATGGTTGCTAATCACTGTGGGTTATACTGTGTGGTTTCACAAATGTCAACGAGGTCATCGCGACCTCGTTGCAGTGTTGTTTTCGTCAACGATGACAAAGACGATATGATTTCGTCAACGGCCCTTTTTTTCATGACGAAAACGTAACGTTGACGTGCTGAACAGCTCTTTGATGACTAAAATATGACGAGACGAATGTGTGTTTTCGTCGACGAGACGATGACGAGACGAAATTTGTATTGGGTGGGACGTTCAAAATGCATTATTTCAATATTTCAATTTTATTTTATTAGGCAAAATACTTGTCTAAAAGGTCCAAAAAAGGTCCTTGCGGTCTTGTTTCCATTGAGATCCTGTGAGTGCACAGTCTATGATTTGCAGTTCTATTCCTTCATTTATACTTCTGTAGTACGACGGTTTCATTCGCCAAAAATAGCAGATCTACAAGCTAACAACGCGTCTCTCGACCGCACTTCCGGACCGCATTGATTGCTTGAAGATCTGTTGTGTTCATCACACACGCTCCCAAAGTCCCCGCCCCCTTTCTTCTTGGCAGCGAGGCGATCGCAGTTCTTGTCTCGTCAGTCTGCAGTGCTCGGTGCCCGACACGGTGCAAAGTGCCAACTAAAGTTAATTGCAAAGTTTGCAATGTTCGAACGTCACTTGATATAACTTTTAACCAAACGCGGGTGAAACAGCGAAGGTGTCCCGTCCCCGCATAAAGAGTGCACGCACGCACATGGACGGACTTCGCGTATCGATTAAAAACAACAATTCGTACCCCGCTTACAAAAGCTTATCAACACCATGAATTAACATAGGAATGACCGACCTGGCTGGATGCATATGCATATCAATGATCCATTGTGTGACCTGCTAGTCTACTGTTAGTAGGTAGGTAGGTGTAATAATACTAGGCTACTGTCAGCAGTGGTGGAAAAAGTACTTGAATAAAAGTATCAGTACTGCAATGCAGAAATACTCACAAGCTCACAACGGGTCGCAAAGCCACGCGTTGTGAGCTTGTAGATCGGCTATTTTCAAATATCTGAAGTATATATGGATAAAGAGGTTAATGCGTGTTTTGTAATAATACAAATCTACAAAGTAACTAAATTGTAGTGGAGTAAAAGAACAATATTTGCCTCTGAGATGTAGTGGAGTAGAAGTAAAAGTACTGAAAATTTAAGATAATCCAGTAAAGTGAAAATTCCTCAAATTTGTAGGCTACTTAAGTACATGTACTTACTTACATTCCACCACTGACTGTCAGATGTTCTGTCTGAAGCAGTCTGTTACACTACTAACTCACCATAAGCAGCCTACACTGAACGTCACATGATGCAACAGCTGGATAAAAAGGAATATATATCTATCTATCAGCAGCATAAAAACTAATATTATCTATCTATCTATTAGCAGCATAAAAAACTAATATTATATCTACATCTATCTATCTATCAGCAGCATAAAAACGAATATTATATCTATATATCTATCTATCAGCAGCATAAAAACTAATATTATATCTATTTATCTATCTATCAGCAGCTTAAAAAACGAATATTATATCTATCTATCAGCAGCATAAAAACTAATATTATATCTATCTATCTATCTATCTATCTGTATGTAGCCTGTCTGTCTGTGAACACATTAATTAATAAGATATGATGATTCATTATATTATATAATATAATGATTATACGTGCCCCATGATCATCTTATAAAATTTTATAATCATATAATATAATTAATCATCATATATGTTATTAATAATCATACAATAATAATAATCCTAAAAACGAACATAAAAAAATTATGGTGATATATATCGTCTATCGTGATATTTCTTGAAAAATATCGTGATAGTATATTGTTCAATATCGAACACCCCTACTACGGACCCCTATTTTATGGCATTTCTATCTCTGGGACCCCAATTCATATTGTAAAATCAATGTTCATTTAACTCTGAGAGTGTACAAATGGAACCAAATGAACCCGTTAGGGTCCATTTGGTTCCATTTGTACACTCTCAGAGTTACAGACCCATAAGGGTCCATTTGGTTCCTAACTATCCATCATTTAGCTGGGGACCCCCTGGAACTCCCTCAAGGACCCCTGGGGGTCCCCGGACCCCACTTTGAGAACCAATGGCTTAAGCTAACTTGGATTGTTTAGCCTTGTATCAAGGCTATGGACTGTTATGAGTAAAACATGCAGGCTTTTTTGGCTGGACAGGGGCAAGTGAAAGCAAGTGAAAAAGGGGGTACGTCAGTGAAGTAGGGGTTCAATGGTTGTTTGCATCATGCCTATGACTGTGACGAGTAAATCCTTGGAACTCAACAGTACAGTAACTTAATATACCTAGTTCTTACATACACTATGTACAGTACAGTATATGTACATTCTAATTTTTCCATTGCTTAGAAAGAGGGTACCATGTGGTTATTAAGCTATTAAGACGTTTTTCTTTCAACTGCATGAGTTTAAGTTCCAGTTTAGTGCTACCATAATGTACGCAACTGTCAAAAATACAACATTTTTTGTAGGAATACATTTGCCTCCTGTGTGAATTGTGCATATGAATAGGATGGGGCAGGTGTAAGCTACTGTATTTTAACATCAGTCATAATGGTGGTACTTGGAGAGACAAATATTTTCTGGCTGGTACTGGTAAAAAAAAAAGGTTGATAATGAGAACCTGATCTAGGCTATTCTATTTTCCGAACATGCAGTATTTTGTGTGAATTACAGTATGTGTTGTAACACACGTTGTATCCTATTGTGTTATCCCCTAAAAATGGGATATATTTTATGATAATACTGTTAGCAGCAGTCATATCTTAAATACAATATGTATATTGACCTAATTAAATTAGTTTAAATACATTATTTTATTGTATTTGTTTGACTAAAACCAATGACTAAAACTAGACTAAAACCATTTGAGTTTTCGTCGACTAAAACTAGACTAAAACCATTTTGAGTTTTCGTCGACTAAAACTAGACTAAAACCATTTGAGTTTTCGTCGACTAAAACTAGACTAAAACCATTTTGAGTTTTCGTCGACTAAAACTAGACTAAAACCATTTGAGTTTTCGTCGACTAAAACTAGACTAAAACCATTTTGAGTTTTCGTCGACTAAAACTAGACTTAAACCTTTTTGAGTTTTCGTCGACTAAAACTAGACTAAAACTATCAAGGATAGAAATGACTAAAATGTGACTAAAACTAACAAGCATTTCGTCCAAAAGACTAAGACTAAGACTAAATCTAAAATGCCTGCCAAAAACAACACTGCCTCGTTGACATTAATTGTCTGCCTTTGAAAATAGCATGTCTGGGCCAAAAATACATAGTAAAAAAAAAAAGTACACAGGAGCCGAGATACAGCCTTTTTAAGTAATAAGTTAAACAAGAAGTGAATGGAGCAGCAAATCTTCGGATCACGATATCTTGGGTTCTGAACATTTTTTTCAAAAAGTCGTTATAAGTCGTTCTTGGCAGCCAGGGCGTTATGACAATGACTCGTTATAAGTCGTTCTTGGCAGTGAGAGAGTTAAGCTAATCATTGGGGGACCCAGCAAAATAATTTGGGGACCCCCAGTTTGGGAACCACTGTAATAAAGGTTGTGTCACAAACATCTACACCTGCCTGCGAGAGGTTGGTGTCCGTATTGTCACAATGTTACACGAGAGGGACTGCTGCTGTACTGTAGTGATTCTCACACCTTTTTAATTTAAAAAAAAAAGACGTTTTTGACTCTACGTTTAGAGCTTACACTTCTCTTTCAGAGTATAGCAAACCTCTTCAAAGCCTTCAGTATATCGGGATCCACCTACAAAACCAATTCCCTTTCTACTGGCCATGTACAGACGTCGGACAGATGAACCTGAAACCTGAAACCACAATGACCCGGATCACTTCCCTTTTAACCCATTAAGACCGGGAACGCATCTGTGTGTCATTTTTAGATGTCTTTGGCTATTCAAAAATAGCAGATAAGCTATGAGCTTGTACATCTGCTATTTTTTTAAAATCTTGAAAATTCGTGGTAAAATCTTGGATTATATATTTTTTAAAGCGAACATTTGTAAAATATTTAGTTCCAGGAACCCCCAGAAGCAAAGATTTGAGTTACAAATGTCTGCCAAAAAATAGGAAAAAAATCAAATATTTGCACAACTTTTCATGATTTTTCAAAAATAGCAGATCTACAAGCTCATAGCACTGCACTCGGTGCCGCGCTATGAGCTTGTATATTTGCTATTTTTGAATAGCCCAACGAAATAACAAAAAATGACACACAGATGCGTTCCCGGTCTTAAAGAGTTAAAAGAAACACGCTTCCCTCTTTTTGGTCAAAGCCAGTCTAGACGTTTGATAACCGCAGTGGGTGGTGGTCCAGACAGACAGACAGACAGACAGACGGTAAAACACCTGACTCTCGGTTCAGTTCCCTGTTGTCACTCAACTCACACTCCGGTAGAAAAACCTTGCATGTCCAAAACCGTTTTTTAATTATGATCTTAAAAACATTTGAAAATAGTGAAGAAAACAGCCGATCTTCGTGAGCTTACAGATCTGCTATTTTCACTACTTTTGTGCGACACTCTTGGAAAGCCGAAGTAGGGCATTAATTTACAACAAAAAAAACATAAAAAAGTTCAAATATGGCGATACAAGGTTTCTGCCTGACAGCGACGATGTCCACAAAAGATACAATGTTTCCGACAGATGAGATTATCAGAGAAGACGATCTTCGAGATAAAAAAAAAGATCTTCCCCAAGAGAGTTCAAATGGAAACAATTACGGGTCCATTTGTACTCGCTTTGGTGTTAAATTAACCCTTTAAGACCTGAGGCCAATTCTACGAATGTCTTCTAAATCCCAACAGTATTCTGAAAAAAACGTATGTTTCTATGTCAGCGGTTCTCAAACTTTTTCATGTCAAGGACCACCCAAAATTATATTTATTTGGCCGCGGACCCCCATCTCAAAATATTTTGTTCCAGGGACCCCCGGAAGCAAAGATTTTAGTTAAAAATGTTTTAGTTTAAAACAATATATAATCAAAGATTTGCACACATTTTCATAATTTTTAAAAAATAGCAGATCTACAAGCTTGTATATATGCTATTTTTGAATAGCCCAAAGTGTAAAATAATGCTTTTTTAGCTCAAATAAAAAAATGACACAGATGCGTTCCAGGTCTTAATGGATTAAAACGGAAGGTTTCTCTGCAGGACAGTGGAGTTAGTGGGTAATGTGTTTACCTGAGATACAGGAAACGGGAGTAGGAGACAGACAGACAGACAGACAGACGGCACAGGAGCGAGGAGAGAAAATCAAACCGTGGTTGAAATATAATTTATAGAGGTGATAATAATCGTTAGCGCCCGAGGCCACGTGCCACGAAGTTTTACCACCTGTGCCTATTACGTCTCTGCCAAGTTGGCTCACACCGCCACACACACACACACTCTACTTGTATCTAACAGAAATACACACGCACACACACACACACCCACATGCCACCCACACGCTATGCTTTGCTGCTATTTTCACTATTGTTGAATTTCTTTGGGAAACAATTTTAAAGCTATTTTTGTGGGGGGGGTTTTAAAGCAAAGCAAAATGTCAGTGCTCTCTCAAAGCACTGTTGTTGTCTAGATATGGACTATTATGTAAATATCTCAAGTTGTCCCCTATCTGTTACCCCACTGTTAAGGCTAGCAATTATAATGGTAAA
>NC_137624.1:9589484-9643296 GCF_963280865.1 Gymnoscopelus braueri | reverse complement strand
AGAGAGAGAGACGGAATAGATTGAAGAGAGAGAGAGACATGGAAACGGAATAGATTGAAGAGAGAGAGAGACATGGAAACGGAATAGATTGAAGAGAGAGAGAGACATGGAAACGGAATAGATTGAAGGGAGAGAGAGCGAGAGAGACATGGAAACGGAATAGATTGAAGAGAGAGAGAGAGACTTGGAAACGGAATAGATTGAAGAGAGAGAGAGAGACTTGGAAACATAATAGATTGAAGAGAGATGGAAGCGGAATTGACATCTAAACCTATTGCCATTAACAGGAATCGAACCCTGAACCTTCGGATTGACAAGCTGCAACACTACCTATAGTGCTATAGCTTTGTACAGGCTGAGGTTGTCTGTTGAAGATAAAAGTGAACCAGTGAAAGCAGCCGATCTACAAGCTCAGAAACACGTTGCTATCTGAAAAGTTTTGAGATTGTAGATCGGCTATTTTCAGAATGAACTATGTCATACATTGAAAAGACATACTCTCAAATAAGCATTTCAGGTTATCTTTAACAATTGCACTTGCATTAATTGACACAATCATGTTGTGTGCAATGCAACTTAAATGAAGTCTGCATCAAGTGGGGCTTGAACTGGCAACCTTGAGGTTCTAAGGCACACACTTAAGCGAGAAGCCATTGGACCAACAGACCTGACCTGGTGAATGAGAGAGAGAGAGAGAGAGAGAGAGAGAGAGAGAGAGAGAGAGAGAGAGAGAGAGAGAGAGAGAGAGAGAGAGAGAGAGAGAGAGAGAGAGAGAGAGAGAGAGAGAGAGAGAGAGAGAGAGAGAGAGAGAGAGAGAGAGAGAGAGAGAGAGAGAGAGATGACATTTTACATCCTGCCAAGTGAAAAGCAACATGTGGTTTCACAGTGTCTGAATTAAATATTAGATTGTAATGTCTTAAAAAATTGCACATGCATTATTTGATGCAGTCATGTTTTGTGCGATGCAATTGAAAAGTGGAATGACCCACCTACAGACAGAGCCAGATAGACAGACAGAGTGAGAGAAACAGACAGCTCAACCTATTGCCATTGACAGGAATCAAACTCTCAACCTTCGGACTCACAGAACGAGACACTACAAGTAGTGCTATAGCTTCATCCAGGCTGAAGTTGTCTGTTGAAGATCATACACTTTTGCCTTCTGTCATGAACCAAGCCCCTGTTTCACTAACACTAAGATCACTCGTTCACAAACCATTTACCAATAGAGAAATTGTATGTCTCCTCGAAACCGAAACCAGTGAAAGCAGCCGATCTACAAGCTCACAAAACGTTGCTATCTGAAAAGTTGTGAGATTGTAGATCGGATATTTTCACAATGAAGTACGTCATACATTGAAAAAACATACTCTCAAATAAGCATTTCATGTTATCTTTACCGTTTGCATATGTATTCATTGATACAGTCATGTTTTTTGCAATTCAACTTAAATGAGTGTGCATCAAGTGAGGCTTGAACCGGCAACCTTGCGGTCGTGAGGCACTCGCTTAAGGGAGAAGCCATTGGACCAACAGAAAAGAACCTGTGAAAAAGGAGATCACACAGATGATACAGTTTCACGCAAATAGCTGAAAAATCCTGGGTTTAAGTGTTTTTCAAACTGCTCAAAATTGCAGACAATCTAAGGGCGGAGCTTACTGGTTAACGTGATACATGTGTTCCTCATGAGTCAAGGCACATGTGTAAGCAGGTTTAATGGCTGTCGGCCAAACGAGGCATGACTTTTGCCTGTTTAAAGTTTGCATTTAAAAAAAATCGCTATAGCGCCCCCCTTTGACCAATTGGAGTAAGATTGGTTTCAGTGATATTTGGAATGACCCTCAACATTACCGCAAAGTTTCAAAGAAATGTGAGTCTGCATGTATGTGTTAGGGGCAGATGAATAATTGTCATAAAACTGCAATATTCATTGGCTCATTAAAGCTTCATTTTTTCACTTATGGAAAATCTTTTGCATCAGTTTTTCGGCATAGGTTCAAAGTTCATGTGTAAAACGTTTCGTGCAGATTACTAAAAAATCCCAGGAGGAGATAGGTTTTAACTGTTTTTCATATTATTCAAAATGGTGGGAGATCTAAAGGTCAGAGGTCAAAAGTCAGAGTGTGAAAGTTGTTGATCATGAGTAGACGCATATGTATATTGAAGTTTCATGGCTGTAGGTCAAACAGGGCATGAGTTGTACCTGTTCAAAGTTGGCATTTTCAATTGAGTGCTATAGCGCCACCTTTTGACGAAAGATTGTGAGAATTATTTCTTGATAGTTTTTCATGACCATCTACCATATGGCCGAGTTTCGTAAAAAGCGTATGCACTAAGGGGGAGAAGAAAAAAGAGGGGAACATTAAAACAGGTCCAGAGCTGAGAGCTCTGGCCCCGTAATTAGCATTTGATTGTAACTAAGCATCAGTGTGTAGCCTACCTTCCTCTTTAGTTTAAAACTGTCATAGAAATGTAATGTTTGGATTAGCCTAACCAGGACATTGTCATTAAAACAAAAGTCAAAGGCTTAATGTGTAGTTCAGTACTTCTCAACCTTCTCTGGCGATCAAGGCCCACTTGAAAAGCATCCGCGGCCCACCCATCTGGCCACTTAAGACATTGTAGAATCCCCACAAGCAAAGATTTGAGTACAAATATACTAAACGTACTAAAATATATACATTTCATATTCAAAGATTTGCACAAATCTTCCACAATTTCCCCCAAAAATAGCCACAGAAATCTAAAATGACACAGATGCGTTCCTGAATTGAATGGGTTAAGAAAATATAAGATGTAAAATAGTGCTGTCGGTGTCCGTAACTCGGCTTCTTCAGTGGCAATCCACTTGTTTTGTGTTCCCTGCCCACACACACACACACACACACACACACACACACACACACACACACACACTCCCAACACATCTTGTAAGCAAGCGGCTACGTTGCCAACACGGCCCCGTATTCATTAGACTTAACCCTTTAAGAACCGAGGCCCATTCTACAAATGTCTTCTAAATTCTACCAGTTTTCTGAAAAAAACGTATGTTGCTATATCAGTGGTGCTCAAACTTTTTCATGTCAAGGACCCCCAAAGTAATATGTATTTGGTCGCGGACCCCCATCTCCCAGAAGCAAAGATTTGAGTATTTTCTGCCTTTTTTGTTGCCTGATGAACGGCAGTGATTGGGATTAATGTGGGATTTCTGGTCTCCTGTAATGCATTGGCAGAGTGATAAGCTCTGATGTCTTAATTATACCTTCAGGAGACTTGGGTACACTCATTCAGGGGTACAGCAGTTAATCAAACTAATGAATGTAATTGATTATAAAAAAATATATTTTATAAAAATCGATCAAAAGTTTTTCGGCTATTTTCGCCCTTTTTGTGCGATACCATTATGCGATAATCTATAAAATAACACTTGAGTGCTTAATTGATTCGTTCATATATTAAATATATATAATAAACCACGCTTCGCGATCATTCGATTAATCGAACAAGTAATCGATACAACAATCGCTGCAGCCCTCATTTATAGAAAGGTCTTATTTATATCTTCAATAAGGAAAGTGAATTCTGACGTGGCAGAATGTTCCTACTCAAGTTGATTATTATGGAGATACATTTAACCAACGTGTCGAGGGGGAGAGATAGAAGAAGCAAGGGGGAAGTAAGACAGAGTGGAGCGGACGAGAGCTTTTGCAGAGAGGGAAAGAGGACTGGAGATTTTGAGTAGAGGACCCCCCCCCCCCCCCCACACACACACACACACACACACACACACACACACACACACACACACACACACACACACACACACACACACGCACACAATGTCCCAAGAGAAGTCATTATGAACTGGTTGTTCTTGTGGTACAGTTCCTCCTACAGTAGTGTGAGAATGACAGGACTGCAGTGATAATGACACCACTTCAAACGTCCTACTGTCACCACCCCACTCCCCCCCCCTCTCTCTCTCACACACACACACACACACACACACACACACACACACACACACACACACACACACACACACACACACACACACACACACACACACACACACACACACACACACACACACACACAGAACTGACGTAGTCCGTTGCCGAGGACCATTTTCTCTACTTTTGTGAGACACTATGATGAAGTAGGGCATTCGTTTGTGAAAAAAAATATATGGAGGTTTCTGCCTGACGGCAAGGATTTGGTACAGTAAGGAAATGGAGGCTAATCTCATGTATAATGTAGACTTGTGAAATCACACAGGGATGATGATTTTGGACTCTGAAAGAAATGCAGCCATGATATCGTTTTATAGCTTTTAACCACTTAAAGGGCCACTTCACCCATTTTCAACCTATCTTCATATAATTGGTCCACAATAATGCTCATGGTACCATTTCTGTCTGCTTGGTCTGCGTCTAAGGATAAGGATAATTCCTTTAACAGGTCCGTTCATGAAAGTCCTTGCGGTCTTGTTTCCAATGAGGGCCTGTGAGCAATTAGGGGTTAAGAGTCTTGCTCAGGGACAAATTTCATTTCATCGACACATTTGCTGGCCTGGCCTGGAATCGTACCTGGGGCAACCAGGGCCTCTGGCTCCCTAGGCGGGCTCACTAACCACTCAGCTATGGCCGCCCCTGAGGAGGGCTGTGGACAGCTCAGAAACCTGCCTACCAGTGACATCACTGGTAGGCAGGTTTGGTCAAGATTTCAACCTTTTATTTTATATTTTATTGTATTATTAACACATTGGGTGCCAGAGGTTTATTAAAATATTATACGTTGAGTGCCTGCATTTCTTCCATCCACTTGCGTTATACATTTCGTGCTGTGAGAAGCCCCGACGCAGAAGTGCATGTAAACAAAGCGTGCGTGCGAGACGGCGGAGGGTCCCGACTAACGCCTGGAACAATAATATTTCCAACGCGACCCTCCATTGCAGCGTGATCGCCGATCGAAAACGGCTCGTTTCCACCACATTAAAAAGAAATGGAGATATTAAGCTTTTAATCAAGGAGATAACATTGAAAACGCCGACCGGAAGGATTTTTGACATGGAGCCAGATCCAGCCTCTTCTTCTCAGAAACTCCTTGGGTGATGTCAAAGTTTCGTTTTAGCGCCCCACGTGGCCCACATGTATAAAAATAGAATTGGGTCAAAAACGGTCCGGACCGTTTTCGGCACTTCTCGTTTGGACCCTCAAAAACGGTCCGGACCGTTTTTGGCATTCAATGTGTTAATACAAGGGCATAGAAACAGAACTCATTGCTATGGCAGTAAAAAAGAAAAAAAAAGAAAAAAGGTTGACATCTCGTTTGAAATGACCAAACCTGCCTACCGATGATGTCACTGGTAGGCAGATTTCTGAACTGGCCACAGCCCTCCTCTGATACACAAAGTGAGTGGACAAATGGTGCCATCTTATAATGAACATTGGCAAGGATCAATTATATGAAGATAAGTTGAAAATGGGTGAAGTGGTCCTTTATTGAATTGGGCCTTTTCAGGAATTTCAAAAATAGCCGATCTACAAGCTCGCAACGCGCCGCGATGCGGTGCGTTGTGAGCTTTTAGATTGGCTATTTTCCAATTTTTTTTTTAATGTTTGAAATTGTTCTTTGGACACTTTTTAGAAAGCATGCCCAAAATAGGTACGACAAGGTCAATGCTGTTCAGAGTTACCACGCCGATCTGGTACATCGTTTTTAGAGTTAATTTATGTCCAGGCCTGGGGTTTTGGACGCATTAAGCACTTCTGCATTTTTGGAACCACATCACAACACGCAAACGTTGCAAAAACATAATACGAAAACACAAGATGATCTTTCTCAACTTCTTGCCTGGGTTTCCTGTGAATCCACCGCATGTTTTCCAACGCTTGTTAGGTTTGGCAGAGCAGCGCTTTGAGAAACAATGATGAAGACTAAACCTCTTCTAGAGGGGAAAGGGGTTTTCCTTTCTGGCAAAGCCATCTATTATTTAGTCCTGTGTTTATCTGGCACGCCAGCATCAAGGGAAGAGTGTAGGTACGAGTAACTTGGCTGTTTGAGTCGCACGTGCGTGCGTGTGTGTGTGTGCGTGTGTGCATGCGTGCGTGCATCTGTATTTCTGACGGCCAAATGTCCCTGCAATTATAGTAGAATTTAAGAAATGGAGATTGTGAGGACCATTTTCCTGGTCCTACAAAAATATTTGAGCAGTTAGACTTACAATTAGGAAAAGATTCCGGTCGGGTTGAGGGTTAATATTAGACATTTGTGTTTGGGTAGCTCAGTCGGTAGAGCACTCTCCCTTCGACCACAAGGTCATGAGTTCGATCCCGGGGCGCCGCCAACTCAGCGCGTGAGTGGTGCGGCAAGTCGTGCGGTAAGTACTGGGAGCTGATGCTAGGTGTTGCGCTGTGTGCGTGTGCGCTTGTAGATCCGCTATTTTTAAATGGACAAAATGTATGTAGGGCTGAAGTGGTTGATGCATTTTTGTAATAATAATAAAAATCTACAAAGTAACTAGTAACTAAAGTTTGCAAATAATTGTAGTGCAGTAAAAAGTACAATATTTGCCTCTGAGATGTAGTGGAGTAGAAGTAAAAGTACAGCAAATTGGAAATACTCCAGTGAAGTAAAAAATACCTCAAAATTGTACTTAAGTACAGTACTTCAGTAAATGTACTTAGTTACGTCCGTGTGTGTGTGTGTGTGTGTGTGTGTGTGTGTGTGTGTGTGTGTGTGTGTGTGTGTGTGTGTGTGTGTGTGTGTGTGTGTGTGTGTGTGTGTGTGTGTGTGTGTGTGTGTGTGTGTGTGTGTGTGATACTCGATACGTATCGATACAGTGTCGAAATCGAAATCAAAAGCCGTATCGCGATTCAAGGGTTAATTAAAAAAAATACGCACATGCGCACATCCGATTGCACGTCCGGGGGAAGCCATGCTCGAGTCGCTGTTATGTTTTTCCGTGCATCGCGCATGACGGGGGAGAAAAAAAAGACGACAGGACAAACCCACACACAGAGAGAGACCGCTGTAGCTTTGCGTCTGTGCTACTACTTTACATTTCACCATGGCCACTGCTGAAGCCAGCGATGGTAATGATGATACACAAACGGAAGAATTGGAAAACCCTCCCGCTTCCATTAAGTCAAAAGTCTGACAATATTTTGGCTTCCCAGTGAATTATGAGGGCACCCAACGCGTTGTTGACAAAACGGCTACCGTTTGTCGATTATGCTCCACATTGATAGTTTCTCCGTCTTCACTTGTTCCCCTCTACACCTATACCTCTCGGCCAAAAATAGCCGATCTACAAGCTCACAACACCTCGCAGCGCACATTGATAGTTGCTCCGTCTTCTCCTTTTCCCCTCTACACCTATACCTCTCAGCCAAAAAAAAATGGCTAAAGTTCACCTCAGAAAAGGGATGGGGTTAAGGTAAAAAAAAAAAACCCTGTTGAAGACCCCTAGCTTAGCTTATTATTCACATTTCTTGTTTGTTAAAGCTCTTATCTGTTCAAACAATGTGAACATACTTTAAGATGTTTAAGAACATGTAGCCAAATAACAGTTGTCTTTGGATCCTTTTTTCTTACATGTTCAACTTTGTATTTAGATTTTATTTAGTTATAGAGCTTCACAAGAATGTTGTTAACTCATCTTAAAGAAGAATCTGAAAATGACAGTTGTTGTAATAATAATAATAATGAATTGCATTTTTATAGCGCTTTTCCAAGTGCTCAAAGCGCTTTCCAATGGTTCATTCATTCATACAGGCATAAAACCCTTTTTGTTATTCTCATTCTCATTTGATATTATTCAAATAAAAGGGACTTATTGAGAAACATGTGTTTTTCTTTACAAATCAAGACAATAGCCTAAATTAATAATCATATAGCCCTCAAAGCTGAAATAAATGACGTTTTAAAAATATATATCGTATCGAGAATCGAATCGTGACCTTAAAATCAAAAGTCGAATCGAATCGTGGATTAGGCGTATCGTGACCCCTAGAACTGTGTGTGTGTGTGTGTGTGTGTGTGTGTGTGTGTGTGTGTGTGTGTGTGTGTGTGTGTGTGTGTGTGTGTGTGTGTGTGTGTGTGTGTGTGTGTGTGTGTGTGTGTGTGTGTGTGTGTGTGTGTGTGTGTGTGTGTGTGTGTGTGTGTGTGTGTGTGTGTGTGTGTGTGTGTGTGTGTGTGTGTGTGTGTGTGTACATACAGTATGTCTGTACTGCTCATGCAGAAGGCAGGGCTTTAAATTAATGCTCGCTGATTGGCTAGTTCCCCTGGCTGAACGCCTGGCGTGCTGGCCTTCTTGCCAGTTTGATGTCTTAACAGGAAAATAATATTTATCATGAGGATTAGCTTCTTTTTTTGAACATATTCACACATGAAGGCATTAGTCATGCGTCTAATCCCGTTCATGTAGCGTCTATTCAAATATGTTTCAATAAAACGTCTTCCAAAGCTTATTAGCTTTATTTACGCTCCGCGTTAGGACCTTGTGATGTCGCTGTCGGATGGAAACCGTGTAGATCCAAAACCGTTCCTTATTATTACTGTAAAAAAATATATATATTTTAAGGCCCGAACGGCTGGCGTAGCGGCTCAATGTAGCCTGACAGCGCGTCCCGGGTTTGAGTCACGATCCCGACGGCCTTTGCTGCGTGTCACTCCCCATCTCTCTTGATTGATTGATTATGAATTTATTGATTGAATATTTACTGATTGATGAGTACTGATCATTACAAAGAGAAACCAGCTAAAGCTGACCACACAATGACACAATATTGACAGTACATCCAGTACTCATCATTACAAAGAGAAACCAGCTAAAGCTGACCACACAATATTGACAGTACATCCAGTACTCATCATTACAAAGAGAAACAATATTGAGTTAATCCAGTGTAAAGTTTAAAATGTATGTGTCAATATTAACCAAACACACATTAAAGTTTTTTTTTTACCTGACCACACAATATGAAACAATATTGACAGTACATCCAGTACTGATCATTACAAAGCGAAACCAACTAAAGCTGACCACACAATATGACACAATATTGACAGTACATCCAGTACTGATCATTACAAAGCGAAACCAACTAAAGCTGACCACACAATATGACACAATATTGACAGTACATCCAGTACTCATCATTACGTTGATGATAATCAGCTGTACTTGAAGGTAAACCAAACTAAATTATTTAGGTCATCTTGCGATTCCTGTGTGTTTAGGCTGATATTAAGGACTAGATATCTTTACATATCTTTCCTACAGTTGAACCCATGAGCAATATCACTTTGCTAGTTAGTTGCAGATTGACAGGGTCTATTAGTTCCCAAGTCAACTTAGATAGATAGAATTTCAGTGTACATATAAAACAATCCCCCAAAACTCAGCACACATACAAAATAACACAAAATGTGCTACAGTATAATGAGTATATACATAAAGAGGATTTGACTTGGCTCCCTATGTTGACTCAAGGAAACTTTTCCTGGTGTCCTTGTTTTCATTCTCTTGGTTATTTTAAGGAAGTCAAATAAAAGTTAAGGGGAGACCTTGCCATTTAAAAGTTTTTAGAACCATTGGGCTATGTTCACTACTTTTTTCCCCCTACAATCTCGTATGATGAAGTTGGGCATTCATTTACGAAAAGAACTTGTAAAAAGTCGATATACGAAGCTATGAAGTTTCTGCGATGACAGACGATGGTACTGTACGGTTCTGATCCTGTTTTGTTTGGATTCCGTTTGCCGTCTTGTGTAATCTGTCGTTTTAACATCTGTGTCTTCTTGTCACCTTGTAGCTGCTGGAGTCCTCAGATGTGAAGGAGGATGCAGTCATCTGCTGTTCCATGGAGGTATGTGTATCGTATGGACGACGGCGCACGTCATTGTTATAATTGAATGTATAATAATGTCATTTATATTGATTATAATCTATTTAATTATCAAATCAAATCATGTTTATCAGGCAGAAACCTTGTATCTCCATATGTCATCTTGTGTTTTTCCCCCATACATTTACCCTTGTGAGCTTGTAGATCGGCTATTTTCACTGCTTTTGAAAAACTAATGTTTTGCCTATAATGCCCAAAATAGGGACGCCAGGTTGGAAGTGGTGAAGTCTGTCCGTGGGTTTTATAAATATTTTCCAGATGAAAAGTATTAACAAGCGTGACTAAACGATAACTACATTGGATCCATGTAATTGGTACACAGGTTCTTTCTTTCCATTTCCTCAAAAGTAACGGTTTTGGACATGCGAGGTTTCCACCCGACAGCAACGATAATGTGTCTTTGTGCCATATGATGATTATTAGGAATTCAGTTCAGAGCTCATGTAGAAAGTGTCCAAATGGATACAGGAAGAGTGGGCCCCTCCATGTTAAAATGGCTATTTTCCCCACAATGTAAATAAAGAATTTAGAAAATTCTCTTAAGTAAATGATTTGAATATGTACGGTCATTATCAGACCAAAATTGACACTTCATATTATTGTTTATATGCCCAAAATGACTGGCTATACACAGGTTTTGTAGCAATTTGTTGCATTTGTAGAAATATTAGGTCTTAACTGTCGAATGTTCAAACATGTTCTCATCATGTATACTTTACTCTACGTAAGACCATTTAAAAAAAAAATATTTTTTTAAAATACATTTTTGGGGCTTTTTCTGTCTTTTTCTGAGAGAGACGGGGATTGAGGATCGGGAGTCGAACCCGCGCCTGCTAGTGCCTGGACCGCTACGCCAGCCGTCGAGGCCCAAATATTGTATTTTTAAACATCAAATCAGACTGCTCCTCTTTGATGTTACGAGCTAATGTGTTTCCTCTCCTGATCTGGTCTCGGGGAGTTCCGAGCTTTATGAATAATAAAAAAGGTGGGGCAGGAGAATTTATGAACAGTAGATTCAAAGCAAGAGAATGAAGCTCAATGATTCAAGGGCCCTCTAGTTTTGGCACACAAACTGATTTTCATTATTATTATTATTGAAAATAAAATTAAATAATAACATGTGTTGTTGTGGTGGGTCAACCTTTTTCATGTGGCCCACCTTAGCAGTCCACACCTGTACCGGTGCTGCTGCTGAGTGGCAGACATCCAAACTACAGACCTAGATTTTTGGCTCCCGATTTTGGGGAGCCCTAAACCAGTGGTACACAAACTTTTTAATGTCAAGGACCCCCATAACTCTGACAGTGTACAGATGGAACCAAATGGACCCGTAACGTTCCACTTGGTTCCATCTGTACACACTCAGAGTTACGGACCTGTCGGGGTCCATTTGGAAACCCTGCAAGGAACCCTCAGGGTCCCCGGACCCCACTTTGAGAACCACTGTCAAAATGAGCAACATTTTCTAATTAATCTGAAAGATTTGATTAATGTGATTTAACTTCACTATATTAATGGCGTGTAATGACAGACTACTGGCTTTTTATACCAGATATAGGTACAGTATACTGTATATCCTTGCTTGATCACAGGTGGTTATCTCACTCTCTCTTTCTTTTCTTTCTTTACTCTTTTGTTTTTAGTTTTTTAGTTTACTATATTGACTGTGTTGTTGTGTAGATACCTGCTTTTATCTTGTTAACAACTAGTTTTTAACGACTAATAATCACAAAACATTTAACTTATAAGCAAACAAATAAATAAAAATAACCACCAATAACTTTTTATTTAAGTCTAATAACCCCTATTCAAATCTTTCAAAAATAGCCGATCTACAGAACAAGCTCACAGTGCGTCACGGCACATTTCTAAATCCAAAGTTTTCAGGATGAATGGTTTTGAACATGCTCCATAATTGCAGATACCGATTTCATAAACATCAAATAAAGAGCGACGTATCGACCGTACCAATTTACAGTTCAGGCATTTAGTAGACGCTCTTATCCAGGTCAACTTACAATAAGCAAGGTAAACACATTCTGTTGTACATCAAATGCATAGAGACACTGTAGTGCCTCAGTAAACTAGGATCACAGGTAAACCAAGAACCTAGCATATATCTGTACAGTGAAACTAAAGGATGCCAATGAACCTAGTAGCATCTATCTAAAAAAAAAACATGCTATCTAAAAAAAATACACTGTGGTCCGATACATACATCGACACATACACCAGACAGACACATGGGTCTGGCTCTCTTCCAAACCCATCAGCTGTGCTGCCGTTAAACATTAATGTTACCTCCCTCGACGGATTAAAGGACGCAGAGAGAAAAACCTGGCAGATGTTAGCAAACAGCTCCTCTTCCCATACATACTGTATGCAACCATCGACTTGCCATATTGGTTGCACATGCAGGCAGTGTACACACACAAACACACGCGCATACACACACACACACACACACAGGCCTGTCATAATTATTACATAATTGCCTAATCCCAATTATTTGAGATACTCGCATTTTTTTTCCCGCAGAATTGTCATAATAGTCATCATTTCCATGTTTAAAATGTTCATATATATTTAAAAAAAAGATCAACAGATCTACAAGCTCAAATCTGGAGCTTGTAGATCGTCTATTTCCACTATCAATGTTTATTTTTAAGTATAAAGTAATTAAATATGTATTATTTGTCATATCTGCCCTGTGCACCTTTTGTTTACGAAGCCTAAAAGCCAAACAAAAATGAAATTTTTGTCCATAATGTTCCAATAATGTTCAACGACAGAAGTTAATCGCAATTATTTGAGCGACAATTAATCGCCAAGTAAAATGTCATAATCGTGACAGTCCTACACACACACACACACACACACACGTCTAAATTCGACAGTGACAGACATAGTGTCAGACATGCTGACAATGTCCACACGATTGTGTAGCTACAATCACACCCACCGTGACCTTTCACCCACATCTGTGTGTGTTCACAGTTCAAGGTCATAAAGATGACTTGTCTCGTTGTCAGCACGTCTGTTGCATTCATCAGTCAATCAAACTTCATTCATACTGTGTGTAGCACATTTCATGCATTTCTGATGCATTTAAAAATAGCAGATATACAAGTTCATAACTTGTAGATCTGCTTTATGGGCGGTGAAACCGCCCCTATAAGTGTGGTTTGGAAATGTGTACAATTATCCTGTGTACAAAATGTTTACAATTATCCTGCACCGTGATTGGCCAATCACAATCTATTCAGGACTGTGATTGGCCAGTGTCACATGACACATGTGCATAGCCCTATATAAGAAACCATAACTTGAAAAAAACCTAAATTGGTTTTTTTCAAGTTATGGTTTCGTCCATCATAAAGAGTGTTTCAATAAATGTATTTATCTTTTGTACATGATTGGTTGACTCCATTCAGTATTGTGATTAGCTAGCAAGACACCGCCCACTTCACACAGGGTGTGATTTTTTTATTTCTTTTTTTGGAAAATTTGTGCAAATCTTTGAATATATGTTTTAAAGCGACATTTTTAACTCTGATCTGTGCTTGTGGGTGTAAATAAAAGCAATGCAAAGAACCTAGGTACTTACTCAGAGGAGAAATTGTATGTTGTAATGTATTAACATACTCTACCATGCAAGATTGGCCAAAATAATCATGTATTCACAAAAAAAGGGTGACATACTGTAGTGTAGTTTTAAGAGACCAGTGTCAGAGGATCTAAGGGTCTTGCCGGGCACATACTAAGACAAGTGCATTTCCATTGAGTGGTTTAAAAAAAACAATAAAAGGATCTTAAAATGACAACACAACACACTCTAAAACGAACAAACTCACCGTGGAGAAATCAATAACTTATCCTTTGCTTTCACCTCTGTCTCCTTTCTGCATCTCCCTTCAAATTGATACATTTTGCATTTCTCATTTTAGTCCTCTTCCCCTGGCTTTTTGGAACATTTTAAGATTTTTTTTATTGACCTTTATTTATTCAGGGAAGTTCAAGGATGCCCCGAGTACAACATGATCACAACATATAGAAAAAGCAATGACATTTTAAATAAAGTGCAATACAAATAACATTAAAAACACCACAATACAGACAAATAAGGGCTACGCAAAGCAGGTGCCGTCCTTACGTAATGCTTCCTCAAGTAGTACGCTAAAGGTCTCTATGGAGAGACACCAATCGATCCATTTTCAGAGAGTTCTGGAGATTGTTCCATTTTTCTGGAGCATAGAAGCTGAAAGCAGTCTTTCCCTGTTCACTCTGTTCATACGTGGAGCGATGAGTCTAACGTGAGCGTCTGCGAGCGTGTTTCATATCCCGTAGTGCATGGGGTCTTCAACAGGGGGTCCTCAGAGTTACTACAGGGGGTCCGCCAAATCTTAGTGTAATTTTCTACATTAACCACTTCAACCCAGCATCCCTATTCTGAGGAGAACTTTGTGTTTATGTTTTTTATTTATTTGTTGTGTTGTATGTACTCTATGGACCCCCCTGTGTGTCTGGAATAAAGTTTGAATTGAATTGAATTGAATTTAGCCAAAAATAGCCGATCTACAAGCGCACAACGCCTCGCAGCGCGAGGCGTTGTGCGCTTGTAGATCGGCTATTTTTGGCAAAGAGGTTTGGTGTAGGTCTATGCATGAAATCTATGAAAATACAATTTTATACAGTATGTATGTAGTGGGGTTTCCCCTGCTTCATCTCTGTTTCAGCTTGGGGGTCCTTGGGCTGAAAAACGTAGTGGTATAATTAAAAAATGAAGATAAATGCAATGGGAGCTTGCCACACAGGGCCTTTTTTATAAATAAATAAAACACAACGGCGAGAGAAAATAAAATAAAAATAACAATATAGATTTTTTTTTTTCCTCCTCTTCTTCCAGTTGCAGAGCACGGGGCGGCTGCTGGAGGAGCAGCTCCCGGAGATGATGACGGAGCTCCTGGCGGCGGCGCGCGACAAGATGCTCTGCCCCGCCGAGTCCCAGCTGACCCGCTCGCTCCTCATGGAGGTGATCGAGCTGCACGCGCACCGCTGGAACCCCCTGGAGGCGCTCACCACCCAGTACTACAACCGCACCATCCAGAAGCTCACCACCTCCAACACCAACACCACCAACGCATAGGAAACGGGACTTTATAGAGGGCCCCTGGCCAGCCCCCAGGACTACGAAAGCACCATCCAGAAGAAGCCCACCACCACCACCACCACCACCACTACTATCGCATAGGAACGGAGCTTCCTAGAGCAGTGGTTCTCAAACTTTTTTTTTTCAAGGACCCCCAGTTTGCTATGCATTAGAGCACGGACCCCCCCCCCCCCTCCAACCCCCCCCCGCCCCCGCCCCCATAGCTCATGGAGTGTGATGTATAACCAACTTGGGGTAAGGAAGCAACGTCCCGTCCTGTCCGTCACCCCATCGGTAACATGCAGGGAGTGACGTTCAAAAGTTTGGTTTCGACTCACTTTCACATGGCGGTTCAGTTCATTTTTTTTAATATTTACCGTATCCGTGAGATTAAAGATAAAATTGCATTACTGTATACACAGTATGTCACGGTTATCATTACACGTAGATGGGTTCGGTGTCGTTTGACTGCTGAGATTCCAGATTCAATCATTTATTACATTTCAAAGAAATACATTTGAATTGGTCTGTTCTCGGGGTACACAATACAATGCAAATACACAACAACATTGAAGATATTTAATTTAAATAGCTTATAAAAAACTCCCACAATGACATGTCGTCCTATTGCCCGGTATAATGACAAAACTTTATAGGAATATAAAATAAAAATAAATAATCAAATAAACCTTCTCAAAATAGATAAGAATTGAAAACTGAAAGAACATCTTAAATAATCAATGCACATTAAGGTCATTAATACATGGATGTGTGATTTATATCAGCGGCTCTCTACATATAGAGGCTTTTAAAACTATGAAACGATGTGATATACAGACAGTACCCCTCACATGGCCAGTAGGGGCGCTCTTGGCCACACAGTGTACTGTGTGTGGGTAGTGAGGGGGACGGGGACAGAGAAGGGGGGGGGGCTATGCAGACGACAGCGGGGTCATGCGTGGGAGACGGGGACGGGAGGGGGGGGGCAGCAGCAGCATGTCCGTAGGGAGGGAGAGGGGAGATCTTTCCCTCATAGATGAAGGGACGGGGGTGTTCCGTGTCAGTCTGTCCCTTTGTGTTCATCTGACCCCCCCCCTCTCTCTGTCCCCTCTTTCCGCCTGCCTGTGTCTCTCCATCCAAGGCCCTTGGGGGGGTCCGTCCCCCTGTCTGTGTGGCTGATAAAAGAGAGAGCAGACATGGATGGTGCTGTCGTGGTGTCTGACCCTCTCCCAGGGCCACGGAGCAGGTCAAAGGGCCCCCGCTTCTCCAGAGCAGCCTTTGTCCTCCCTCCCCCCCAGCATGGAATCCTTTGTGTGGGACTGAGACAGTATAGGAGGGCCTGCTGGCCCCGGCCCGGCCCAGCCCAGCCTGGCCCTGCTATGGCTGGGGTCTGGCCTTCGCTGGGCTGGGCTGGGCTGGGCTGGGGGGGCTTCTGGCTGGCAGGGGAAGGGTGACAGATGGCGACTGGAGCCCCCCCCGCATGGGACGACACACTCCTGTTAACGCCCCACCCCACCCACCCCACCCAGTGCTCCCATCTAATCCATTGCTCCATTTAATTTCAAGCACCCCCCCCAGTTTGCTATGCGTTGGACCACGGACCCCCCATAACTCTTGAGAGGTGTCCAAATGGAACCAATAAATGCACTTTCAGAGTTACTGACCGGTAAGGGTCCTAAACTATCAATCATTTAGCCGTCAAACTCATGGGAGCTTTTTACTACTTAACGGAGAGCGTGTTTTTGAAAAGCGAGATATTTCCTGTTGAGTTTCATGCAGTGCCACTCGTCAGCCAGTTAGTGGCCCTACCCGAACACGGGACGTTAAAATATCTCAACAGAACAGTAGGGGAAACCGCCTCCTTACTTATATTAACATACAGTACTCTACCATTCAGATTGGTTAAAATTACATTGTATTCACCACAAAAATGTGCGTGAAATTTTGAGAATATAATATTTGACATTTATATTGAGTTAATGGTCACATGCACACGAGTGTGACTAAAGAGCAAAATGGCTGCCGTGTGACCTGGGTCAATGTTGTTGGTCCGGGCTGCTGGGGCGGGGGGGGGGGGGGGGGGGGGTTTGTTTGTGGCCGTACAGAGACACACACACACAGGTTACTGTGAGGACATCAACATTGAAAATAGCCAGAGCGACACATCGCCACACAACTAAGTATGAAATAGGGAGAACTCTAATCCCAACCCCTAAACCTAACCTAAATGTTTAATCCTAACCCCGGCCTTAATCTTTTCCTTATTGTAATCTTACAATACAATATTTTTTTTAACCAGAAAACATTGGTTTCTCTTGTGAGGACCAGGAAAATTGTCCTCACAATGTCTATTTTTTTTCTCAAATTCTACTATACTTGTGGGGACATTTGGCCCTCACAAGTTTAATAATCCAAGTACACGCGCGCGCACACACACAGCTCTCTGGGGGATTCCTTGTTTTTGTTCATTAGCTACGGTGGGGTTTGGGGGGGCATTTCATTTCCTCCGTGCTTGTCCGCGCTTTTATCTCCATTATCTATTTTATTATTATATTATTTTTTAAATCATGTATCGTTTCTATTGTCAATATGTTACTATATGATTACGTGTGAAACTCATCTTTATAAGATAAAAAAAATGTGTACGTATGAGATATTCTAGAAGTAGGCCTTATTGCACAGAATTGATTTGTTTTGCACTGTTATGAGGCTTTCTGCTTTTGAAAGTTGGGAAATACACAAAAAAATTAAATTGAGCAAAAGAAAAGATCATATTGAAAGTTGAAACGGTGGTCGTGGGATAGAATTTTTCAAAGGAAAAACCTTGGTTGTGAGAAAAATGGCGTAGCGAAGGTTTTTTTTGACGTGTGAGAGATTAGTGGCCTTGTCTAAACTACCCATATTTGTATGAGCATCCTTGTTTTTTTTGGGGGGGGGGGGCTGGCTGGCTGGCGGTGGGTGGGTGGGCCGGCTGAGAACGGACTCTTTGACGCTGTGCTCACTGAAAAGCGGAAACAAATCCAGCAATTCTTTTAAGAGGAAAATAAAATGCAAAAAAAAAAAAATGGAGAAAAAAAAAAAGCATGGCACACCAAGACACAGTGAAACGCTTCTCCCCGAGTTGTTCTCTCTCTATATTCAAGCCATTCCTTGCAGTGGACATTTTGCAAGTCTTTTTATTTCTTTTTGACTGTATAACCCTTTTGTTTTTTGCTTTGTTTTTTGGGGGGAGAACTGAAAAAGCATTAACCTGTGTATATTTGAGGACTTGTTATAATAATTATGAACATTATTAGCTACTCCTACGTGATTCTCAAGCCCCGGTTTCTACTTCGCTGCCCACGACGGCGACGCTCGCCGAAAAACGGCCGTTTTCGGCGAGCGGCGCCGTCTGGGTGGCGAAGTAGAAACCGCAGCGTCATTCTGGCTGAGCTGCTAATTAACGTGTGTACTATGATACTGATGTACCAAGCCAATCAATCCTGTACCGTCTGTGAATGAGTTCTGTGTCTAATCCATCATACAGTTGCAGTATATTTACGAGTATTTAAAAAAAAAGAAAAAAGGATTGAGGTGGCGGTTATGTAGGGAAAAGGGCCTAATGCAACACAGAGGGCTGTTTAGTTGAGCTAGGATTGGATTGTGTGGCTAGAAAAAGGTGGCCTTCGCGGTATAAATCCTCAGTGTTAATTGAACTTCCGAAGCCCAGACCGTGTCCCGTTTTGGTCAGATTAGCACTTAAGGAATCGGACCTTGTTCCCATGTGCTCCTGTCAGGCATTTTCTTATGTTAAAGGCATATCATGTAACTTTGCCCCGTGTTTTACATAACAAAACTCTATGTATAAAGTTTGCCTGCAGAAACACATTGCCCTCTCGCTGTGTTTTGGTTTGTTTTGGTTGCCTAAAAACGTCCAAGTCTACCAAAACAAACACCAAAATACAGCGAGAAGGCTATGTTTTCTTGCAGATTAAACACCACCACCCTACTCTAGTGGGTGATAACTGCTGGTATAGTAAAAAAAAAATACATGCATTTATTGTTTTGTAACACAGGGCAAAGTTACGTACTGTGCCTTTTAAATTGCTTGGGGGGGTCGTCCCACACATTCTCACACAACACTGTAAAATCCTAATAATTTAATGGTTTCATTTGTACACTAATGAATGGATAACACTGAGGATTTAGCTGTAAACATGCATACACACACAGATGACACATGCATATGAATTATATTTAGTTTTCCCATTGATTCTCTCTGGGCAGTTTTTATGTATTATTTTTAATTATGATTTTCTCTTATCTTGTATCAAGAATCCAGGATCCTGTGTAGTTGAACTCGCCCTGAAGGAATAGTTACATGAATATCGGGCGCGTTTGAAAGTTGACAATATTGAACCTTTTTATTTTTGGTGGGGAGGCAAACCGCCTAAAGAGGTTATGATTCCATTGTGTTATTATAATATTTGTTTTGCTTTGTTTTTATCTCTAGGTTTCTATTTAAATGAATTTTAGCTCAAATGGTGACATATATGCATATACAGTATATACTCACCAAATTAAAGGTGCTGTAAGTGATATGTTTTGGTTAAAATAATTGTTAAATAGGTCTATATTCTGATAGTAATCATTGAGTGTTTGTTCAGTAGCAGGGGTCTCCAGCTCTGAAATTGAAATTAATGATATGAAGAAATGAGAAGGCAAAACTGGATCTGAAACACTATAACATTGAAGCTGATTAATGGGGAACCCACATGGAAATGTGTTTAATGTTTATTAAAGAGCTGGAGAGACCGGGAGACCCCTGTTACTGAACACAAACACTCTTTAGCAATGATTACTATCACAATACAGAGCTACACATTTTTAACAAAACACTTTTGGTTTTAACCAAACAAATATCACTTAAACTACCTTTTAGGATCAACTGAAACTTTAGTGATGCCTGGCTTGCCGGTAAAAGTGTGAGCGTGGTATTACCCATGTTTTAATTCGTACAGAAAAAGACACGCCTATTGGTCAATTCCATTATGCAAAGAGCGGCTTGCTTTGGGTGTAGACCCCCCCCCCCTCCCCTGACTCGTACTACACTGGACCCCACCCCCCACCCAGTGTGACCTCTGACCCTGTAGCCCGGGGTCAAGTGCGATGTTTGAATACAACACACCCTTCATTAGCATATTTTCATGAATATATCAAAAACGGAGGCTCTAGTCCACACAAAGACAAGCTGTAGATTTGCAGGTGGGTCGTCTGTGAGCTCTTGTTTGCTTTGTTTTTCTAAGCAATTGGAAAATAAAACTAACGGGGAGAAAATGATGGATACATGTGTGGACGTGTTCTCTGTTTGTTGTGAATACATACAGACCGGAGCTTGTGGTTTCTATTATGTATATATATACTGTGCAATGTTGCTACAGTCTTCTTCAATCCATCTCTATTCTGAACCTATAGAAGGAATCTTGGCACCACTCGATGTCATTATTATGAACAGAAGAATTGTATGTACACGCTGGGGCCCCTCATCTAAAGGTGATGTACCTTAAAGGAGTAGTTCACCCAAGAAATTACTTATTTTCTATCAATAACAGTAGTTTTTGTCAATAATTTGATGACCGGCGGAGTATCCGGTAGGAGTCTCCATTGAGTCTCCTACTGACCGATGACCCGGTCATCAAATTATTGGCTTATGAATGGGACAAAAACTAAAAAAACTAAAAGATCTGAACTACTCCTTTAACCCATTAAAGACCTGAGGCTGATTCTGCAAATGGCGTAGTTCTCACACTTTCAAGATTTAAAAAAAATGGCAGTTGTACAAGCTCTCAGCGCAGCACGAAGTGACGTGCTGTGAGCTTGTATATCTGCTATTTTGAAATAGCCAATGCTAAAATCACACAGATGCTTTCCCGTTTTTTACGGGTTAACATGCTCAGACAATAAAACAGTGGTCTTTCTCAAACATTTTCATGTCAACCCCCACACTGATATGTAATTTGCAGCAGACCACCATCTGAAATTATAGTGCCAGGGACCCCCTTAAAGGGATAGTTCACCCAAAAAAACACTTTTTTCCCCTATCGATTAGTCACCCCATCGACACTTCAATTCATGGATATTTTGTAGTTTTTGTCGCATTCCTAAGCCAATAATTTGATGACCAGCGGACCGGTAGGCAGCGGTTCCGTTAGGAGACACAAGGGAACCGCTGCCGGTCATCAAATGATTGACAAAAATATCCATGAATTCAAGTCTCCATGGGGTGACTAATTGATAGAAAAGAAGTCATTTTGCGGGTGAACTATCCCTTTAAGAGAAGAACAATTTTGCACGATGTCTGCTATGTTGGAGTAGCCCAACTATTACAAAAAAAGGGGTTAAAGTGGTCAAACTAATTTTGATGCTATATTCACTCATTTTGCCCGGGGGCCCCTGGAACGACCTCGAGGGCCCCCGGTGCGTCCCCAGACCCCACTTTGAGAACCATCTCGTGCGCGGGCGCGCGTGCATGTGTATATCATCTCTGTCGGGTGGAAACCTCGCATGTCCAAAACTGGTACTTTTCAGGATTCAAGTTCAAAAATCGCAAAAGTAGCGGATCGCGCCGCGTTTCGAGCTTGTGGATCTGCTGTAGCAGTGGTGTAAAGTAACTAAGTACATGGACTTAAGTACTCTTCTTCAGTACAATTTTGAGGTATTTTTGCTTTAGTGGAGTATTTCCAATTTTCAATACTTTTACTTATACTCCACTACATCTCAGAGGAAAATATTGTACTTTTACTCCACTACAATCATTTGAAACTTTTTAGATTTAGATTTAGATTTGTATTACTGCTGTCTGACAGCAACAATTAACCACTTAAGCTCTATATATATCTATCGGCTATTTGAAAATAGCCGATCTACAAGCTCACAACGCGTCGCGATGCGACGCGTTGTGAGCTTGTAGATCTGCTATTTTCAAAAGATTTTTTATACATTTTGAATAAGTACATTTTGATGCCAACACTTTTGTACTTTTACTCAAGTAAATTTAGAATTCTGGACTTTTTTTTGTTGTTGTAACAGAGTATTTCTACATTGCTACTTTTACTCAAGTATAACATTTGAGTACTTTTTCCACCACTGCGCTGTAGTATGATCAAGTAGATGGTAAAAAAAACACAAAAAGTGAAAATATACAGATAAGAGGTTTCTGCCCGAACGCAACGATATGAGAGAGAGAGAGAGAGAGAGAGAGAGAGAGTTTGCCTTTGTGCCCATACAGCTGTTCTAGGATGTCCTTGGCCCCGCCGAGCTGCCATTGTTAGGAACCCCTGACCCCCCCGCCCGGGTGGCTCCCCTGCGGCGGGAGCCCTCCCAGGAGGAGAGCAGGGTGCTGGGGGTTATCTCCTCACCCTGAGCCCTCCCCCCCCCCCGAGTCCCTGGAAACCTCCAACGTCCTTTACATCCAAACTAAAGCCCCCCCCCCCCCTCTGCGAGTTCTGAGAGAGAACCGAGCCTGATTTATACTTTACGTCATACGCAGCAGGGAGAGGACGATTTCGCTGTCGTCGGGCAGAAAACGTCTCATCTCCATGTTTTTACTTTTTACTTTTTTTTCTCGTAAATTAACGCCCTAGTTGATCATACTACAGCGTCACACAAAAGCAGCAAAGGTAGCGGATCTACAAGCTCGAAACGCGGTGCGAAGCGACGCGTTTTGAGCTTGTAGATCTACTTTCGCTATTTTTTTATTTGAATCCTGGAAAGTAACTGTTTTGGACATAATGTGGTTTCCAACCCGACAGAAACAAAATAAAAATTCAGGATTATTGTGGCCAAAATAATTGCGATTAGCGATATTATCGCGATCATCAAAATACGCTTAAAACTCTTTAAATGCCACTTCCGTTAACCACCCAGCATCCATATTCTGGGGGGGGGGGGTGAGACATAACGCAACGCAGTAGATCTGCTATTTTCAACGGGGAAAAAAGCGTCCAAAGTACAGAGTCAACTCAAGTGCCGTGTATGACGAGACAATTTCACAGATAAATTGAAATCTCCGCGATGTAGTTATTACGAGCGTTTTTTTAACGATAAACGACAACCACTATCGGGCCATCCCTAATCGTACAGCGGTTGCTGGAAATAGCCGATCTAGAAGCTCACAGCGCGTTGTGAGCTTCTAGATCGGGCTGTTTTCAATGCATATAAATCATGAGACAGAGGGAGACGGGATGAGACGCACAACGGGCATAAACCTCGGGGAGTATCTTTGTCTTCTTAATCTGACCACTTTTCACAGTCCTTTTCTTCACATAAAGATGGATTTATGGTAATGGTTTAGTTTCATGTCCAATCTTCCCTCATGTGTGATTAGCCTACTTGAGTAGACAGAGAGACGCAGACCGGAGTGAGGGAGAAGGATTTATTCCACTCGTTCATTCATTCATTCAACCTTTATTTAACCTCGGCCACTGCAGTGAGGGGGAAAGAAAGACCCTCATTTTCAGTGATGTCAAAGTTACAGCGAAACGGCGTAAAAAAAATATACAGTGAGATTAAAGCTATAGTTCTGAGATCCTGAAAGGCGTGAGAGTCCGTTATCACGTAAGGAATGGGAAATAAATGCAAAGTGAAAGACCGAGGCAGCACAATGTTGTTGTTATTTTTTTAATATTCTATATGTGTGTGTGTGGTGTGACCTATCAAGCCAGTGTTATCCATTGTGTGCGTCACTCACAGCGTCAGACAAAAGCAGGCTGAGCTCAGCTGGCCTTGATGATAAACCATAGACATGGGGGTGGGGCGGGGGGTTGAGGGGGGGACAAAGAGAATTACGCTCACACACACGCGCACACACACACGCACACACACACACACACACACACACACACACACACACACACACACACACACACACACACACACACACACACACACACACACACACACACACACACACACACACACACACACAGTCACACACACTCTGGGGCAGATACAAACTCACACCTGTATATGTAGGCTACACCAGTAGTTTATAAAATAATTTGTGCCAAGGACCCCAAAATTGATATGTATTTTTTGACGCCGACCCCCATCCGAAAATGTTTTGTACCAGGGACCGCCAGAAGAAAAGATTTGTGTTAAAAAATCCAAAATAATTGTCTCCGCCAGGCCGAAAGGCATGGCGAGAGAGTATGTTTTACCCCCTGTCTGTCCGTCCGTCCGTCCGTCCATCCGTCTGTCCGTGTGTCTGTGTGTCCATCTGTCTGTGAACAGCTAATCTCCGGCACCGCTGGCCCGGTCGCTGCGAAACTGTGCACACACACTCCCTGGATGCCAATTCAGAACCTCTGCCCCAAAGTTTTGACATGGGCCTGTTAAAGCGCCACCAGGAGGCCGATTTGTGCAAAAATCATTTTTTTGAGCGGTGTAGCCGCTCCTATAAGTGGGGTTGGGAATTCGTCCTTCCCTGTACTGTGATTGGCTGACTCTATTCACACCCTTTCCGTCCTTCCCTGTACTGTGATTGGCTGACTCTATTCACACCCTTTTCCAGTTCAGACCCTTTGCTTTGATTGGCTAGCGAGACGCATGATGAAATGAATAACCTATAAATAGTACCACGCACTTTTTAAAAAAATGTAATTTTTTTTGAAGCTTCCATCACTGTGATGACACCGCTCACTTCACACTGGGTGTGATTTTTTATTTCATTTAAGTGTTTCAGATCACAAAGGTAGCATAGTTCATTCATGTGCCATCTTTGCATCAGAGCATGTCATGATATTTCATTAGTCCATTCAGTGCAATTAACAAGTGGAAGTACCGTGCCCTTCTCCTTTTATAACGTGTCTGAGCTGAGCTGTTTGTCTTGTTTTGTCTTTGTTTAAAAAAGAAAATCAATAAACATACTATTGAAAAAAAACAAGTGCAAGTACCTGAGCAATGTGCCCTAGGCGGATTTTACCTGCCCCCCCCGCCCCCCACCTCCCATGTGTTCTGCCACGTACGGAACACATGCACGAACTGCTGCAGCCCCTGCACAAATCGGTATTTTTTAGGTATGCATGGCAATGGACTGTATTTGTGTGTGTTGTCAGCCCTGATCTCTGGTCAGCCTATATAAGGGGTGGAAACCCCTTATATAGGCTGACCAGAGATCAGGGCTGACACTTCAGACTTCCACTTTATTCAAGCACAGCGAAATATTTAGAGTTCATTTTATGAGGGACAGAGACACACACAGACTACCTGGACTACCGCCCCTGGAAGGAAGGAGCTCCCAATCTCTCCATACTCAGGTCCCCTGTTCTGAGAGTCCATGTGCCTTAACATCTGAGTTCTACCTCCATAAACACATGAATAGGAGCCACAATGACCTCTACTGCCAAATGCTGAGCAATGGACAGTTGACCTCAGCAGCCTGTCAGCAAACCACCACCAGCAGCTCTGTAACCAGCCATAAACAAGGAGAGACATATGAACCAACATATCCCAGTCATCAACAGTTTACCAAGACTTTAACTCAGCCAGAAGTGAAGACTCATCAGTTGACTCGCACAGGAAAGAAACCCCACATCTGTGAACAGTGTGTCAAGAGTTTCAGCAAGTTGTCTCACCTGAAGTCGCACCAGCCTGTCCACACTGGAGAAAAACCTTTCCACTGTGAACAGTGCGACAAGAGTTTCAGCCACATAGGTAACCTGAAGACACACCTGCGTAGCCACACCGGAGAAAGACCTTTCTTCTGCAAACGGTGTGACAAGAGTTTCATCACGTTAGCTCACCTGAAGTCACACCGGCTTGTCCACACTGGAGAAAAACCTTTCCTCTGTAAACAGTGTGACAAGAGTTTCAGTCAGTTAAATGATCTGAAGTTACACCTGCGTATCCACACTGGAGAAAAACCTTTCCATTGTAAACAGTGCGACAAAAGTTTCAGTATTATAGGTTACCTGAAGACACACCTGCGTATCCATACTGGAGAAAAACCTTTCCTCTGTAAACAGTGCGACAAAAGTTTCAGTATTATAGGTAACCTGAAGACACACCTGCGTATCCATACTGGAGAAAAACCTTTCTACTGTCAACAGTGTGACAAGAGTTTCAGTCAGTCAAGTAACCTGAAGACACACCTGCGCCTCCACCATGGAGAAAAACGTTCCACAGTGAACAGTGTGACCAAATAATCACACGGTTATATGATATGAAGGACCCTCTAAATGTGGAATGTGGAGATATGTGCCTCAGCTCCTCAGATATTGCTTGTTACCAGAATTTATCTAACTCCTTTTCTCCCGGCACTTCAGATCGGCCAGTACCTCCACGCCTGCTGCCTGCCAACCAGCCATACATACAGCCACTCCATTCCTAATTTTTGCAGAGATTTTTGGATTAACGTTGAATAAAAGACGTATTGTTGTTAATCTGGAGTTCTGCTTTTGGATCCTAAGATTCAACACACCCTAACAGGGTGAAACAATTAACCTGACTCTGCACTAACTAAGCTAGCAAAAGCTCATGAAATGACCACCCCCCGGTTAAGTTTTGTGGCTAATCTGCACTAAATGTGAAGTGTAAAAGCAATGATTTATTGGTGGGGGACACAGTGCTGGCTGGCACTAACCAACTGGAGTTAACTCATTCACTGCCAAGGACGAGATTTGATGAGACTTCATCCAAACGCCCACACTGCCAAGGACGAGATTTTATGCGATTTTTTTTTTACAATATGTTATACTGTACCATTGCAATTAATGAACAGGCTTCTGTTTAGGATGAACGCAGCACTCTTTACATTATCTGGAATGCATCCTTCTAGCAATAAAGGTCTTAATATCTTTAGTTTGAGACACTTGAGGTAAAGTGGGTCAAATGAGTTCAGGTCTGAGCCAAGTCTCATGAGGAGGTGCGTCTGAAGCCTGTCCTGGACAGGGGTCTCCAGACGTAAAAACAGATGATGATGATGTGTTCTATAAAAACACAGATATATATTTTTGAGCGGTGTAGCCATTGGCTGTGACGTACTGTGATTGGCTAGCGAGACGCATGATGAAATTAATAACTCATAAATAGCACCACTCACTTAAAAAAAAAAATAATTTTTTTTAAGTGAGCTTCCATCACTGTGATGACCGCTGTTGTTTTTGAGCACCGAGCGGTGCAAATATACAAGTGTCATAGCAAAGGGTCTGAATTATCTTTGCAGGACGTGCTGTGATTGGCTAGCGAGACACATGATGACATTAACTTAAAACTTCGCTCATAAATAGCACCGCTCACTTCACACATTGGGTGAAACCGCCCCTATAAGTGAGGTTTGGAAATGTGTACAATTATCCTGCGCTGTGATTGGCCAAAAATGGTCAAAAAAAAACCTGCACCGTGATTGGCCAATCACAGTCTATTCAGGACTGTGATTGGCCAATGACACATGTGCATAGCCCTATATAAGAAACCATAACTTAAAAAAAAAACATAAATTTGTTTTTTTAAAGTTATGGTTTCTTCCATCATAAAGAGTGTTTCAATAAATGTATTTATCTTTTGTACATGATTGGTTGACTCCATTCAGTATTGTGATTAGCTAGCAAGACACCGCCCACTTCACACAGGGTGTGATTTTTAATATTACTCCTACAGATTGTATCCAAACATCATGCAAATCAGTACACAGTATCTCTATAGGTCATGTGATCAACACGGATCTGTCCGATTTTCCACATTCCATCCTGATTGGCTAAGGTGGGCTTCCAAAGTTTGCAGGATTGGTCCGTTTTGAACAAAATGCCTCAAATCATGAATGCAGCGTGCGATTTCCGTGAGATTTCACACACGCATTCCCACTAGGCCGAGGAAGAAATGCCACCCTTTTCACATTGGCCCGTTATAGCGCCACCAGCAGGTCTAATTTAGCAAAACACATTTTTGGCACAAAAGGCCTCAAATCATGAATGCAGTGTCCGATTGCCGTGAAAGGCCTAAGAAGAAATGGCACCCTTTTCACATTGGCCTATTATAGCGCCACCAGGAGGCCACAATAAAGTACCTGACCTGGCGGAGACCTGTGCTCCGAGGAGCACTTTTTCTAGTTCAACATGTTTTAAACGCTTTCAAGATTTTGTACAAGCTAAGTGACGCGCTGTGAGCTTGTAGATCTGCTTTTTTTTAATAGCCAATGTATAAAATGTATTCAAACATTTAGCTAGGGACCCCCTGGAACCCCCCCAAGGACCCCTGGGGTTCCCCTAACCCCACTTTGAGAACCACCGGGCTACACAGTAAAAAAAATAAAACAATAACATGGTTTAGCATTATTAAGTTGTTGTGCTACATGTCTGAACACACAGCAAGTCATAGGAGAGAACTATAACTACAGGACGTGGTCTGGAGTGCACAGGCACAAAAAAATACTGAGTTTCCTAGATCAGTGGTTCTCAACCTGTGGACCGGGGCCCACTGGTGGGCCGTGAGGATATTGTAAGTGGGACCCCAAATAACTGGCAAAACACTGAGATTTGAATGATAATATAACATTGATATTAAAATATTTATCTAGAAACAATGTCATGGTAGACACATAGAGTGTGCATGTTCACAGGTAGAGGCATATAGAGCAGTGGTTCTCAATCTTTTTCATGTCAAGGTCCCCCAAAGGGATATATATTTATTAGGGGTGTAACGATACGTTTTAACAACGATTCGATACGTATCACGATACTTGGTTGTCGATACGATACATGAACGATACAGGTTAATTTAGAACGATACGATACGTTTCGATTCAGCGATTTAGTCGATACGATACATGAACGATACAGGACAGGTTAATTTAGAACGATACGATTCGATTCAATGATTTAAAATCGATATAGTAACTATTTATTTACCCAAAAATTCTGTGTGAAAAATAAATACCTGGATACTGGATATAAACCCCTCTTTCTCTTTTCTTCTTCTTAAAAGTACTTAGTATTGATATAATTGATTATTTGCATTGCAGAACGATTCGATACGATTATTTGCATTGCAAAACGATTCGATACGATTCAAAGTCAAACGATACGATATTTAGCTGTTTGCATATCGATATAGTAGATCGTTGAAAATTCAAAACGATGCATCGATGCAGTTACTGTATCGTTACGGGCCTAATATTTATACATCTGAAAATGTCTTGTGCCAGGGACCCCCAAAAGTGTAATTGAGTGTGTTGTGTAATTTTTTTTAAATAGCAAAAGTTTCCAAACATCTTGATATTTTTCAAAAATGTTGAAAAATAGCAGATATACAAGCTCACGGCGCGGCACAAAGTGACGCGCTGTGAGCTTGTAGATCTGCTATTTTTGAATAGCCAACGTATAAATGGACAAAGTGGTTAAAATGATTGTGACGCTATATCAACTACTTTTGCTGGGGACCCCCTGGAACTCAATTTTTCCGCTTTTGCATTTTTTTTTCATAAATCAGTGCTATTGAACACCCTTTATGTTTGTGTGTTGATTAAAAAAATATTGAACCAATGAAAAGTATTAAAAAGCTAAACCAGCTAACTCCACCAAAGGGGGGTGGAGTTAGGTGGTTTAGCTGACTCCAGGCTCCACCCCCTTTTGACCTCCAACCTCATTGTGAGCTTGGAGGTCCATTCAGCTGTTCTTATCAATGATGAACAAAACCTCCTAACTACACTTTTTTTTCTGCCGAACAGCAGAGATATAGACCTTTTATACTTTGGCTATTCAAAAATAGCTGATATACAAGCTCATAGCGCGGCACTCTGAAAATGTGTGCAAATCTTTGAATATAATATTTTTCAAAGCGAACATTTGTAACTAAAATCTTTGCTTCTGGGGGGGGGGGGGGGGGGGGGGTCCCTGGAACAAAATATTTTGATATGGGGGTCCCGCGGCCAAATACATTTTGGGGATCTTTGACATGAAAAAGTTTTGAGAACCACTGATAATAGAGAGTGTGCATGTTCACAGACAAGGCAGTAGCTTGTACCAGGAGGAAGCACGTGCATGCGGTGCAGCCCTGCGTGCGCGGCGTGGCCCCGCGCAGCTCTCTTTTGTGCAGTGTTTACACACGCGCCGGGGACCGCGCCTCGTCGCGCAGCACGCCAACCGCACACATCAAAGGGCGGCGTGGCACGCGTGGGAGTCTCGCTCTGTGTAAAGTACAGAGAGAGAGAGTACAGAGAGAGAGAGAGAGAGAGAGAGAGAGAGAGAGAGAGAGAGAGAGGGGGAGAGAGAGGGAGGGAGGGAGGGAAGGAGGGAGAGAGGGAGAGAGGAGACAGAGACTGAGAGAGGGAGGGAGAGAGAGAAGGGGAGAGAGAGAGAGAGAGAGGGAGGGAGGGAGAGACAGAGAGAGAGAGAGAGAGAGGAGAGGAGGGGACAGAGAGAGAGAGATTGAGAGAGGTAGGGAGAGAGAGAAGGGGAGAGAGATTGAGAGAGGGAGGGAGAGACAGAGAGAGAGAGGAGAGAGAGAGGGAGGGAGGGAGAGAAGGGGAGAGAGAGAGAGAGAGGGAGGGAGGGAGAGAAGGGGAGAGAGAGAGAGAGTGTACTTCTTGTCGCTTTGTATTCATTTTGTGCTTCTCAAGGGGGAAACTGATTCACATTCTCGTCTACCCCTCCCCCCTCCCCCGGTCCTCTCCCATCTCTGCCTCTCACCGCAAACTTCTATTTTGTCACCGAAGTTGAGGTTGCCTAGCAACTACTACTCTAGGGTCACGCTCGTCGTCGCGGCGACACTCATTGGGCGACAGTGGTCGGTCGGTCGGTGGGCCTGTCGCTAGGTGGGAGCTCACTCAGCCCTATAGCAACATCTAAAGACGTCAAGTGGCGGTGGGTGTCACCACCTCCTGCTGTGCACCTGCGGACCACTCCGCCCCCCCATCATGTCCCCACGCCATCAGTGTGTTCCCTTATCGCTCCCATGAGCAGCGGATGCTACGATGACGCCTTCGTCTTGTCTACAAACCCACTGGCGGGGGGATGAGGACCCCCCCCTGGGTCCTCGTCTAAATGATTGATGGTTAGGAACCAAATGGACCCTTACGGGTCTGTAACTCAGAGAGCGTCCCTGACGGGTCCATTTGGTTCCCTTTGCACACTCTCTGAGTTAAATTGACGCTGGTGATTTTACAGTGTAGATTGGGGTCCCAGGGAGTCATATAAACTGGGCATTAAACTGACATTAAAAAAGATCACTCATACATCTTACTATGGCTATGATGACCCTTGCCGAAAACACTGATCTTAAAACTGCAAAAGGCCAACGTAGTGTCAAATTAGGCTGATCTGTGTTGTGTGCGCGTGAGTGCGTGTGCGTGTGTGTGCGTGCAAGTGTCGACTTGTGCTTCCGTGTTTGGTCAGTAGCTATACAGCTCAGAGTGGAAGCTGTGTTGGTGCCAGCCTGTCAACTACACAGAGAATTACACACTGCTAGCTGGTCTGGTTTCAGGCACGCACACTTTGCTATCACACCAGCTATCACAGCTACAGAGATGAGCTGGTCAGAGAGACTCCTGTTGATAACACTGTTGGCTAGGGCAGTGGTTCTCAAAATGTCAACATTTGTTCAAATGCTTCAGAAATAGCAGATCTATAAGCTATATGTACGCTAGATCGGCTATTTTCAACACCTCAAGTTTCCTATAGGGAGCTTCCAGGGGAAAGTGTGTGTGTGTGTGTGTGTGTGTGTGTGTGTGTGTGTGTGTGTGTGTGTGTGTGTGTGTGTGTGTGTGTGTGTGTGTGTGTGTGTGTGTGTGTGCGCGTGCGCGCGCGCGTGCGTGCGTGCGTGCGTGCGTGCGCGCGGCGCGCGTGTGTGTGTGTGTGTGAATTATGGGCATCACTTCCTGTTGTCGGTCATTCAATTCCGTGTCAGTCAACGTAATAGTGTGGGAGCACAACCTGACAGAACCCAGAAAGGGTCACTGTCACATTAGTCTATGCCTACTTACCCTACAACAATGGTTCTCAAACTAAAAATGTCACGGTCTCCCCTTAACTCCGAAAGTGTACAAATGTTGTGTACATTTGTACAAGTTACACTCTTGTAAGGGTCAATTTAGACCCCCCTAAAGGAACCCTGAGAGTCCCTGGAATCCACTTTGAGAACCACTGCCCTACAAGATCTCCCTCCACACAGCTGATTCCAATTAATGATCAATGCTTATTATCAAGCGCTGAAGTCACTTAACAAGCACCATTTAATCCCCATGCAGAGATGCAGGTGTCACAGCAGCAACACAGCAGCCAGTCAGAATGAAATGAGCGAACTTCACAACGTTCGGCACGGCGACTCGCTCGCTTTAGCTCGCTCAAGTTCGCTCAAGTTCGCTTGAGACGGCCTAGTCAAAAACTATACTTTATCGGTCAAATAAACAGTCCGCGGTTGTTGGGAAAATAGTGGGATTTATTTTGATCCCAGGAGGTTGAAGTTGGCAGTTTAATGATTAGCGAGGCACGCCACCATGCCAGCAGCTGGAATGGGGTTTTGGTCTGTATCAGAATGGGACAACACCCCCCACCGAGCCAATCTTCCCAAGTCCAGTAGGGTGAAACATAGACATATAAAGGTAGACGCCTCCTCCGACTCTGGGGGCGTCTGTATCGCGGCCGCCATATTAGAGGGGGCACGGTTCCTTACTGGCCAATCACAGCGTGCCTTTTCCGAGACTTGGCAGAATTTGGTTGTATAAAAATACAACGGGATATTTTTTATACAACTAGATTCTGACAAGTCTCAGAAAAGACGCGCTGTGATTGGCCAGGAGTCAGGAAGCGTGCCCCCTCTAATATGATACAGGTCGCTCCAATGAACTGCAGCGGCCAATGAGGTATCTAGGTTTCTATATCCATGGGGTTGGATAGCCCTAGCCTGGTAAACCCTCCCTCCGGAAATCTCAATTCCATTTCATTTCAGGAGTGAGGAATCAAATAGAATTGAGATTTCCGGAGGGAGGGTTTACCAGGCTAGGATAGCCCAACTTCAGTATAGTTCCATATATAGCGTCAAGAGCCATTGATCATTCATTTGAATCAGCTGTGTGGATGGAGATCTTTTAGATAATGTAATAGGCAGACTAATGCGACCCTTTCTGAGTTCTGTCAGGTCGTGTTCCCACGTTATTATTGATTTTGGCATTTTTCAGGATTAAAATTCAAAAGCATCAAAAGTAGCAGATCTACAAGCTCGAAACGCGCCGCTTCGCGCCGCGTTTCGAGCTTGTAGATCTGCTACCTTTGATGCTTTTGTGTGATCCACAATGTCTTCCTACACATAAACACTGATTCTCGCTTCCTTTCACTTGCCCACAAGTCTGTATGCTGCAACACAAACACTCGAGTGTTTTCCTCCCTCTCTCTCTCTCTGTTTTTCCTCTACCTGCCCTTTCCTCTCCTTTCTTCTGGTGTGTGTGTGTGTGTGTGTGTGTGTGTGTGTGTGTGTGTGTGTGTGTGTGTGTGTGTGTGTGTGTGTTGTGGTTGGCAGCGGGTGTGTTTCTGCTGGCACTGACTGGGTGAGAACACAGCAGCACACACACACACACACACACACACACACACACACACACACACACACACACACACACACACACACGCTGCTCAGCCAGGCCCCACTGCACTGCAACAGCTCTGTGTGTTCCAGGCCGCCTGCAGTGTACAGACCCATGTTCTGGACCTTTAAGTCAGTAGTTCTCAAACATTTTCGTGCCGAGGACCCCCAGAATGATTATGTGTTTGGCGGCGGACCCCCCATCTGAAAATGTTGGTGCCAGGGACGCCCAGAAGAGACGATTTATGTTAAAAGAAAAATCTATATTATTCAACATTTTCCAATACTTTCAAGATTTTTCAAATAAATAGCAGATCTACAAGCTTGTAGATCTGCTATTTTCAAATATTTTTGTACTTTTACTTTTGGTACTTTAGGTAAATTTTGATACCAATACTTTTGTACTTTTACTCAAGTACATTTTGAATTCCGGACTTTTACTTGTAACAGAGTATATCTGCATTGCAGTATTGATACTTTTACTTAAGTAAAACATACTTTTTCCTCCAGTTAATTCACCTTTCTACAGTAGTAGAAGCCGTGAATGCCTGACTCAGCCTGTCCCCCCCCCCCCCCCCTGTCCCCCCCATGCAGCTGGAGAAAGAAACCAGTGAACAGTTAATTCAGGAAGTCAGCAGGTCGTGACATCATTTCCTGCGCTGCCAGTCCAGGAAGCAGGAATAGGACTTTCTAGTTTCCTCTCTGACTGCAGCTCTGGGTCTGACTTTCCCTAGAAATCCTCTATTTTGGAAAGTTACTGTATGTGTGTGTGTGTGTGTGTGTGTGTGTGTGTGTGTGTGTGTGTGTGTGTGTGTGTGTGTGTGTGTGTGTGTGTGTGTGTGTGTGTGTGTGTGTGTGTGTGTGTGTGTGTGTGTGTGTTGGCTGCTGAAGCATTAGAAAAGAACTAAACAAAAACACTTTTGCGGGTGACTTTTTTGAACTTGAGTATAATTGTATAATATCTCTAGTTAAAATGTAATAATCTAAGGCAGTGGTTCTCAAGCTTTTCCATGTCAAGGACCCCTCAAATCGATGTGTTTTTGGCTGCAGAGCTCCCATTTGAAATGTGGCCAGGCACCCCCATTCACCATATTCACACGGTGGCCATTTTGCTATTAAGTTAATGAAATGCTAGTAGGCATTTAGCAATTACTTCTACTTCCACCGCTGTTGTTTTCATCATTGTTCGGTGTGTGTGTGTGTGTGTGTGTGTGTGTGTGTGTGTGTGTGTGTGTGTGTGTGTGTGTGTGTGTGTGTGTGTGTGTGTGTGTGTCAGACAGACAGACAGAAATCAATGTGCAGTCTCTTACATACTGTATCTATGTAGGTCAAGCACAATCTAAGAGAATAATAGCTACAAAAAAAGAAAAAGTTGAGCTGGCTTCAACTTTTTTTCAGCGCTCCAATGACGCAGTGAAGCGTCAATCAATCATGTTTTTGTTGTTTCACCGTTTCCTCTGCCCTTCTCTCTCTCTCCACACAATTCCTGCTTATAATGGAGGAAGCACTCATTCTTTTAGTCCCCTGTTCTGTTTTCCTTTATATCGTTGCTGTCGGGCAGAAACCTTTTTGTGTTTTATTTTGTAAATTAACGCCCTACTTGTGTCACACAAAAGCATCATATGAGGGACATTTCCACCTGACACGGACAATGTTTTCCTTTACATTTTTCTCGCTCGACACTCTCACACACAGACACTGAAGTCTACAGGCAAATTGGCGAAAAGTGTATAGCTGACCACACTTCGTCACTTTGTCGTTTTATAGCTTTTGGTGCTGCTAGTGTAAGCTCTGCTACTGTATATTCTATAAGACTGCTGAATTCATCTCTCTCTGCTCCTCCTCACCAAACACCACCTGATCTGCTCCTGGTTTTTGTCATTTTATTTCTGTCAGTTTATCGCACACACTCACATCTCAACAGTACTGACAATAGCTACTGACGTCCGCACCTTATATTTGCATTTTGTCGCTGTCGATGTCCAAAACCGTTAATTTTGGAATTGAATTAAAGGCGATCTACAAGCTCACAACGCATCGCAGGGCGTCACGTTGTGAGCTTGTAGATCTGCCGTTTTCACAACTTTTTGTGCGACACTCTATGACGAAATAAGGTGTTAATTTGTGCAAAAACATAAAAAGTTGAAATATGGGAGTTACAAGGTTTTTTGATTGATTCTATTTGGGTTCAACTTCATTTGAGTTGTTAGAACCCTTTGTTATTTTCCCTACACCCTGGAGTGTCACCTATTTGTTGTGGCCACAGAGCCAGCTCATAACAAACGTGGTGTTTTTGGTTGTTTCTCACCGGGTCTTCGTTTTGACCTGGAGTTTCAAGCGTCCCCTTCCCAAACAACGAGGCCAAAGTAAAGGAATCAATGGCCTGTGTGTCTGTTGTGTGAATGATAGCGAAGTGTGTTTCTGTTCACATTCTGGCACCTTTAATTGCCCTGAACTGTTTTGTCTTCTATGGGAAGAAGTGAAATCTGACAAACGCGCACACAGAGGAAAGCAGAGACGTGTGGGAAGTTTTTCTTTCCCTTCAATATGACAACCCCTCTCTCTCTCTCTCTCTCTCTCCCAGTGGTGGAAAAAGTACTCAAATGTTTTACTCAAGTAAAAGTATCAATACTGCAAGGTATAATTACACTGTTACAAGTAAAAGTCCGGAATAAAAAAATTACTTGAGTAAAAGTACAAAGGTATTGGCATCAAAATGTACTTAAAGTACCAAAAGTAAAAGTACTAAAATGTTTGAAAACAGCCGATCTACAAGCTCACAACGCGTCGCGATGAGCTTATAAATCTGCTATTTTCAAATAGCCTATAGGTATAAAATAGGGCTAAAGTGGTTAATGTATATGTTTCATAACATCATAATTTATATCTGCAAAGTAACTAGTAACTAAAGTTTTCAAATAATTGTAGTGGAGTAAAAGTACAATATTTGCCTCTGAGATGTATAGTGGAGTAAAAGTAAAAGTATTGGAAATTGGAAATACTCTTGTAAGGACCAGGAAAATTGTCCTCACCTGTTTCTCAAATTCTACTATACTTGTACGGACATTTGGCCCTAACAAGTATAGTAATACAAGTACACACACACACACACACACACACACACACGCGCACACACACACACACACACACACACACACACACACACACACACACACACACACACACACACACACACACACACACACACACACACACACACACACACACAGTCCAAACGCAGAAACACACAAACGGTAGAGTAGGTCTCCATCTATTCTACGTCTATCTAATATGTGTTAATCATAGTTATTAGTCTTTTACTAACCAAACTAGTCTATCTGTCTGTCTGTCTGTCTGCCTCTCTGTCTGTCTGCCTGTGTGTGTGTTACTGTTTGTCCCTCATAGACTAGCGTCTGTGTAAATCTTTAATCTGCCTCTCTGTCTGTACTTAGTCTTTCCGTCAGTCAGTACACACAGTACAGTACGTTTCATTCTCTTTCCGTATCTGTGGGGGACAGGGAGATGATGTTTTTGCCCCTGGGAGTGGAAAACCACTGATTTTACCAAAGAAATCAGCAATATGGCTTGAATCAGCCTTGTAAACAGAGCTATGTCACATTGCGACTTGAAATAATTGGCTTACGAAACCACAGAAATGTGCTGTTAGGAATAGTTATATACACATGCAGGCAAGGGTCGCTTGGTATATAGCCCTTTTAAACAAATAGGAGCAATTATTTTCTGGATTTTGCTGTCACTATGTAAAGCTGGTATAAAACACTTTCCCTCTCTCTCTCTCTCTCTCTCTCTCTCTCTCTCTCTCTCTCTCTCTCTCTCTCTCTCTCTATCTCTATCTCTATCTCTATCTCTCTCTCTCTCTCTCTCCCTCCCCCTCCCTCCCCCTGGTACCCGGGCCTGTCTGTCCACGGGATGTTGCTCTTGGCGTCATTTCCCAGATTTTTGCATTCCGATGTTGAAGGCTCCATTGTTGATGCGGTACTGAATAAAACAATTACCGACCTACAAGGCCAAGAGTATATCCAGCCATTCAGAAACATACATACATCCTATCTCCCTTAAATTCCTTATTATTCACATTCATGAATTCCTTGCCCGTCTCTATCTCTGACTGTCACGGTCCGCTCCTCAGCCCTTGGACTTTGTCTGTGCTTATTAGTTTTTGGACTTTTACTTATGTATTCCTGCTCTGTTTTGGTCTTTTAGTTCTCTGTAGTTTGTTGCCTTGGTGTTCTGTATCTTATTTTGTAGTATATGTTCCGTGCCTAATTCCTGTCTGCCTTGTTTGCTGTTACCTGTCTTGTCTCATCTCCCTGTATTTATTGTAACCCTGTAGCCTCATTCCCAGCCTTTACTCATCTGCAAAGAGAAAAGCCTGGTCACGACCTATTGCAAAGTGTCTATAGAACCGGGACTGTCGGACGTAAATCCCCCGGTAACTATCTTTTTTGACCAATCACAACACTCGTTTCATTCACGGAGAACGTAAACAGATTTGTAAAGTGTCAACGTCATTTCCTTGGGCGGTACTTCAGCCAAATTGTAGTACTTCCGTTTAGACACTCACCCGGCTAGGTCTCGCCCCGCGTGAGTCACCCGTGTTCTGCTTGCTCGTTTGCCTGTTAGCCTATCCTGTGCTGAGTTACTTTGAGTTCACCTGTGTAGTTAGCCCCCTGTCTATATACAGTATATGCCCCTCGTCGTTTAGTGTGTTAGTGTTTGTGTGTTAGAGTTTAGGCTTCAAGCCATATCTGCATTATCCTACTGCATTTGGGTCTGACATATACTTTAGTGGAATTATGTCTGCGCGTTTGTGTGTTCATGGCCATGCCATAGCATAAAGCAAGTACAATTTCACCCCAAATTTCATTTTCATTTCAAACGCATTTGCAACAAGACGGACGAAAACATTGACCTTGTTTTGGAAAATAAGCATCCTACCGTTGCTGTCAGGCAGAAACCTTGTATCTCTGTATTTCAACTTTTTATGTTTTTAATGCCCTACTTCTTCATACAAGAAAATAGCAGATCTACAAGAAAATAGCAGATCTAAAAGCGCGTTGTGAGCTTGTAGATCGGCTATTTTCGCTATTTTAAAATGTTATTAAAATGTTATATTTTAAAATAATTTAAAAAAGGAACGGTTTGGGACATATACAAGGTTTCCACCCGACAGCATCCTATCGAAAGATTCCTATTCAGTGAATCATCCACGACACGTTGACACCCCTCCCCTCCAATGTAAAGGTCACTGCTCCTTCGTAGCTTTATATCGCTGTTGTCGGGCAGAAACCTCTTATATCCATATTCTAACATTTTGTGTTTTTTCGTAAATTGACGGCCTACTTGATCACACAGCGTCACTCAAAAGTAGCAGATCTACAAGGCCGCAGGTAGCATGTTTTAGAGCTGCTACTTTTGCTATTTTTGAATTTGAGTCCTGAAAAGTTTTGGACATATGAGGTTTCCACCCGACAGAGACGAGATGTAGCTTCTATCAAGCAGGCTACCTTCATATGATATGTACCCTATGTATATATAGGTATATTATAATATGAGTAATGTGGTTTGAGATACCTGTCACATGCACCCTCATCTGTTGTGTGAGTGTGCGTGTGTGAGTGCGTGCGAGTGGGTGTGTGAGTGAGTGAGAGAGTGAGTGTGTGTCCATCCGTCTGTTTGTGCGTGCTTGCATGCATACATGTGTGTGCGCGCGCGCATGCATGCGTGTGTGTGTGTGTGTGTGTGTGTGTGTGTGTGTGTGTGTGTGTGTGTGTGTGTGTGTGTGTGGGGGGGTGTGTGTGTGTGTGTGTGTGTGTGTGTGTGTGTGTGTGTGTGTGTGTGTGTGTGTGTGTGTGTGTGTGCGTGCGTGTGTGTGTGTAGGTGCCTGCACACGCATGTGTGTGTAGGTGCCTGCACACGCGTGTGTGTGTGTGTGTGTGTGTGTGTGTGTGTGTGTGTGTGTGTGTGTGTGTGTGTGTGTGTGTGTGTGTGTGTGTGTGTGTGTGTGTGTGTGTGTGTGTGTGTGTGTGTGTGTGTGTGTGTGTGTGTGTGTGTGTGTGTGAGAGTCAGTGGAGGAGTGTGAGTGGCTCTATGGCTGCACTTCAGACACGAGGCATGTGGACAAAGAAGCATTCATTCAGCAGGCCTTTCTCTCTTTCTCTGTCTGTCTGTCTGTCTGTCTGTCTGTCTGTCTGTCTGTCTGTCTGTCTGTCTGTCTGTCTGTCTCTCTCTCTCTCTCTCTGTCTCTCTCTCTCTCTCTCTCTCTCTCTCTCTCTCTCTCTCTCTCTCTCTCAGAGACACTGGGGACAAACAACACCACACGTCACAATGGTGACATTATCTGGTACTTGTGAAGACAGCTGCAGTATGGTGTTTCCTATAAGCCTGTGGTTCTCCAACATTTTGTAAAAAGAAATTTTCAAAATTTGTCGAATTTGTTTAGAAAATAGCAGATTCTGTATAACAAGCTCACTATACTTTAACTTGAAGATGAAGATATACGTAGGTCTTAGAGGAGTAGTTCACCAAAAATTATGTATCAATTAGGCCCACACACCCCATGTAGCCTTGAATTCATGGAGATTTTTAAGTTTTTGTCGTATTCCTGAGACTCAAGTACTACCGGAGACTCCTTTAAGTGGTTGACAGCCGTATCAGTCTGTTGTCTTGGTAACAGCTTATTGTGTTTCCTGCACAAGGTAATCAGCTTAGAACCTGCACAACTTCTATTAAAATCTGTTGTTTTGCACCAGTCAGGAACCCTAGAGCGGTCGGTTCTCAACCTGTGGGTCAGCGCCCACTTGTGGGCCGTGAGGACGTTGCAAGTAGGCCCCCAAATAATTGTCAAAACAGTAAGATTTGAATGATAATAAAAAAGGGGAAAGTAAATCAAACTAGATGTCCCGATGGGAGCTTATAAAAGTATACTACATTGTCCAAGCCGGAAACATGATCGATTGATTGATCGTTAAAATGATCTGAAAATGCAAGGTCAATGTCAAGTGGTCAGATGGGTGGGCCGCGAACGCTTTGAAGAGGGTCCTGATCCAGAAACGGTTGGGAACCGCTGACCTGGTGTCTTCATAGCCGCGGTTTTCACCGCCCGAATAACTGAACCGTTAATAAATCTGCCTTTTCTTTTGCATGTGAAAAGTTGATCTAAAATGATCATATCGTCTCTGATGGGTGGGAACCTCATTATGCCCAAAAATGTTACTTTTCAGGATTCAAATTCAAAAGTATCAAAAATGGCAGATCGACAACCTCGAAATTTGTCGCTTCGCGCCACGTTTCCAGCTGGCAGAGACTTTTGTGTGACGCTGATGTATGATCAGTGATCACGTTGGACATTAATTTAAGGGGGGGGGGGGGACACAAAAAGTAAAAAATATGGAGATAAGAGGTTTCTGCCCGACAGCAACGATAACTGATTCATGTTGAAAGGAACTGTCTGAAAGTACTGCTGAATTACTAGCATCAGTGGTGGACAGTAACCAAGTACATTTACTTGAGTACTGTACTAACTTGACATTTTTTCGAGTATTTCGTTGCTGTCGGGCAGAAACCTCTATCTCCATATTTAAATTGTTTGCGTTTTTTTCGAAAATTGACGCCCTACTTAATCATACTGCAGCATCACACACAAATATCAATCTCGAAACACGGCGCGAAGCGACACGTTTTGAGCCCTATTTCAAATATGGTAAAAAGTAGCTGATCTACAAGCTCACAGCGCATCACAGCGCGACGCGTTGTGAGCTTGTGGATCGGCTATAAAGAAAGTGGAACCGAACATAACACGGCGCCTGAAAATGTACGATCGTAATTTGTACTTTTGAACACTTGAGCATTGACTTGAGTATATACTTAGTCCATCACCATTTGCCACTATTGTCCGGAAAACCAATCGACAAACAAACCAACATAAGCAATGTCCCAATTAAAATGTGTTTCGAAATGATTGATTGCGTGAATGAATTCTGAATTGACGTGGGCGTCATTGATATATTTATGCTGCGCTAGTTATGTCAACAAATGATCAGACTAGTGTCCTCATCATCATTCCAGACAAATTGATTTGAGTTATTGATTTATTTGCATGTGGAACATGACCATGATGGCTCACATCTCCTGTGTCATGCATTCTGCCTTCTTCTAATGGTTTTATGCTATTGATTGATCAAGCAGGGATATTCTGGATGTGAGATACACAGGCAGTAGATAATTGGGGGGGGGTGCTAAATGCGTGAGAAGAGGGTGTTACAGGAAAGTCAGGAAGAGAGGTGACGATGAATAAATTGAGATGGAGTCTGCAGGCTGCATCCATCAATTATATTCTTTGGAATTATTCTATTGATTAAATAAGCATGTATTTAAAGAAAATATTTTTCATATATCAACAAATTGATTAACCACATACAGTAAAGCGTTATTTTATGCTTTGTTACACAACAGTATCATGCAAAAAAAATAGTTAAAATAGTAGATCTGCAAGCTCACAACTCGTCGCATCGCAACACATAAACTTTAACAATTTATGGAAATGTTTTGACTTTTCTTTTGCTTTTCGCCTATGACATGCCCTAAAAAAGGGATACATTATTAATAGCTTATATATTCAATGATTGATTATTGATCGTTTCTTATAATCGATTAGTTTGATTATGTTGCACCCCTAATGGAGTTGTTTGGTACTGGTCCTGCCCTGCCTCCTCTATGTATTTACACTGCATACAGTCTAAAGCAGTGGTTCTCAAAGTGGGGGCCGGGGACCGCCAGGGGTCATTGGAGGGGTTTTAGGGTGTCCCTAGCAATATGTGTTACGTGGCTATTTTTGCTAATTTTTTAAAGATCTTGAATTATTTTGATTGTATTTTTTTTACACAAATTCTTGGGGTCCCTGCTGGCACAAAACATTTTCAGATGGGGGTCAATTTGGGGGTCCTTGACACGAAAACGTTTTAGTAGGCTGCTACTGGTCTAGCTCTATTCGCACTACAAGATAGCAACGACAAAGCTACGAAACAGACAATCGTGACCGGCTCTACACTGCTGCCAAGTCGCCATTGAAGTGTCGCTCAACCCACAGTGTCGCTCAACCCACGCACACTGCTTAAATGAAAAGCGTATAGGGTTAAACAGCACAGTGCACTGGTTAACAGCAAGAGGGAGTGTTTCAGAGCAGTAATCGCGTGGAGAGAGAAGAGCAGCAGTGGAAATGATAAAACAACATGAGTGTTTGTCAGCAGATTGTCTTTTTGTTGTTCTTGTGTTGATCCCCACTTGAAACCCATACATTGTTGAGTGGAGTTCCTCAGGGCTCTTTACTAACGTCCTTTCTGTTTTCGCTCTACATAAAAAAAAAGAAAATCTGCGAAAGCTTTCCCCCGAATATGGATTCCGGGGGTTTAAAGGGATAATTCACCCAGGACCGGTAGGCAGCGGTTCCGGTAGGAGACACAAAGGAGACTCTTTGTGTCTCCTACCGGAACCGCTGCCGGTCATCAAATTATTGGCTTAGGAATGCGACAAAAAAACCAAAATATCCATGAATTCAAGTCTCCATGGGGTGACTAATGGAAAGAAAAAAGGTCCTTTTGGGGGTGAACTATCCCTTTAAGTGGTTTATGTGTAATCTCGGCATCATTGTAAATGAAGGTCTCCCTCGATGATCTCTCAGATCATTTTTTAAACAAAGGTTAAATGAATGAATGAATGAATGAAGCTTCACCGGGTCACTGGCGAAAAAAAGGTAGAGGTCAGGCTCAACTTTGTGGCGCGTCGTCACTCACGCCCGGCAACACAGCGACAGGTGTGTCGCCCGGGCGTCACTTTGCCGCTTCGCGTCGCCGACCGACTTCCACTGGAAACGACTCGTAGCCTTTTGCTCAGCGGCCGGGCCCTCTATAGTGTGAGCCCAGCATAAGGGGGGGGGGGGGGGGTGTGAGGAGTGATTGCTAGGCTTACCTCTACAGTTTGTCTTAGCACCCTGACTCAAAGCCAAAGGAAACAGCAAGGCGTCAGAATTAACATGCAGGTGTCAGAACCTGCTAGTGCCTCTGTTATTGCAGCAGGGCCAGGGGATCAGCTGACACTTCCGTGCCAACACACATCGTCGCTGTTGTCGGGCGGAAAGCTTGTATCGCCGAAATGTCTAGTTTCTATGTTTTTATTTTGTAAATGAATGCCCTACTTCGTCATAGTAACAGTCACGATACGACGTGTTGTGGACTTGTAGATCGCCCACTTTTTGTTGAACAAAACTGTTTGATTTTGTTTTGTTAAGTGAAAGTGGTTGAGGGTGTCTTTGGGTTTGATGAATGAATACCAATGAAAAGCATTCACAAGAGCTTGTGACTAAGTAACGCATTAAAACCAGGAACGCGTCTGTGTCATTTTAGATTTTTGCGTTGGCTATTAAAAAATAGCAGATATAAGGCCCCGAACGGATGGCGTAACCGTCTGGGCACCTATAGGCTGGTAATCCAGCGTATCGCGGGTTCGACTCCCCATTCCGATGACCTTTGCTGCGTGTCACCCCCCCCCATCTCTCTCCCCATTTCCTGTCTACTGTTCCTATCAATAAAAATCCCCCAAAAATATATTTAAAGAAAATAGCAGATATACAAGCTCACGCACTTCTGCTATTTTTGAACATTTTGAAAAATCTTGAAAGAACTACTGGTTAGAAGGCATTTGTAGACTTAATGGGTTAATAACTACATTGGTTCCATTGGAACACAGGTTAATTATTTCTGAAAAGTAACGTGTCTGGACATACAAGGTTTCCACCCAGCGACGACATACTGTATCTACTGTACTGTATGCACTGTACCTGCTGCAAGGCAACATGCCCGCTGGAAGCTGTTCACTCATTTAGTCTTCTAGTAAACTGACTGACAGATCGCCTTTGATTTATATTTTGTCATACAACGTGTCCCATGCCAAAAATAACCGATCTACGAGCTTGTAGATCAGTTATCTGTCATTACAGTCATTTAGCAGACGCTTTTATCCAAAGCGACTTACAATAAGTGTATTCAACATAGGTAGGGAACGACAACTACTAATCACCAGAAGTCTTTAGTGCATTTTCTGCAAAAACAAGCAACCAAGAGTATACCTAGCGCTAAGGTAAAAGTGCAATATATCAGCTACCTATTTCGTGAAACAGATGAGACAAAATAGCTAAATCAAATGAGCATGAGCTAAAACAAATAAGTGTATCGACTAAACAAGATCCAATAAACAATACAACAATAGAAAACAAGCGTTCGTACAACTAGTTAACAACAAGTAGGTCAGGCAGAGAGGAAGGGTAGTGTTTCCTGAAGAGGTGGGTTTTCAGCCTGCGGCGAAATATGGGCAGTGACTCTGCTGTCCTAACATCAGTGGGAAGTTCATTCCACCACTGTGGGGCCAGAACAGAGAAGAGTCGTGACCGTGTGGATCGGCCAGAAGGACCCTCTGTCACATTACAGAGTATGAAGCAGCAAGTAGCTCAACTTAAGGTGACTCTCCACCAAACAGACTACAACAGACTGGTAGCCTGTTGGCAAAAGTTGGCATTTAGTTCAGCACAAACCGTCGGCCGTTGCGTACATTGTTGTGCTAATGCCTTAGAGCTGGCACCACTGGTCTGCAAGATTTTGCCAGTGTTGCCAGGTCTGCTTATTATAAGCGACTTTGGGCTTGTTTTCCTGTAATGTCGCTTGTAAATATTCATAGTTGCAGGTTGCTTTAGTTTGGGCTTGTTTCTGAAGTGTAGTTGCTTATTTGGGCTGGCTTTCAAGATTCTTTTTGAAAATAGCTGATTTAATAGGGCTCAAGTGGTGAAACTGGTCGCTTCTTATGGGCTTGTTTTCATAGACCCGGTCACTTGATTCACTCACGAAATCTGGCAACACTGGAGCCCAATGACTCGGTTGGTCATCGACTGTAATCTTCGAGTTCCGACCCGACGACACGGCGCTATCGATGACAGGTTGTCGGCAGGAGACGTTTTTCCAACGCCTCCCGCCGCTCAGTCGGCCCGAAATCGGTGCGGTGGAGAAATAGCCTCTTTCTTGTATCATCAGGACTAATTTGAAATAGGCATGAACATGAAGCCAAGGACTCAGGACTAGCCTATAGTGCTTGTTAGAAGATAATAGCACATCTAGGAAGCAATAGCGTCAAATCCTATATCCAACGTTTTAGTTTAAAATTGGATAATCAAATCTGAGATCTCTGCAGCATTGCCAACTCAAATTGAATAGTTCATCCTAATGAAAAAACATGATACACTGATTTAGGGTTTTCCCAATAATATAAATGTTTCTCGGGTTAATGTTAACCTTCTGATAGCTGTATCAAATGCGAACCCAATGTAATAACAGGCGCCCGGATGGCGCGTAATCCCGTCTTAATTGGTGCCGGCTCCATCATAGGAGAATTTAGGAGAAAGATGCTCAGACAGCTTTGGGAGTATTTTGCTCATGTTAGAAAGTTGCTGATGAGTTTAGAGATGCTGCTTGGCAGAGGTCGGGTTTCACGTAGTTATGAGGTTAGCGGGAAAACAAAGGCGAGAGGGAGTGAGGGAGAGAGGGAGTGAAGATTGGATTTAGAGCTGAGAGAAAGATGCTATACGTCAGATGAAGTGAAGGCACAAGAACCGACTTATAAACATATAATGACAGAGAGAGCGAGACAGAAAGCACAGGCAACAAAAAGTAAATGTTTTCTACATTCAGTCAGTGATGGAAGAAGTACTCACATGTTTTACTTTAGTAAAAGTATCAATACTGCAATGTAGATATACTCTGTTACAAGTAGAAGTCCCGTATTCAAAATGAGCTTGAGTAAAAGTACAAAAGCATCGGCATCAAAAATAAATGTACTTAAAGGGGTAGTTCACCCCCAAAATAACTTTTTTTCTATTGATTACTCACCCCATGGAGCCTTGAATTCATGGATATTTTTTTGTTTTTGTCGCATTCCTTCCTTTATTATTTGATTATAATAAATTTGTCCCCATTGATTCCGGTAGGAGACACAAATGCATTTGTGTCTCCTACCGGAATCAATGGGGACAAATTTATTAAAATCAAATTATTGGCTTAGGAATGTGACAAAAACTAAAAAATATTTTGGGGGTGAACTACCCCTTTAAAGTACCAAAAGTAAAAGTGCTCCTTGTGCAGAACGTCCCATTTCACAAGTTCAGAATATATAAAAAATCGTTTGAAAATAATATCTACAAGCTCACAATGCATCGCGGCGGATTGTGAGCTTGTAGATCTGCTATCAACAGATCTACTCTTCTTCTACTGCACTCTTCTTCGATGGTGCTTGGATCATTCACAGGCGTCCTTGGCAGCCTGGGCGTTTGGACAAAGTAGACGTCAAGGACGTCCTTGGCAGTGAATGAGTTAACAGTTTTTCAACCAAAAAAATCCTAAAAGTTTTTTGAAAAAACGTATCTTGCTATTATCAAACCTTTTCATGTCAAGGACCCCCAAAAAAATGTATTTGGCCGCGGACCCCCATCTCCAATTTTTAGTTCCAGGGACCCCCCCAGAAGCAAAGATTTGAGTTACAAATGTTTCCTTTAAAAAAATATATATTCAAAGATTTGCACACATTTTCACGATTTCCCAAAAATAGCAGATCTACAAGCTCATAGCGCGGCACTCGGTGCCGCGCTATGAGCTTGTAGATCTGCTATTTTTGAATAGCCAAAGAAATCTAAAATGACACAGATGCGTTCCCGGTCTTAATGGGTTAACACAAATACAATGCTAAAAGGATTGAACCAAAGAAAGCAGGTTTTTTCCATTGGGGTCCTGTGTACTTCATTCATGGGAAGATGCCATCCAGGGCCTTTTCCTGTTGTGACGTGAGCGTCCATGTCTCAGCCCCGTACAGCAGTACTGATTCTACTATAGCCACGAACAGCCTTCTCTTGAGGTCATCTCCCATGTCAGATATCCACCCTCTCCTCAGCCCACACATTCCAGGCAAGTGCCCTCCGGACTTTCAGATCCTGTTCTGTCGAGGCAGTGAGTCCAGTCAGTGTAGTGGAATTCTGGATCAATCAGTAATTGATGAGGCAATAGGAGTCGGAGACAATTATTCTATCGGTGGTGATGGTTATGCTTTAATGTTCATGATATCATGGGGAGAAGCACGTTAGACACACAGATCGATGGTAAGGTAGTTCTGCAAACAAACACAGGGATCAGACCATAGTTATACCAGCTGCTACATGGACAAGCTGAACCATAACAGATAGGCTGTATCAAAAAAAACAATAGCTATCAGGCCTAGAGGAGACATGTTGGCTCCTACAGGCCACCAAATATCATGTCATATAATGTAGTATATAAGTACTACTATAAGTGATGGTAAAACATAAAAGGTTAGATATAAACACCCATAAATACAATATTGTATAATGCATAATTCTTCCTCAGTTGCCTCCTCACCAGGCACCTATAGATTTTTGAAGTCTTCGACTATACCTCGAGCACCGTCCTCCTGGCAGAAGCAATGGCTTTGTCCTCCGCGTTAAACGCTGTTAGACCAGTTTACATCAAGTCCACTTTTCCTCGTTTCCAAGGTGAATTGCTAGACTTGCTGAGGTAGGGAGTTAGGACATGTAAAGCATGGGACACCATGATAGCAAAGCTTCCCCATCTGGCGCGGTGCGTCATTAAGTGGTGGCATGTGTTCGACGGCCAGTGCGAACATGACAAATTAGATTTTGTAAACCCGAGATTCAATTGCATACTATACGATACCACCATCTGTACACAGGAAACATATCGTCACTGTCGGGCGGAGGCGTCTTATCTCCGTATTCTATATTCTGATAGCATATGAGCAGATCTGCAAGATCTCGTCGATCTGCTACTTTTGATGTTTTTGAATTTGTATCCCGAAAAGTAACAGTTTTGGACATGGTTTCCACCCGACAGAATATGTCAAGTGTCTGTGTGCGAAGCAGATGGATTTGTGATTTGTGATTTTTTAAGTATTGGTTAATGCTGATCAAATGATATTATAGCCTGCTCTGACTTATTATCTTTTTTAACAGCTGACACGGTATGGAATATATACTGTATGTACTTACAGTTGTTTCAGCTGTAAGAAGGATCTTAGATGCTCATCTGTGGGGATTAAACATTCACACCATCAAGGTATTTGTGGTGTACAGTAACTAAGTACATTTACTCAAGTACTGTACTTAAGTAAACTTTTGAGGAATCTTTACTTTACTGGAGTATTTCCTTTTTTTTTATCCCACGATTGTGTAACCCTCTTTTCACCCGGTGCCAATTTTCTAAGTGATCCTGTGCGCTACACTCCCCCCACCAGCCTAGGGAGCCCAGGGCCGAGCTCATGCCTCCTTCAATGCATGAGAGCCAACTGACCTTCTTGTCACCTGACAGGGAGGAGTTTCCCCGGTAGGACGTAGCGCGTGGAAGGAACACGTTATTCCAACCAGTTCCCTTCCCCTCCATCAGGCGCCCCGGCTGTCATGGGGGAGGCGGTATAGCGACCAGGATTACTACATGTTTTTGTGAGGGTATTAACTACCCTAGGAGACACAGGGAGAACATGCAACTCCACACAGAGTAGGCCCTTTTGCCAACCCCACCTAGGGTATGGGCGCTATTTCCCATTTTCAATACTTTTACTCCTATCTCAGAGGAAAATATTGTACTTTTACTCAATACAATTATTTGACAGCTTTAGTTTTTGGGTTACTTTGCCAATTTATATATTATTAACATACATTAACCACTTCAACTCTATATATATTTCGGCCATTTGAAAATAGCCGATCTACAAGTTCACAATGCGTCGCGATGCGACGCATTGTGAGCTTGTAGATCTGCCATTTTCAAAAGATTTTTAAACATTTTGAACTTGTGAAATGGGACTTTCTGCACAATGAGTACTTTTACTTTTGGTCCTTTAAGGTATTTTCATGCCAATACCTTTGTAGTTTTACTCAAGTAAATTTTGATTACCGGACTTTTACTTGTAACAGAGTATTTCTACACTGCAGTATTGATACTTTTACTAAAAAAAATTAAAAAATGTATTTTTTCCACCACTGTTGTCAACCTGTTCCTCCATTACTGTAGCTGAGGCCATGTTGTCATAAAAACAGTGCAGTGATAGTAGACAGAGGCAGAGACAGTTTCCTCTGTGATTTGCTGACCTGTTGAGACGGCACCTCTGGGGACAATTCCAGCAGTCTGGCTGAGATCCCATTAAGAGCGGTAAAAGCATCTGTCATTTTAGATTTGAACCACTTTAACCATTATCTTACTACTTTGGCTATTGAAAAATAGCAGATCTACAAGCTCATAGCGCTCATAGCGAGTGCTGCTCTATGTCGAGCTTGTAGGTCTGCAATTTTTGGAAAGATCATGACAATTTGTGCAAATCTTTGAGTATATATATATTTTTAAGTTTTTTGAAAAAAACGCATGTTGCTATATCAGTGGTTCTCAAACTTTTTCATGTCAAGGACCCCCAAAATGATACGTATTTGGCCTCGGACCCCAATCTCAAAATATGTTGTTCAGGGACCCTCAGAAGCAAAGATTTGAGTTAAAAATATTCGCTTTAAAAAATATATACATTCAAAGATTTTCACAAATGTTCACACATTTGGCACTCAGTGCCGCGCTATGAGCTTGTAGATCTGCTATCTTTGAATAGCCAAAGTATAAAATAGCGGTTAAAGTGGTTACACAGATGCTTTCCCGGTTTTAGTGGGTTATTGACCCCGATGACCTCTGTCTGAGGCTGGAGCAGAGCCTAGCAGGAGGTCAGTGTGTGCTGACTGTCACAGGCTGTACGTCTGGAATGTTCTCACAGCAGTAGATAGTTACCTCACCGGAACTGCATGGCTTCAGAGGACCACGTCGTTAGGAACGATGGGACCCAGCAGGTCTCCTGTTGAGGTCTTGTTGACCTCCTCGTGAGGGCAATTCACAACTTGGTATTTTACGACGTGGCGTCTAGAAGAGGTTCTGTGTGTTTGTGTGTGTGTGTGTGTGTGTGTGTGTGTGTGTGTGTGTGTGTGTGTGTGTGTGTGTGTGTGTGTGTGTGTGTGTGTGTGTGTGTGTGTGTGTGTGTGTGTGTGTGTGTGTGCGTGCGTGCGTGCGTGCGTGCGTGCGTGCGTGCGTGCGTGCGTGCGTGCGTGCGTGCGTGCGTGTGCAGTGGTGTAAAGAAACTGAGTACATTTACTCAAGTACTGTACTTAAATACAATTTTGAGGTATTTTCACTTTACTGGAGTATTTCCAATTTTCAGTACTTTTACTTCTACTCCACTATATCTCAGAGGCAAATATTATACTTTTACTCCACTACAATGATTTGAAAACTGTAGTTACTAGTTACTTTGTAGATTCTGCACGCACGCACGCACACGCACACACGCGCACACACACACACGCACACACACGCACACACACACACACACACACACTCCCAGTTTTTCAGGCCAAGGACCCCTTAGCTGAGAGAGAGATGAAGTAGGCACCCCCACGATATTGTATAAAATTGTGTTTTTCATAATACACTTTTTCATAGATTTCATAGACTTTTGAAGTTTCAGTGTTGTGTACATTCATGTTTTTTGTTTGCTTTAATGCTTGTTTGTTTGTTCACGCATGATCTTTTCTATTAACATGCTAGATTCATGACAGACATTATTGAATCACTTAAACCCTCAATGCTGTAGCTCTGTATTTGGTCTGGACCGGAACCGTCTGTTGAAGAACCCTGTTATAGAGACACCATTGTTAGCTTTCAAGGTGATGACAGCACACACACCTTTGTCCACTTGGGCTTGATTGCATCACACACTAAACCTCACTTCCTGTTGTCTTGACACGGCGCTGAGGAAGGCCGATTAGGTTGAAAGCAATCTGGGTCTGGGATCACATTCGGCAAAACATATATATTGTCTGTGTAGAAACAGGAACTCGTTTTGTCTCCTCCCCTTTCTTAGTCCACTTCCTCCTGGGTGCTTCTGTGTTTATTCCTACTAACAACAACATTACATGTTTAGGGCAGTGGTGCTGACAGATTCTGCTGTTAGCAGAATCTGTCTCGAAAGGCGTCTCGAAAGGCATCCGTAGCTCTGTCTAGGTGAGGCACATAAACATAATATGGACATTTATTATTGAGTGCTGGCTGTTTTCTTCTTCTCCATATACTGTAGCCTACTGTACAGCACCGCTTTGACAAAGGTGCTATACCACCTTTAACCACTTAACGTTGTCACGTTGTCCTCAGGGCTCTAATGTATTTTCTGTTTTTAGCTCTACAATAAATATCTTCGCTGAATATTGCGACGTGCTGAAAGCTTGTAGAGCGGCAATTTATTTGCGAAAGTTTTCCCCACAACACGGATGCTGGGGGTTATAGTGGTTAAGACGCATGTAGGTGCTATGTTGCCGATTTGCCGAATTCAATTCAATTTTATTAAAGTGTCAAAACACAACAAGTTGTCTCAAGACACTTTACATGTAGAGCAGAGACCCGACAGTCCCACCCTGAGCAAGCAATTTTGCTCCCCCTTAACTGGAAGAAACGTCAGGCAGACCCAGGCTCTAGGGCGGCCTTCTGCCTCGACCGTATCGGGGGGAAAGAAGAGAGAGAGAGGGAGAGACAGACAGAGAGAGAGATACAAGTAGTAGCAATAACAATAGTAGCAAATATAATAGTGTAAGATAGTATATGATAATATAATATAGAGATAATGTTTATACAGTTTATAATGGTATAATATAAGAATGTTAAGATAATATACAGTATAGTGGTATAGTGTAATGTAGTAGCAATCCACAGCCGTGCTGTGGATTGTGGAAGAACCAAGAACCAATTTTAAGTGCTATTTAATTTAATCCTCAACTCCGAAGAGTGTACAAATGGAACCAAATGGACCCGTAAGGGTCCATTTGGTTCCGTTTGTACACTCTTTGGAGTTTGAATTAACCCGTTTCACTGTGTATAACGCAACTCTTTGTCCTACCTCTCTCTCCCCTACACCCCCCATATATAACTCTCCCCTCCCCCTGCACTTCCATTGTGCCCTCCCGCCCCACCCCCCAGCCCTTGTCTTTGACCTTCGCCCATAAAAGCTAACCTGCTGCACCGTGGAGGATGGTCACGTGACCTCACAGAGGTCAGGGGCGAGGTGGCCTCCACCGCGACCTCCTGCGTGGAGATCTGCATTATTTTGTGCACCAATCAAATCCTCTGCTGAGAGGGGTACCAATGGAACACAATGGTGGTTAAAGAACGTCATGCATTATAGGACTGCTGGCCAATTAACCGCATATCCATGTTTTTGTTACTTATAGGCTTGTTTTTTCTTTCTTGACCACAATGTTCAAAATTTCATTTAGAGCAGTGGTTCTCAAACTCTTTCATGTCAAGGAGCCCCACAATGATATGTATTTGAACGCGGACCCCCATCGCAAAATATTTTGTTCCAGGGACCCCCCCACAAGCAAAGATTTTAGTTACAAATGTTCGCTTTGAAAAATGATATATTCAAAGATTTGCACAGATTTTCACGATCTTTCAAAAATAGAAGATCTACAAGCTCATAGCGCGAGCTTAGATGGCATGTTATTTGGATTTAGATGGCATGTTATTTGGATAGATGCCATAGGTTCATTGTTCACCTGGTATCCTATAGTTTCAATGCCCAGATCATTTTTTGCTAGTATATTAATACTAAATGTTAATCCAATAATCGAGACTCGAGGCAGGTTTTGTTTTATGTTTGTTTACATTTCTTACATATCGACGCATCTACACAAAAATAATTTGAATAGATATATTTTTGAATAGATTAGTCCGATTGACCACTTAACCCTGTATTATACGTCATGGTCCAATGGCGGCGTGCAAATGTGGTGAAAAGCTGATCTACAAGCTCACTACGATCTACAATCTTGAGAGCTTATAGATAGATCTTCTATTTTCACTCACGTAACAAAATGATAATCGATCATTAATCGTAATCGACGCAAAAGTTTGAAATAATCATGATATCGATTTGTAGTCGTATTCCCCAGTCCTACTTAGAATATATATTTTTCTTACAATGTAAGCATTCCGCAAATGAAACTCCATTTGTGTAATAATATGGCACATAATA
>NC_137624.1:9571984-9586984 GCF_963280865.1 Gymnoscopelus braueri | reverse complement strand
TACTAACACACACACACGCACGCACGCACGCGTGCGTGCGCGCGCACACACACACACACACACACACACACACACACACACACACACACACACACACACACACACACACACACACACACACACACACACACACACACACACACACACACACACACACAGACACACAGACACACTTATTACACACGTTGGACAGTCATTTGCATCAGTAGACAAGCGTGTGTTGTTTGGTCTCCTCCATCAGTGAGTCAAAGCATTGTTTCAGGGACACTGCGTCATTGTCCCCACAGGTGACGAGACGAGTGGTGGACAGTAACTAAGTATCATTTCTGTCGGGCAGAAACTAGCTAACTACATTTTGACGCTTTTGCATCAGTGCTATTGAACACCCTTTACGTCTGTTTGTTGGTAAAAGAAATATTGAACCAATGAAAAGTATTAAAAAGCACTTCTGACAAAAACAGCTAACTCCATTTAGTCCGTGAGCCAGGACCCCAAAAATGGGGTCATCATTACCATCTGGGGGGATTAATTCTCATAGTGATTTTTGGGTAGGTATACACCCCTAGAGCTAGGAAAAATGTGATAGCCTTGCATCGGTGGTAGCTATCTGTGTGTTATCACTCCTTTTATAACCACAAGCCAAAACACAGTTTTCAAAATCCGAATGAAGCATTCTACTTCAAACTGATGGTTCTCTCTTATTATTGACCCTCTCTCTCTGAAAAATGGTTGGGATAAAGCTCAGACTATATATTGTCCAGAAAGGTTGTTAAAATTTGCATATCTAGAATATTTTTCTATTACAGGCAGTGACAACATAGTGACTATATGTGACATAAGATGTACTTTGGTTTTAATGAAAGATGGAACACAAAGGGTTCCTTTGTAAATTACCTATAGATTTAAAACCATGTTAGATTCTAAGGAAATGTATTATGAAATTCAATAAACAGAATATAGTGCAATGGGTAAGAAAATATCCAAAATGGCCACTAAACACACGCCTGGCAATTTTTTACTTTTAATCCGCTTGTCTTAGAATACCTCTGTTTAATACCTATTTTTTAGGGTTTTCATATGTAGAATCCATTCCTGATGTTATTTTTTTAATATCAGGTCAATCATGTCAAAGGTCAGGTCAAGGTTAAAATTGACCTCTGGGAGAACAACAAATGGAAACAACTTGATGAACATTCATGGTTCACTATTCATGATTTTGTTTTGTGAAAAGTGTCATTAACATGTCACAAGAACTGGTATTCATAATAACATGAATGTAAAATGATATAATCTAATGTCAAATATGTATCTTTTGCAACTACATCTGTATTCTCCAACCCACATCCTGTTCTACCTCATCCTTACAAGTATCCTCCTTATTAACATCACTCCTCATCTGTAGCTTGAACATATCATCAGTAACCATCTTCACCAGAGCAGTTACAGTACATCAGTGATGTACTTCTCACTCTCTGTGCCCTAAATTGATATTGCACCATGTCACATAGCTCTGACGGTGGGGTCACCCTTAGCAATGACAGGAACAAGAATATCCTAGATCTCCTATCCAAATTTTGTGACATCAAACGACTTGTCAGGTGGGGCTTGGTGGTCTGCCACTTTCCACAACATCACTTGTAAATAAATGAGCCCACATGTGGTGCAACAGGTTGGTCGGTGTTGGAGGAAGGGCCATTGACTTGTGGCACCCACCTCACCCAGCACATCAGGGTAGCCTGGGAAGTTCCCTGCCAGCAAAGTGTAGTGTGCTCTGATCTTGCCTTTGTCATACATATAAGACTGTCCCATCCCAATGCTCCATCTATACTTTACACTGTAGGTCCACCTGATACACCCCAATACACAGCATACAACAGGACAAGAACATCAGTGTAATCACTGAGCATGTGTATCACACCCTTTCCAGAGATGGCTGCATCAGGGATATAGGAACTCATGGTGATGTCTGGTGAAATCATGACTAAATGCAGTATCTATCGTCAGCACTGAAGGTGTACAGCAACATGCTCAACGGCTTCTGCTTAATGTTCTTACTCTTCATGATGACATCTCATGTGGGTAAAGGACATTACTATTCACAACAGCATGGGGGCAAATTAGCCAAGGATGGGATTGAAGAGATGATCTTTCTGTGTGTGAGGAATCCTACACCCCAATATTTTATGACCAAGACACACCAGTGCTTCAACTCTCCCTCTGTTTCTGCACATTTTGGGGAAGGCTTCAGTCCACTCCACTCACATGCATCATGACAGCATCTTTCCTGATCGTTATGGCAGTCTGCTCCCCAGACTGGTCAGCAGAGACAGTGATCCAGAATCCATCATGGTGCCGACAGACAAGGTCTAGCTTAGCCTCTATGCTATGGCATGGAGCACATGCATCTTCAGCAGGCACTGGGTTAGATATCAAGCACACTGCACATGGCCAGCATGGAAGAAGTGCTTCAGTCATGTGCTTCATGAGAGAAAAGTTGAAGTTAATGTCAATGTGTCTCCCTGCGCATTCAAACTGGTGGATGTGAAGTGTAGGAAGAAGTTGTCTACCCACTGTCAGCCAGTAGGATGGAGATGTGCAGTGTCCAGGTAGGCTACTGCTGTATCTGTTCAAATGTCTTTGGCCAAGTTGATAGAAACCACTTCAGAGTGCTGCTGATACACTCAGGACTGACCACTGAACTTGCCTGTTATGTTCTGCAACCACATGCATTTCCACTTCCAGTGCTGAACCTTGCATCAGTTTTGCAATGCAGCTGAAGAATGACTGTATAACATGCATCCCACCGGGATGCACAATTACATTATAGAGCTTATATACCTGCAAGGTGTCAACAAACGGCTCCATGTCAATTGTGAGGTGAATAGGGCCTGCTGTACATGTCAACCAGTGACCATATCTGCTGCCTGCTTGGACACCTGGTTGGACGATAAGGTGCGAGAGAGACCTTGACCTGACCTTTAGCACATAGGCCAAAGACTGACCAGCAAGTCAAAATATAACATTAGAAATAGATTCTACACCTATGAATGCCCCCCCCCCCCAGGTCCCCATATGAATCACGTTCACGAAGTTCACCGATTCCCTCACACAACTGCAATATTTTGTTGTTTTTAACATAATTTAGTACAATGGAACATCACCATGGGATGGACACCATCTTTGATTTGGCAATAAAAAATTAACTGATGGTAATTTCACTGATTCAGCCATATTGCTTGAACCCTAAGACCTAGTTTTAGACACCAAAACCACCTTTCTAGGTTGAACAGTATCATAAAGCCATTTAAGCTCCTGGCAGTCATATTGGACGCCATCTTGAAAATGATGGCTTTACGAGAAATATAATTTCCTAGATTTTTTTGTATGTTCTTAAGCATGCCTAGACGTACCAGAACCAATTGAAAAACCTTTCGTATATTTTTTTGGGGGGAGGTTAATAGTATGTTTTCATATATTGACCCATGTAATTTTCGCCTAGTGTTATAACATAAAATGCATGATAGCACCCATAAAGCTACCATTGGTGCAAGGCTATCACATATTTTCTAACTCTAGACATGCATACCTTGACAAAAATCACTATGAGCATTAATCCCCTCAGATGGTAATGACCAACCCCCCTGGCTCACGGTCTAATTGGATCCTCAAACTTTCTTCTAAACCAGCTAACTCCACCAAAGGGGGGTGGAGTTAGCTGGTTTTGCTGACTCCAGGCTCCACCCCCTTTTGACCTCCAACCTCATTGTGAGCTTGGAGGTCCATTCAGCTGTTCTTATCTATGATGGACAAAACCTCCGAACTCCCCTTTTTGTTGTCCACATTTCCTGAAAAATGAACATTTTGTAGTTAGCTGGGTTCTGCCCGACAGCAGAGATATGTACTTGAGTACTGTACTTATAAAACATTATTTCAAGTGGATGGCTTTCAAGCCGCTACATTTTAAATAGAACTATTGTACTTTTTGAATCCGCTACGTTTCTAGCAAGGGACTCTATAGGACCCAAAAAACAGCCTGTCGTGTTAAGTGGTCAGATAGGTGGGCCGACGAACACACAGATTCTCAAGTGGGCCCTGATCCGGAAAAGGCGGCTAGCCTCCTGCAGAGCCACAGTGCGGGGGAAAAAACGAATTCAAAATCTCTTCCCAATCCCCAATCCCAATATCCATAATTTGAAAATGCATGAATGTAACCCTTTTACTCCTCAGAGGCCATACAGATTAAAATCTAATAATATATATATTTTAATAATAATAATCTATTTACCCATGGGAAGGTGCTGAGCACTAGTGCTCTTGTACAGCAACACCGTCCGTGCACACTCACATGCACTAGCTTTGATAACAGAAGGGAGATCCTCTCTACCCAGCTAGACGCTCACACCTTTTGTCAGCATCTCTCACAAGCACACCCCCTCTTTCACATGCATCCCCCAACACACACCGCCCCCACACACACACACACACACACACACACACACACACACACACACACACACACACACACACACACACACACACACACACACACACACACACTCACGCTTCCCCTAGTCTCTTCTACTTCCTATCCTTTTGCAGGCTGCCACCTTCGCAAGCTGTGATGCACCAAGGTGACACGGCCGGGCATGTAAGCACGCGCACACACACACACACCCACGTCGTTTCTCACCCGGCATTCACTCTCTTCCCCTGACTATAATGTCTGTGTTTTCCCACAGACTGCCTCCCCCACTCGTCCCTCTGTCTGTCTGTCTGTCTGTCTGTCACATTCAGTGTCACATGCACTGTCACGCTCACACTGCGTTTACACATGGACAACGTTTAATTCATTCAGAATGAAATCGTTCTGAACAGACATTCCGAACTTAACTGTTTACATGGACGCTAAATAAAAGTAATCCTCGTTTGCATGCCTCAAAGCATTTAATCGGAATATTTACCATCCAACCAGAGAGAAACTATCAGAATAAGTGTTTACTATGTTAATGTTGATCTGAATATCAAAAGGTTTGTACCAGCCCTCTCAACCTGAATGAAATTCCCTTCCGATCAGACCGGATCCAATTGAGGTGTTTACATGAGGCATGTTTTATTCTGATTGAGCCATGTATGTCATTCTGAATAATATATGGAATATTTGTGTCCATGTAAACACACGTTATTGGGTTGACTGACAGAGTTACTAGACGCCAAATTTCATATTGAATTTCGCCTCGATCACTGTTTCTCATCATCTGGTTCCGGGGCCCAACATGGGTCCAAATGTTCGCATAAGGGTTTGTAACTCGGAGAGGGTGCAAATGGACCCATGCATTTGTCATTATGTTTTTTAATTTTAATCTTTGGGATCGCAAATCTACACACTGAAATTCTCAGTGTTAATTAACTCTGAGAGTGTACAAATGGAACCAAATGGACCGTCACAGGTCCATTTGGTTCCATTTGTACACTCTCAGAGTTAAAGACCCATAAGGGTCCGTTTGGACCCCCTGGCGGTCCAGGACCCAACGTCGGGAGCCTGTGTTCTTGATTCTTCAAGGGTTTCTATTTTTCTCAGTTAAAAATGAACACAGTTTAATGCGTTTCACACTGTGTATGACTGTTCTGCCATTATTTTATTATTCATTCATGTAAATGTGTGGAATGAGCTTGTATCTGCTTGTTTTGGCTACTTTAGCTACTTGTGTGCAAGACTATCATAGGACAGATATATAGTCCATACTGTATTAATTTATGGGGAAAAAAATGAAATATTGGAGATACAATTGGTTTCTGCCGGACATGCAACGACGATATGCGAGTGCACTGTGACTGTCCTTGTGTGCGGGCCCTGGGACGGTGTCATCTGTGTTTAAGTGGCCCTCAGGGTGCTGGCAGCCTTTTGCTGTCACACAATGGGTGTACGTAGGCCTATGTACTGTACGTCATATGATGCACAAACGCATACGCATACAGTACACAAAGCTGCTGCAAAGCAAAGCCCAAATTAAGGTTGCCAACGAGACAACTCATCGTTTGGCTCAAGCATCCGTTGTAGGCTACGTCACAACACAAGATTATCAGAGTCGTTGTTTTTGAAGTACAGCACCGTTCTCACCCCCAGACTAACCTTTTAGCAAAAACACAGAGACACTTCACTGTAATAGACAGTACAGTAGTACGGTACAGCATTACATTTTGTTTGACCAGGTTCCACAGATAGAAATTGTGAAAATAGCCGGTCTACAAGCTAAGAAGCTAGATCGGCTATTTTCAAAGTTTTTGCCTCTTTCTCAGGTAATATTTTACATTTTTTGCCTCTTCTTCAGGTAATATTTCAACATTTTTACCTCTTTCTCAGGTAATATTTCACAATTTGGGCAATGTTTGACAATTTTCATAGTCTAGTTTGTTGATTACTTTTGACGCAGTAGTCTTTTTTTGGTCTCTTTTTTGCAGTTGCAATTGTAACTTTAGAAATGTGCAGATACGCCTGTATACACTTATACTGTATGTTGTTGTTTTTCTGTTGAGTGAGAAAACAATGTTGCACATTAAGCTAGTCATCTGGGGACCCCCCCCCCCAAAGAAAAATCATTTGGGGACCCCCCTGGGGGTCCTGACCCACAGGTTGAGAACCACTGCAGTATGCCTACAGTACAGTACAGTACTGTCCCCGACAGATGAGGGTATTATCAGGATGAATAATTAGGCCAGATGTCCTGTGTGCCAGTAATACCCAGCAAGCTCCCCAGAGTCTGTAGCAGACAGCTGAGACACGCAGGAGAGAGCTACATGAAAGTCACCGTCACCACACACACACACAGGCAAAGGTTACACTTACTTTACATTAAAAAAAAACATGCTGTCTTTAACACATTGTGGCAGAGACCTGATCTGAGTATTGCTGAGGAGAGGAGAGGAGAGGAGAGGAGAGGAGAGGAGAGGAGAGGAGGCTGTGCAGGCTCTTGTAGTTGTGTTTTAAAGTGGTTATATCATGGCATGTGTATCTTGCTTAAAAATCTCTCACTCTCATCCCTAATGTTCACTCACACACCCAAACACCATGGTCTGAAATGTTCCATAAATGGCAGACCATCCGTCTGTCTGTCTGTCTGTCTGTCTGTCTGTCTGTCTGTCTGTCTGACTGTCTGACTGACTGTTTGTCCAGCTGACTGCATATAAGTGAGAGAGTGAATTCACTGTTCTGAACTAGATGTTCATTTTAATTATTCCACCGACAGTACAGTACACCGCTCACTGAATGAAGTAGGCCAAACTAAATGGTCAGACCACACGCGTGTGCTTGCATGTGTGCTCGCGTGTGTGCTCGCGTGTGTGTGTCTGTGCGTGCGTGCGTGCGTGCGTGCGTGCGTGCGTGCGTGCGTGCGTGTGTGCGTGTGCGTGCGTGCGTGCGTGCATATCAGCTGGTAGGAGGCAGCATCTCGTCATTTTTGCAATTCCCTCCTTGCCTCCACGCCGCTACATTATGAAAGGTCATCATAGTGACGCATAATGTAAACCAAAATGTTACGTCATGTAATAAAGGTTCATCTTGTCTGATACACGGTCAACTAGAAAAAGTGCTCCTCGGAGCACAAGTCTCCGCCAGGTCAGGTAGGTTATGGCCTCCTGGTGGCGCTATAATTGGCCAATGTGAAAAGGGTCCCATTTCTTCTTAGGCCTTTCACAGCAATCGGACACTGCATTCATGATTTGAGGCATTTTGTTCGAAAAATCGGGTTTGCTAAATTAGACCTGCTGGTGGCGCTATAACAGGCCAATGTGAAAAGGGGGGCATTTCTTCCTCGGCCTAGTGGGAATGTGCGTGCAAAATTTATTTTCTTTTCTTTTTGTGGACAGAATCTGAAGGAGTAAGAGCAAAACAAATGTTTTACAAAAGTCAGCCTCCTGGTTGTGCTCTAACAGGCATATGTGAAAAATGCAGGGAAAAGGTTTCTCCTTGGCCTCTAGGGAGTGTGCGTGCAAAGTTTCACGGAGATTGGTGCAGTTATAAACGTGAATCGGCCTGTTATAGCGCCACCATGAGGCTGATTTGAAAGTTTTCAAGTGGCATTTCTTCATGGGCCAAGTGGGAATCTACGTGGAAGATTTCACGGAAATTGCATGCTGTGTTCATGATTTGAGGCATTTTTTTCAAAACTAACCAATCCTGCAAACTTTGGAAGCCAATCTTGACCAATCAGGATGGAATATAGTCAATCGGACAGATCCGTGTTGATCACATGACTATAGAGATACTGTGTACCGATTCGAGGAAGAAATGCCCCCCCTTTTCACACCGATGTGTTTTGCAAAAGTCGGCCTCATGGTGGCGCTATGACAGGCTGATCTGAAAAATGTGGGGCAGAGGTTCTGCTGTGGCATCCAGGGAGTGTGTGTGCGCAGTTTCACAGCGGCCGGGCCAACGGTGGCGGAGATTAGCTGGTCGCAGACAGAAGGACGGACGGACGGACGGACGGACGGACGGACGGACGGACGGACGGACGGACAGGGGGCAAAACATACTCTCTCGCCATGCCTTTCGGCCTGGCGGAGACAATAATTAGATTTAAAGAACAACAGTGGTGTAAAGTAACTAGCTAGCTGGCTGGAATGACCAGCAAAGCCAAGCTGGGAAGCTGGGCTTTCCTGGTCAGTCCAAAAGAACACTTTAAAGCGCTAGAAGACTACATCTATACATTAAACATGTGATGGTGTAGTGGACTAATGCTCAAACTCTCAGCACTGGGTTTCCATGTTCAAGTCCCAGACCTACTGTAGTTGAATGTGAAATTATGAATTTAAAAAGTACTGAGTAATGGTGTAGTAATACTCAGTCTTTCAGCAGAGAGTTTCAATTGTCAGGTTTTGCCAGCTAAACTACAAAAAAAAACTAAAAAGCACTAAAAGACAAATTTGGGGTAGAATAATAAAGTTACATGATGAAGCTCTATATGCTGACGTATTTCAACTTTACTAACTGAAGGCTGACATATAAACACTAAGAGTACAAAGAGACATATGATGGGAGTGGCTGAGAGATGGTGTCTCAGTGCAGAGATTCCATGTTCAAATCCCAGTCATTCTATGGTTCATTGCTTTTCAACTTTACTAACTGAAGGCTGACATATAAACACTCCAAGAGTACTAAGAGACATATGATAGGAGTGGCTGAGAGATGGTGTAGCGGTCTAAAGATCAGACTCTCAGCATTGAGATGCCATGTTCAGATCCCAGTCATTCTATGGTTCATTACTTTTCAACTTTACTAACTGAAGGCTGACATATAAACACTCCAAGAGTACTAAGAGACATATGATAGGAGTGGCTGAGCGATGGTGTAGCGGTCTAAAGATCAGACTCTCAGCATAAAGATGCCATGTTCAAATCCCAGGCATTCTATGGTTCATTGCTTTTCAACTTTACTAACTGAAGGCTGACATATAAACACTTCAAGAGTACAAATAGACATATTATGGGAGTGGCTGAGAGATTTTTCAAGGCCAAAATACATAAAAGCAAGTCAAAAGCACAAAGACACATGTGAAGGGACTTCTGAGAGATGGTTCAGTGGTCTAAAGGACGGACTCTCAGCACAGAGATTCCATGTTCAAATCCCAGCCCTTCTATGGTTCTTTGCTTTTCAACTTTCCAAACTGAAGGCTGACATATAAAAGAACACTTCAAGAGTACTAAGGGACATCTGCTGTTAGTCAGTGAGAGATGGTGTAGTGGGATAGTGATCAGACTCTCAGCACAGAGGTTCCATGTTCAAATCCCAGTCGTCCCATACTTCATAGTACTTTGAAATTTTCAAGGCCAAAAAGAAAGTCAAATGCACGAAGAGATCTGTGAAGGGAGTGGCTGAGAGATGGGGTAGTGGTCTAAAGGTCGGACTCTCAAAACAGAAGTTCCATGTTCAAAACCCAGTTTTCCCATACTTCAAAGTTGTAGTACTTTGAAATTTTCAAGGCCAAAAAGCAGGTCTAGAGCACGAAGAGACATGTGAAGGGAGTGGCTGAGAGATGGGGTAGTGGTCTAAAGGTCGGACTCTCAGCCCAGACGTTCCATGTTCAAATCCCAGTCGTTCCATACTTCAAAGTTGTAGCACTTTGAAATTTTCAAGGCCAAAATACAAAAAAGCAAGTCAAAAGCACAAAGAGACACCTGCTGAGGGCCCAAAGGTGCGTTGGCACAGTGGTAGGGTTCGGTGTATCTTGATCTTCATCGGTTGCCTCTGCTACAGACAGTTGGCAGGTTCAAGTCCCATGCCATCAACGTACTGGAGGACCATCAGGGGGACCGTGTCCCTCCCCTGTTTCCTGATAGTTAAAGGTGGGGGGTTATGTCTGAAAGAACTCTGCCCAGCTAATGTTTTACAGAAAGACATTTTAGGTCCCGTGAACTCATTGGGCTGACTACATCCCTGTGTTTTTTGGGGATCACATGGTATTGCTGCCTTGGTGCCTCTGAAGGACTCGTATGGTATCGCTGGTTTGCGAACAGGGCCATCTGGTGGATAAGCACTGAAAACGCTAAAAACACATCAGAGGCGCCCGGAGCCTCTCAGGCACGTGGACAACATCGATGGCACTGGATGAGCTGGAGTGTCCTTCTGTAAAACCTTAGTTGGGCAGAGTTCTTTCAGACATAACCCCCCACCTTTAACTATCAGGAAACAGGGGAGGGACGCAGTCCCCCCGATGGTCCTCCAGTACATTGATGGCATGGGACTTGAACCTGCCAACTGTCTGTAGCAGAGGCAACCGATCAAGATCAAGATACACCGAACCCTACCACTGCGCCAACGCACCTTTGGGCCCTCAGTAGGTGTCTCTTCGTGCTTTTGACTTGCTTTTTTGTATTTTGGCCTTGAAAATGTCAAATTACTACAACTTTGAAGTGTGGGATGACTGGGATTTGAACATGGAACCTCTGTGCTTTGAGTCCAACCTTCAGACCACTACCCCATCTCTCAGTCACTCCCTTCACATGTCTCTTCGTGAGTTTGACTTGCTTTTCTGTATTTTGGCCTTGAAAATGTCAAAGTACTACAACTTTGAAGTATGGGACAACTGGGATTTGAACATGGAACTTTTGTGCTGAGAGTCCGAGCTTCAGACCACTACCCCATCTCTCAGTCACTCTTTTCAAATGTCTCTTCGTGCCTTTGACTTGCTTTTCTGTATTTTGGCCTTGAAAATGTCAAAGTACTACAACTTTGAAGTATGGGACAACTGGGATTTGAACATGGAACCTCTGTGCTGAGAGTCCGACCTTTAGACCACTATCTCTCAGCCACTCCCATCGTATATCTCTTCGTAGTCTTGAAGTGTTTATATGTCAGCCTTCAGTTAGTAAAGTTGAAAAGCAATGAATCATAGAATGACTCGGATTTGAACATGGCAACTCCATGCTGAGAGTTTGATTTTTAGACCGCTACACCATCTCTCAGCCACTCCCAGTGTATGTCTCTTTGTACTCTTGAAGTGTTTATATGTCAGCCTTCACTTAGTAAAGTTGAAAAGCAATGAACAATACAATGACTAGGATTTAAACATGGCATCTCCATGCTGAGAGTCTGATCTTCAAACCGCTACACCATCTCTCAGCCAATCCCATCGTATGTCTATTCGTACTCTGGAAGTGTTTATATGTCATCCTTCAGTTAGTAAAGTTGAAAAGTAATGAACCATAGAATGACTGGGATTTGAACATGTAATCTCTGCACTGAGAGTCTGATGCTTAGACCACCACACCATCACTCAGCCACATTTAGCTTATGTGTCATATAAGTTAGACCCTCCATAAAAATTTGATTTTGCGATCACATAATTTACCGCATAATCAGCAAAATGGCGCATAATTATGCGGGGGTAACGTTTTTTCAAAAAGACCGCATCGCATAAAATGCGCATTTGCATCGCATATTTCTGCATATTTCGCAACTTTTCACAACTTTCCGCATATTTCGCAACTTCCCACAATTTCACTGCATAAAAATGCAAAAACCCCAATGTGAAAAGGGGGGCATTTCTTCCTCAGCCTAGTGGGAATCTGCATGCAAAATTTCACGGAAATTGCACACTGTGTTCATGTTTTGAGGCATTTTGTTTAAAACTGACCAATCCTGCAAACTTTGGAAGCCACTGTAAGCCAAATAGGATGGAATATGAAATATCGGACAGATCCATCAGAATCTATGACTATGGAGACACAGTGTACCAATTTGCGTGTTTTTTGGACAGAATCTGAAGGAATAATCTCCCAAAAAGTATTTTACATAAGTCGGCCTCCTGGTGGCGCTGTGAAAAGCAGATGTGAAAAATGCAGTGCAGATGTTTTTCCTTGGCCTCTAGAGTCTAGGGAGTGTGCGTGCAAAGTTTCACGCAGATCGGTGCAGTTATATTCAAAAATGCAAATCGGCCTGTTATAGCGCAACCATGAGGCTGATTTGAACATTTTCAAGTGGCATTTCTTCCTCGGCCTAGTGGGAATGTATTTTTTTATGGAAATGGCAAGCAGCGTTCATGATTTGAGGCAGTTTGTTCAAAACGGACCAATCCTGCAAACTTTGGAAGCCAACCTTAGCCAATGAGGATGGAATATGGGAAATCGGACAGATCCGGGTTGATCACATGACTATAGACGAATCCACAGACGCGCTGCCTGTAGCTGGCCGTAGGCGGCCATTGCTGCGGTGTCGCGTCCGCGGAGCGTTGACACCGCAGCAATGGCTGCGCGCAGGGCAGCGCTCCGTGGATTCGTGTATAGAGATACTGTGTACCGATTTGCATGACGTTTGGTTAAAAGCTGTAGGTGTAACGGGGGAAAAAAATGTTTTGCACAAATCGGCCTCCTGGTGGCGCTATGACAGGCCCATGTGAAAAATGTGGGCAGAGGTTCTGAATTGGCATCCAGGGAGTGGGTGTACACAGTTTCGCAGCGACCGGGCCAACGGTGCCGGAGATTAGCTGGTAACACACGGACAGGACACACGGACACACGGACACACGGACACAAGGACACACGGACACACGGACAGACGGACGGACAGGGGGAAAAACATACTCTCTCGCCGTGCCTTTTGGCCTGGCGGAGACAATTATAGAATACACAGTACAGCGGTTGGAGAACCAGATGGCCTCAGCATGATGTCAAATGAACGAAACAGTAGCCCTGGGTGTCCACTACAATTACAATCTACATGCATGTCATTAGCCAAGCTTACACGTGAACCTTAGCCTCCCTATTCTGGGGAGGGGGCGAACATTTGAGGGGGGGAATAGCAGATCTACAGGCTTACGACGCGTCGCAACCGTGAGCTTGTAGCAGTGGTGGAAAAAGTAATTTTTTTTTTTACTTAAGTAAAAGTATCAATACTGCAGTGAAGAAATGGCCTTCTGTTGCTCTTTTGTTTTGATCTCCTTCCCACCTGCCCCCCACCCTCTTCTTCTCCCCCCCCCCTCTTCTTTCTATGGAAACTAACGTTGCGATGGGAACGATGTACAAAAAAGAATTTCACCCACTTTTTTACCTTGTAAACCTGTGATGTGACAATAAATAAAAACTGAAACTGAACTGAAACTGAAGAAATACTCTGTTACAAATAAAAGTCCAGTAATCAAAATTTACTTGAGTAAAAGTACAAAAGTATTGGCACACAGTACGAAGTGCCAAAAGTACCAAGTACCAAAAGTAAAAGTACTCATTGTGCAGTATGTCCCATTTCACAAGTACAAAATGTATAAACATCTTTTGAAAATAGCAGATCTACAAGCTCACAATGCGTCGCATCGCGACGCATTGTGAGCTTGTAGATCGGCTAGTATCAAATGGCTGAAATGTATATAGGGCTGAAGCGGTTAATTTTTGTTTTGTGATAATACTCTAAATCTGCCAAGTAACTAGTAACTAAAGCTGTCAAATAATTGTAGTGTAGTAAAAGTACAATATTTGCCTCTGAAATGTGGTGGAGTAGAAGTAAAAGTACTGAAAATGGGAAATACTCCAGTAAAGTCAAAATTCCTCAAAAGTGTACTTAAGTACAGTACTTGAGTAAATGTATTTAGTTACTTTACACCACTGGCTTGTAGACCTGCTATTTACGGCGAGCAGATTTTGGTGTAGAGGGAAACGCTTGCGGACCTAGTCAACTAAGTATAGAGGGTTCAAGTGGTTGGGAGAGTTTGCTAAACACAGTCATTTCTGTGTCTGTCTGAATGTTTATCATAATGGAGATGTAATTGCCCTTGCTTTCCGGGGCTGCCTAAAGCCTGACTTTGTTGTGCCTATACTTTGCTGCACAACAGTGTATAAATCAGGCTTTATTAGAGTCACTTGCAACACACAAAGTATCATAATGCCAAAATGGTGTTCAGTAACTAAGTGCAATTCGAAGGTACTTTATCCTCACTTGAGTATTTCCATTTCTTGTTACTTTATACTTCTACTCCACTACATCTCGGAGGCGAGTGAATCATTATTTGACACCTTTAGAGTTACTTTGCAAATTTAGATTATTAATAATGAATCAAATTATTAATCAATTATCTTGGGTTGCTTTTAGCCTAAGTATAAAATAGGGTATTTAATGATCAATAATTAAAGTCCATTAACATGATATATATAATTCTGACAAGGGCAATCTACATAATGAGTATTTTTCACTTTTGCTACTTTAATGATGCTAATGTAAGAGTGAAATTCAGCCACGGGCAGTGTCGAATTAAATTTATTTCCTGCACCAACACCCACGTCACTTACACAAATAGTTATGTAGTTACCTTGACTTAAGTAATCATGATTTTGTTCAATTAAATGTTTACTTATAACAAAGCGTTTTTACACTGTAGTATTTCTACTTTTACTTAAAGGACAACTTCACCCATTTTCAACCTATCTTCATATAATTGGTCCTCACTAATGCTCGTGATAACATGGTACCATTTTTGTCTACTTGGTCTGTGTCTCAGAGGAGGGCTGTGGAGAGTTCAG
>NC_137624.1:9564484-9569484 GCF_963280865.1 Gymnoscopelus braueri | reverse complement strand
AAATGCATTTGTAATTTGTACTTTTGAACAGAGCAACTTTCACTTGTAGGTGCAGTAATATTTGACAAGGAGTATCTGTAGTATACTTTGACTCAAGTACTGGGGTTGAGTACTTTGTTCACCACTGCTTCCAGGCTAGTGAGTCCATAGGAGACCCTCAGTCTGCCAGAGCCAGTACATTATTAGCTTTGATAACAGACAACCACTTTGCTAAATAACATTATATGATTTGACCCATACATCCAGATCAGTTTTCTTTATTCTCAGAGCACCTAAAATGTCTTTGAATCTCCTCTCAGCTTGAGAGTGGTTGAGGTGGTATGTTAAGATAGTATTTTGAGATTGGTTTCAAATGTAGAGTGCATTATAAATAAAATCCATTACTATTATTATCATTATTATTATTATTATTATTATTATTATTATTATTATTATTATTATTATTATTATTATTATTATTATTATAATATGAGGTATATCGTAGGTACCAGCTAAACTGCAAACGTTTCAGATTTGGGGAGACTTGACCTAGCCACTTGCACACTAGAACACTTCAAGCTAATTTTGTGAAACTCATGAGTATAGACATAATAAATGCTTGCTAGAACATAGCTACAACTGTATGGGCAAGAAAGTGATTCAAGATTCAAGAGATTTATTGTCACAAAGATGTACATGAACTGTGAAAAGGTTTGGGGTGCTCCATAGTACACAATGCTATCACCCAACCAAGATATTGCTAAATATCAGTTTGTTGCTAAAGAGAGTCTATGCACGCAGCAGCAATATTGCAAAGAAATTGGGCCACTTCTTATTTCCTTCACAGGTGTTACCAATGATAATAATTAAGGTTGTGTTCCATTCTGGTCAAACAGACTCAGGGTGCTGATATTGTGCATGTTAGCTCTCTAGAAACACTCTGCTACACCAGTGGGTCTCAAAGCGTGGTCCAGGGACCCTCATGGTTCCTTGAGGGGGTTCCAAATGGCCCCTTACGGGTGTGTAACTCTGAGAGTGTACAAATGGAACCAGATGGACCCGTAAGGGTTATGGGGTCCTTGAAATCAAAACGTTTGAGAACCACTGTACTACACTAAATGGAACAGAGACTTCGTTAGTATCATTGGTAACAGGAAGTAAGGAAGAGGCCCAATTTCTTTCCAATATGGCTGCTGTGCAGAGCTCCCAACACGTCGCCTTCCTCATGGCGCCATACTCAATCAACAAAACCTATTATTATTGCATTATAATCATGATAATTGTCATTATCAAGCCAGGACACATATATTCATGTTTAGATTATTTTTTCATGCCATATCATTAAGTGAATAATGGCTGAGCAGAATGAATCAACACCTAAATCAGGCTCGCTATAAAAAGCTTTCCTTTCTAACCTCTCATTCTCCAATATTATCAAGCATCACTGCTCATCCAAATGCACAGCGGGGAGAAAATTAAATAAATCAAATTAAATGGATAGAAAGCACAGCTGCTTTTGATGAGCACAGTTCCATGATTTGATTTATCAAGAGTCACTCTGCCAATCCAGTGTGTGAGCTGTTCCTCAATATTATGTTCACTGTCCGTTGATTGGAAGCGTCAGTGTTCTGTTTCCATGAGCCTGTGAAGGCATTTTGACACAATATGTAGTGTCAATGCATTTCCAGTGATAAAAGAAGTACTCAAATGTTTTACTTGAGTAAAAGTATTAATACTGCAATGTAGATATACTCTGTAAAAGTGGAACTCCGGTATTCAAAATGCACTTCAGTAAAAGTACAAAGGTATCGGCATCAAAATATACTTAAAGTACCAAAAGCAAAAGTACTCATTGTGCAGAACATCCCATTTCACAAGTTCAAAACAAGTTCACAACGCGTCGTGATGCGACTGATTGTGAGCTTGTAGATCTGCTATTTTCAAATGGCTGAAATGCATATATAGGCCTATACGGCTGAAGTGGTTAGTGTGTTTTGTAATAATAATCAAAATCTACAAAGTAACTAGTAACTAAAGTTTTCAAATAATTGTAGTGGAGTACAAGTATAATATTTGCCTCTGAGATGTAGTGGAGTAGAAGTAAAACTACTGAAAAAAATACCTCAAAATTGTAAATAAGTACAGTACTTGAGTAAATGTACTTAGTTACTTTACACCACTGGTCATTGGTTCAATGTTTAGCTTAATTGATTACAATATCCATAATGCACAATCACCATTTTCAACCAGGCGTCCCTATTTTGGCCATGCCATTATAATTATAATATACATTTTGAAATATGTATTGCAGAGATCTACAAGCTTACATTGGCTAAGTCTGGTCCGGGGGCCAGGCATGAGGGCAGATCTGACATGGCTTCCATCCAAAAATGTATTATTTATGGCTCACCACCAGTAGTCATGTGAAATTCATACGTTGAATTACTCAGTCGTATTTGCAAGGATTCCCAATTGCTTGTTCCTTGTATTCTTGCTTTCACCAGATGCGAAAGAAACGGTATTTCCATATTTTTTTTTTTTAATCTTATTGCACGACCTTTTCACAACTACTTAATTTGGCTACACTGTCACAAAATACAATTTATTCAACGGTAAATATAGTTGCAATGCAGTGCATGCATGTGAAAAAAAGGCTGAACTGTTTATGTTTTGCTCACAGCCAGCGCAGATGAGTGACCTACATGGCTACACACTGCCAACAAAAGGATATTGGTATTACGCTGTAGTTACATAAATTTGTTGTAATGCGATGCGCCTGTATGTGACTTTGTTAAGGTCCAAAGGTACAGTATGACAGGAGAGGCAGTCGGCCCTGAGGTATTTCTATATGTTTGGCCCCCTTAGAAAAAGGTTTGGACACACCCCTGGTTAAAAGACAGTGATTTTTTTTATATTCTTTACTCGGTCCTCTGCTTCTGTCATATTAGTTTGTGCTTGTAGAAAAACACAACAACACAACAGAGCCTAAACTACAGTCCCAGCTACAGTACTATTTACTTTTTATTTTACTATTTACAACTCACCTCGCCTGTCTGCTTTTCGTGAGACTTTGACCACATGAACCCTATGTAGCATCCCTATTCCAGGCACGTCATGATAGGCAAACATTCGGCGGAAATAGTCAATCTACAAGCTCACAATGCGTTGAAACGTGACACATCGTGAGCTTGTAGATCGGCAATTGTCAGCGAAGAGATTTGGTGTAAAGGAAAGTCAACCAAGTATCTAGGGCAGGGGTTCTCAACTTTTCGGAACCAGGGCTCACTTGAAAACATTTTTCTTGCGTAAATATCCTCACTGGTGGGCCACCGGTGGGCACAGGTATAGAACCAGTGATCTAGGGTTTAAACGGTTAAATAGTCTCTCTTCTGAGTTGTCTATCTGGCACTGTTTTCTTTTTTTTTCTTTTTTTTTTTTTCGCTCCGTCTATCAGACTGCCGCTTTTGTTTGGACAGTGAAGCCAGTTAGGATATGAACGTACGTCAAGAGGGAGTTTTCTCATCGCCCTTCTTTGGCGTGCGCTTAGAAAAGGGCAACAGGAAGAGACCACACCATTAGAGAGACTAGAGAGAGAGAGAGAGAGAGAGAGAGAGAGAGAGAGAGAGAGAGAGAGAGAGAGAGAGAGAGACAGAGAGAGACAGAGAGAGAGAAGAAAGGGAGAGAGAGACGAGCATATAAATACAAAAGTGAGATACATCAATTACAGTAGGAGGGAGAGTGCGGGGAGACGGCAGGAGAGAAGAAAAGGAGAGGTAGAGACACAAATAGAGCCTGGAGATATAGGAAGAGAGACTAATGGTCTTTTCCACTGCATGATACCGCGGCTCAACTGCACTCTTCTAGGGCCCAGGCTGCTAGTTCTCAACTTGTGCTCATGATATTGCAACCAGGCCCCCAAATAATTGGCAAAACACTAAGACTTTAATGATAATTATGCTAACACGCAAAGAAATGCATGGTGTTTTTTACTTTAAAGCCTTGAAAAGTGACTTTTCATTGTGATTCTGATACGTAATAAGTTAAAGTATACTACGCTGGTACAATCGATTGATTAATCATTAAAATAAACATGCTCTGAAAATGCACCATCTGACGGATGGATGGATGGTTCCGCGAAAGCTTTATTCAAGTGGGCCCTGATCCCCGAAACGGTTGAGAACCACTGCTCTAGCCCAGTGGTTCTCAACCTTTTCAGGCCCCCCAAAATAATCATATTTGAACTGGGGACCCCCCCACCCTGACACGCACTTGGAATGTAGGAGTTGAGGCATTGCCTTTAGTTTGACTTGGTTCCGCAGATGAATATTGTGAAAATAGCTGATCTACAAGCTAGATGTCAATATAACATTGACTGATGCACTTGGACACATCATCAGTGTTGTTACCTGGAGTCACTGGGTGTTTCGGGTCTTGCAACAGACACCCTCCTCCAGGCGACCCGACCGAGGCTGATCAGACCCCCGGCCTGTGTCCAGGTGGCATGTTTACTGCCCCCACTGTCTCTTGAGGGGAGTTAGAGACAGTGCTAGGGGAGTTAGGGGGTTAGGTTTAGCCTGGCACTCGCCAGACCGACTAGTCGCCGTCGCCGACTATACGCAGACCCATGCATGCTGCATTTACAACCTGCAACATGCATGGATCCACACCATCGGTCCAACCAATGCCAGGCCAGGAAAGTTGAGATGTTGCAGCTGTTGGCGACACGCAGATCAGCTATTTTCACATTTTTCGCTTCTTTCTTATGTTATTTGACAATTTGGCCAATGTTTGACTAGTTTTTATAGTATAGTTTGTTGATTACTTTTGATGCAGCAATGGTGTTTTTTCATTTATTATAATTTTTTCTTTCAATGGACCCCCTGGGGCCACTGCTCTAGTCTAGGCTGCTAGCTTTTTGGTCCTCCAGTGTGCATGAGTTTAGGCTAAGGTTTTGGTATCACCTAAACATTATTTTCTACAGCGTTGTGACTATTTTCACTAGTTTTAGTGAACCTTTTCAA
>NC_137624.1:9549484-9559484 GCF_963280865.1 Gymnoscopelus braueri | reverse complement strand
AAATACAGGGGGATCCCAATGTTGTGGTGTATCTTGAAGACCAGGCCCAAGTTGCTGTACTCTGTCCTCAACCCTAAGCCATCCAATCCTAGCAAAATGAGCAGGGGTTAGATGGGTTTTGTAATTGAGGCCAAGAAGTAGCCTTACTAGTTTGTTTTGGGATGAACCCTATATACATTGACTATGTTGTGACGCGTTGTGACGCACAACGCGTCACGTTGTGCGTTGTGCGTCACGTTGTGGCGCACAACGCGTCACGTTGTGACGCGTTGTGCGCTTGTAGATCTGCTATATTTAAAAAAAAAACTTGTATGGGGTGTCTCTTGGCACAAGACATTTTCAGGATGGGGGTCTGCGGAGAAATACATATTAATCTGGGGGTCCTTGCCATGAAAATGTTTAAGAACCACTGGTTTATTCAACATTAGGAAACAAGCCCAAATAAGCAACTACACTTTAGAAAACAAGCCCAAAAAACTGCAACCCTGATATATATATAAACAATATCAACAAGCAACTTTACAGAAAAACAAGCCCAAAGTCGCTTATAATAAGCGGACATGGCAACACTGCTGACATGTTCCTCTGTGGAGGCTTCCATCCTGGCCTCTGGGGAGGTTAAAAAAAAACATCCAATGGGATGGAGCGCAGCGTGGTTCATCGTCACCACCCTGGCAGGGAAATTGCTCTTCTTGTCTGGCTGTAATTGAAAAACAAAGGAGACGAATATTCCAATCATATCGGCTTGTCCTGAGATGATATTGCACCTATCAATCATGTTTCACTGTAGGTATGTTCAGTGTGTGTTCACCGACTTCCCTTTTTGACTATAATAATCATTCTGAATGATAAAGTATGCACAGGAGGACAAGTGTGATTGCATGTGCTGCTGACTTGATATAATATGAATCATTGAGGGTTTTGGGGGATATGAAATAGATTATGTGATATTGCTCTGACAAGATGTAGAGGGATTCTCTACTGCCTAAATATTGCACAGGGGTCTTAAAAAAGAAAAAGAAAATCAGGCCAAGGACCCCTTTGCTGAGAGAAACATGAAGCAGGGACCCCCGCTACATATTATATGAAATTGTGTTGCAGATTCAACTTTTTCATAGATTTCATAGACTTGTTTGACAGCACTACCATCAGTGTTGTGTACATTTATGTTTATGTTTTTGCTTGTTTGATTAATGATTACACATGATCTTTTCTATTAATATGTTGGATTCATGTTCATGTGTATTTTCAAATGCTTAGTCAACTTGACCTTTGGCTCTGTACTTGGTCTGCTCTTTTTTCCCTAAAAGTGTAGTTAAAAACTAAAATGAAGGCCCGAACAGCTGGCGTAGCGGACCGGGCACCTATAGGCTCAAAGTAGCCTGACAGCACGTTAGGGGTTCGACTCCCGAACCCGACGGCCTTTGCTGCGTGTCACTCCCCACATCTCTCTCTCCCCATTTCCTGTCAGTCTACTGTCCTATCAATAAAGGCATACAAAGCCCAAAAATAAATCCAAACAAAAAGAGAAGCACAGACACAGAGAGCCGAGGAGTAGCCCGTCAGGGACCAAACTGACCAGAGACTGTTTATAAAAAGGGGCGAATGCCCATTTCTTCATTTAAACCCTTGGGTGACATGGTGTACATTATTCAATATAATTCCCGTTTCAGGAGAAGAGCATTAAAATCACTGCCTCTATCCCCTCTGTTTTATACCTTAATTGATTTTAAATGCCTTATATCTGTCTGTCTGTCTGTCTGTCTGTCTGTCTGTCTGTCTGTCTTTCTGTCTGTTTTCTGGGGTACATGCTGGACCGGGGGAGGGGCTGCATCACCATAACAATGGAAGGAGTGGGTGTGTCCCCCCCCCACATGCCTTGTTGTGAATGAGCCCAGTGAAGTCAACCCACCCCCACCCAGACAGCCCCCCAACCCCACCCAAACACACCCCCACCCCCACCCAGTCAGACAGACACCCACCCACCCAGAGTAGACCCCCAGGCAGGCAGACAATAAAGTGTCTTATCTCTCCCCCAGGGAAGAAGGAAGGAAGGGGCTATGTCTGCTACTCAAGACGTGGACTTTGGGTGGCGGGCATCCGCGCACACACACACACACACACACACACACACACACACACACACACACACACACACACACACACAACCACACACACACACACACACACACACACACACACACACACACACACACACACACACACACACGCACACACACACAAGCACACACACACAGAGCTGCTTTAGTTGCATTAGCAGGGTTGAGGATTAGCGCCTTGATGACGTCACAGAACGGGGGGTCCTACCATGAGACCACCAGAGCCCACCCCGCCCACTCTGTCTGTATGAGTCCACTCTGTGCATTATACATCCACAAACCTTGTGTCTCCACGGTTTATCCCCCCATAAATGAATGCCTTATCATCATACAAGAGTGTCACAAAAGTGTCACACAAAGGTGAAAGTAGCAGATCTACAAGCTCACAACGCCCCGCAATGCAAGGCAATTTTCACAATTTTAAATAGTTTGAAAAACAAAAATAACAACAAATAAAAACAAACAAACAAAAGAATATGGTTTTGGACATACAAGGTTTCGACGCGACAGCAACAATAGGCTATACTTATGAATAGAGTATGATACTTCATGACATCCTTTGAAATGTCCCTCATTTGCATGCCTTTGTTTACTATCCCATTGTTACATAACCACGTAAAGGGGCTAAGATTGTGAAATTCACATTAAAAATGTTAACAAAGACACTCTAGTCGTGTGTTGCATCGATTTATAACACGAATACAGTACGAAGCGTTTAAAAAGTCCAGTTGGACAGAATGGAGGTCGGGGGGGGTGGAAAGTGGGTCTTGCGCATGTAGGTCTTGGAGACAGCGTGTGTGAGTGTGTGTGTGTATGTGTGTGAGTGTGTGTGTGTATGTGTGTATGTGTGTGTGTGTGTGTGTGTGTGTGTGTGTGTGTGTGTGTGTGTGTGTGTGTGTGTGTGTGTGTGTGTGTGTTAAATCAGGCTTACTGTAGTAATCCCTTTCGTAGACATCCATCTGACTACAGTAGCAATAGGACAAGGCTCAGACAGACAGACACACACACACACACACACACACACACACACACACACACACACACACACACACACACACACACACACACACACACACACACACACACACACACACACATACAACACAGTCTAGCACTGGTTAGTAACAGAGCTGCAAGCACTCTGCCCATTGGTCAGCTCAAAATAAATCATCTATACTTTGTGAGGGAACTATTGAAGTTCTTCCCACAGGCCAGGTACCTTTCATTGATAGACAAAAGACATCCAGCAAATGAGCTTAATTGTCTGTAATAATACAATCCACTCTGCTGACTTACAAGAAAAAGCTAATAGCTGCTGAGTGCTGATCCTTGATTGTAAAGAACAATAAAGGACAATTACACAGGTATTGGGTAAATGTCATGCTATTCCCATTTCCTATGGCACATGTTGTGCCAGGGACCCCCAGATGCAAACATTTGTGTTAAAAATGTTCGCCTTTAAAAAAAAAGATTTGCACACATTTTCAAGATTCTTCAAAAATAGCAGATCTACAAGCTAATAGCACGGCACTCGGTGCCACACTATGAGCTTGTATATCTGCAATTTGGATAAAGGGGTTAAAATGATGGTGACGCTTTATTAACAACATTTTGCTGGGGACCCCCTGGTATCCCCCCAAGGACCCCCGGGGGTCCCCGGACCCCGCTTTGAGCTCCAATGCTGTAGATTTTCTATCATGTATGTTTAACTCCTCATAATAAAGGAGCCTTCATTAGAAATTGGCCCATGGATCATTCTACCTTTTCCCCTTTGTCATGCTTTGTATTTTTATCCTCAGACGAGCCTATTGATCGTCTTTGTTACAAGCTTAAAGACCTGTCCACATGAATCCATCGATTGTCTTTGTTACAAGCATCCAGGCCTATCAATAGGAGTCCTTTGATTATCTTTGTTACAAGCTTACAAGACCTATCCATAAGTCTTATATCCATAACTCTGACATACTGTCAGAGAGTATACTGCGTATAATACACTGTCAGCAGCATACTGTATATCCATAACTCTTGCTAACATGTCCTGCCTTCAAGACAGAAGGAGAGGAAAACGTTGCTATCGGGAGGGGAAACCTTGTAAGTCCAAAACCGTGCTTTTTATTATTGTTTTTAAAACATTTTAAAATAGTGAAAATAGCTGATCTACAAGCTGCTATTTTCACTACTGTTGTACTACAGTCTTGAATGTGAAGTACGGCATTAATTTACAAAAGAAAATGGAGATACAAGGTTTCTGTCCGAAAGCAACAAACAATCATGTAAGTGCAGCTGACAAACACTTTAGTCTTTTAGAAAGATGTAACCATTATGAATGCTAAAAACATCATGTTTAATTGCAGACCGATGAAGCCCCCCGAAAAGCCATCAATCAAGAATTTGATATGAAAATGTGTTTTTCTCCAAATGAGTTTAAGCAACACCCACTCCATTTCAACTCAAATCCAGTGGTGCATGGATTTTAAATAATAACATACAAAATAGACAACACAGAGTGAAATCCAATGAATGTGCCCTGATTACAAAAGAATGAACAGCGTGGGACGAAAACAATTATTGGATTTTTTTTTTTATTATTTTGGCATTTCTTTGTTTTGCATTTATATTAAGCAAAGTGCATCTTATTTTCTTTTTTTCTCATCAACACATTGCACAATACATAAATAATGATGCATATAAAATGTCTTCGTATTTACAAGTAATAATATATTTATATATAACATAAAATACATTTTTTTTTCCACTTCTTATTTCACTTAATTAAATCTTAGTTATTCATTAAACCAAAAAGTCCATCAGAATTCTTATATTCTCTTCTCTTTTTAAAACATCTTTTCATCTTTATAACGTCAGGAACAGAAAAGGAAGGCAGGGTTCTGAAGCCCGATTTATACGTGGTTTGTACGACTGCGTGGTGCGTTTGAAAATAGGCGAACTACAAGCTTGCGACGCGTCGCATGCGCCAGTGGTTCTCAAAGTGGGGTCCGGGGGACCCTCAGGGTTCCTTGAGGGGGTTCCAAAAGGAACCCTTACAGGTCTGTAACTCTGAGAGTGCACAAATGGAACCAAATGGACCTGTGAGGGTCCATTTGGTTCCATTTGTGCACTCTCAGAGTTAATTAACACAGAGTTCCACAAGTGGAACCAATTTGGTTCCATTTTGTAAACTCTCAAGAGTTATGGGGGTTCTTGAAAAAAAAAAAAAGGCAGGAAGTGTTGGTCCGGAAGAGTAGGACGAAGGCTCTACTTTTCCCGGTGGGGGCTCCTCACTGGCAGGTGAGCCAGTAGGATACAACAGCAGCGACAACAAACAGAAATGTGTGCGGGGGAGGAATCGGTTACATAACAACTAAATTGGGTAAAAGAAATCCCCCCCAAAAAATAAATGAAAATAAATTTAAAAACTGTTTGAGAACCACTGGCGGAGGCGACGCATTGCGAGCTCGTCGTTCGCCCGCTTTTCTATTTGCCGTGCGACGCCATCGTACGACGAAGTTATAAACCAGGCTTCCTCTGTTCATGAAGGGTCGAAGGTCAGGGACCGAAGAGGAGGGGGAGGAGGCGAACGCTCCGCTCGCTGCTATCGGGTGTTGAATATAACCTCCAGCCAGCACGGGCAGCTGCTGATAAACTGTCTGGTGTAGCATTGTCCCCAGCCCTTGACGAAGCTGATCTGCACCGTGAAGCCCGTCCGCGGCTGCTGCGTGAACTCGTGGTCGTTGGGCCGCCGCAGCGTCCCGGCCTTGTCGAGTCGAACGCCTTGACGGAGAACCCGGGGAACACCTTGTGCACGAGGAGCGCGCGCGAGTCCGGGTTGTCCAGCGTGGCCGACTTGATGAAGATGGGGTAGCCGCTGCGGTTGTACACCCACACGCCGTCGGGCTCGCGCGTCAGCTGCACGCCGTAGCCGATCTTGGCGCGCACCATCGTCACCAGCGGCGACTTGTTGTCGGAGCACAGCTGGCCGAGGCAGAAGCCGTTCCCCTGAGGTAGGTCGTAGAAGATGTCCAGGGAGGGCTCCCGGACGGAGTAGAGGCGGCCCACGCGGGTCTTCTCCTCCCAGTAGGCCACCACGCACCAGTGGGCCGGCTCGCCGCACTCCTGCTGAGCCACAGAGTCTGTAGGAGAGAGAGAGAGAGAGAGAGACACGGTTGGTTACGACTCTGGAAACGGAACGTCAAAATGGTTTATGCAATCATAAGAGAAGGAAATCAAAGAGAGAGAGAGAGTGGTGAGGAGGAGGGATGTGGCTCAGAGCGACAAATCAACTGAATCCATCGCCTAATTGCTTTTTAACCCATTAAGACCTGAGGTTGCGATTCTACAAAATATTTCGATTGTTTTATTTTATATTTTCATATATATATATATATATATATATATATATATTTAGTCAAAGATTTGCTCAAATTTTCCAAATATAGCTGATCTACAAGCTCGTAGCGCGGCACTCGGTGCCGCGCTACGAGCTTGTAGATCTGCTATTTTTGAATAGCCAAAGAAATCTTAAAATGACCTAGATGCGTTCCCGGATTGAATTGGTTAACCTATATGTTAAAACAATATAACTAGTACATCTGCAGTGGTCGGAGGTGAGTCTCCCTACTCTTCCATTGAGACATTTACAACCCGGGGGTTCGAATCCTGGTCGGACGGGAAACAAAAAAACAGCCCCGATATCAGCTTTTAACTAAGAATGCTAACTGACCCACGACAACCTCCTACTTTTACACCAGCAGCACAGCCCTGGAAAAGAAGCACGAGCCAAAAAACTAAAGCTATCATCCTTTAATTTTTTTCAGCGTCCAGAAAAAAAAGAAAGAAAAAAAAACCCTGCTGGAATTCTTTGGACTTTGTACAAGAGAAGCATTTCTGAAGACAACTGGCAGGGCGAGCGTCAACACGCCGGCCGCCGCGTGTTTGTCTTAGCATTAAAACGCTTATCTTCTGTCTGTCTGTCTGTCTGTCTGGCGACCCGGTGCTTTCACAGCGGAGCAGGCTGACACAATGCTCTGACGTCACCGAGCTGCCATAAATCCTGTCCGGATAAATTTTTTTTTTTCAATGGCAGCCTCCCACTCCGGCACAGCAGGAGGACATTTAAGAGCTATTGGTTTGAATAACTCTGCGAGGAGGAGTCGAAGAAGAGCGGCTAAGCGTTAAATGTTGATATTATTGTGTCGTAAAGGTCCAAATCTATGCATGGGATGGGACAAGCATCGAAGAGCCATGGACCTCCTAAAAAACATAAAATCATTTGAGTGGATTCCAAGGGGTACCCAGCTAAATGATTGATAGTTAGGAACCAAAAAGGACCCTTACAAGGGCTGAAACTCTGAGAGCGTACAAATGGAACCGAATGGACCCGTAAGGGTCCATTTGGACGCTCTCAAGAGTTAAATTAGCGCTCACGGATTTCACAGCATGGTCAACAACGCAAAGCTAAACTTGCAAAGCCACGAGGACGCATTTCATTCGAAAAGCTCATGTTCATTAGCCCGTCACTCTGTCACAGTGGCAGAGGTACAGACAGAGAGAGAGAGAGAGACAGAGAGAGAGAGAGAGAGAGAGAGAGAGAGAGAGAGAGAGAGCGGTACAGAGCGAGAGAGGGGGAAAAAGAGAGAGACTGTCTGAATGGCTGACAAGCTCCTCCCCTTCAGTGCGTAACAGAAGCGAGGTAGTGCCCTCCCCCTCCCCCCCTCCGTCCCACACAAATCCATCTCCCGGCTCCGCCCCTTTGCAAAAAAAATGGGAAAAAAGGGGAAAAAAGAAAAGGGTCCGAGAGGAAGGGAGAGAGGAGGTCGTGTGTTGTTTAGTTTTTTTTGCTTTACTTTAGCACATTTTTTTGCATCATGTCCTGGTTGGTATTTATAAGCCTTTCTCGCTGTCTGTCTTCGTGCCAAGCACCGTGACCCAGTTAACTGCCACACTGTGAACAATGCAGCGTACTTCATACCGTTTCTCTCTCCTTTTTAATCCGTCTCTCTCTCTCTCTGGCACGCGCACGCAAAGCACCCGCTAGGTTTATTTTTTACTATGCTTGTGAGTTTTTATGTATTTTAATTTCATGTACAGGACATTTTCCACAATTCTTTTGCCATTTTCTGAAACCATAACCGTCCGAGTGATAGCCCGCTCTACAAGCTCACAACGTGATGGGGTTATTCTTGGTGTGCAACAACAGCGTGCAAACTATCAGCCATAACTCTCCAACCCCCAAACCCCTAATAAACCCGACCTCCTCTAAATGCCTCTTAACCCCAACCTGAATCTTTTCCTAATTGTAAGCCTAAACTCCCCTTTTAACCGTTAAACAACCAATTTGTGACGACCAGGAAAATTGTGCTCACGGTGTCTATCGCTCCAATTCTTCTGCACTTGTGGGTACATTTGGACCTCACAAGTACTGTATAGTAAGTAATACAAGTACACACACACGCACACACACACACACACACACACACACGCATGCACACACACACACACACACATATGCAGTCAAACGCTGCATTGCTTCAGTAGAGGACACATTGAAGGGTTAAATTAGCTGGGAGAGAGGAAAAATGTGTGAGGGAAAAAAAATGAACAGAGCCCCTCTCTCACAGGCATTTCAGTTGCCTCCATCCTTCCACCCCCCCCCCCTCCCCTCTCTCTCTCTCCCTCTCTCTCTCTCTCTCTCTCTCTCAGAGGTGGAAGAAGTACTCAGATGTTTTACTTAAGTAAAAGTAGCAATACCATGCTCTGTTACAAGTAAAATGGCCTGTATTCAACATTTGACTTGAATAACAGTACAAAAGAATTTGGCATCTAAATATACTTAAAGAAAAAGTGCTCAAATCCTTCAAAATTGGTCGAACATTTTCGCGAGCTCGTGAGCTTGTAGATATTTTCGAAGTGACTAGTAACTAAAGATGTTGGATGGTCGTTGTGGGGTAGAAGTACGAAGTATAAAAAAAAAACGTGGAAAAGCTCAAGTTAAGTATAAATACCACACAACTGTACACGAGTACAGCACTTAAAAGAGTAAATGTACTTAGTTAAGCCTGACTTTATGTACAGATGTACAAGCTCACAACGCGTATGTTGTGAGTGTCTGTAGATCTGCTATCTTACAAGCTCGCAGATCTGCTATCTGTAAATAGCAGATACGCAATCTCGCCGAGCTTGCAGATCTGCTATTTACTGAGCACGACGCCGACGCCGGCACGCAACTAAGTATAACTGAGGCTCCCCCCCCCATCTCTCTCTCTCTCTCTCTCTCGCTCTCGTTCTCTTTCATCTGGTGGAGTTTGTGAGCGTACCCAGTAATTTGGAAGGTCCCCGTCTGAGGCGAAACAGCTATGTTAATGGAGCAGAGATCTGTGCTGGTCTGAGCCCCACTCCACCACAGCCTGTCATTAAGACTTCATTAGAAGCAGGAGTGGGGGGAGGGGGGGGGGAGGGGGAAGGGGGCGGCGGCAAGGAAAAGACAACACTCTGTGGGGGGAGAGGGGAGGGGGGACTCTCCCTCTTTCTTTGGTGTTTCGCCCCCCAGGTGGGGCGTGGTGGTTATATTATGCCTAAACCTATACAAACTTTAAACCCAGGGGTTCCCAAACTTTTTTTAGGTGGGGACCCAAACTTGTGAAAATAGCAGATCTACAAGCTCACTGTTTTCACTACTTCTAACGTCTTAATGTCTATTTTTATGGAATACATTTTTTTAAATGAATAATTGTGGGAAATCTTTTGAAATATATATATCTATATTTAAATAAGAAGTAAAAAAAAAAGTATGTTTACTTGCGAGTCAACCAGTGCCTTAACCTAACCTCAAAACCACGCCCACCTGGGCGAAACACCTGGGAAAGAGGGAGTCCTCCCGAGAG
>NC_137624.1:9479484-9544484 GCF_963280865.1 Gymnoscopelus braueri | reverse complement strand
GTAACGTCTTTGTTGTGGCGCTACTGGGATGAAAATGTGTTATTATTAATAATGACTCAGCTCATAGTGTGTGCAGTTCATGGCAAACATATGGTTACTAAAGCGCACGCACGCCCAGGGGTTCCAAGGGGTCCCCAGCAGCATTAGTTCATATATTATCATTTAAATGAGTTTAACCATTTAAACCATATATATACACCATATATACATTGAAAACAGCTTAACTACAAGCAAACAACACAAATCTTGCACGGGGGTCCCTGACACAAAATATTTTTCAGATGGCTGTCCGCCGCAAAATACATGGTAATGGGGTCCTTGACACGAAAACGTTTGAGAACCACTGTTTAACCGTCGTAGCTTATAGGCACTCTTTTTGTTTTGTACCCTGAACCCTCTCCTGTCTCTTCTGTTTTTCTCTCTCTCTCTCCGAGCTGTTTTTCTGATTTGTGCAGCATAATGACACAGGGTGGGGAACAGAGGAACGGCCAAAAAACCAAAATTAACTCCCTTGCCAAGAGGCGGCTTGGCCGCAGCGCGGGGAAAGGAAGTGGGGGAGTAATGAGAGCTCTTTGGCCCCGCGCGGCGCAGAGCAGAGCGGCCCTGCACGGCTCGGCTCTGCTCATTGGCTGAACGCACAGGCCTCCAAATTACAGAGAACAGAACAGAACTGCCAGCCCTTCTCTCTCTCTCTCTCTCTCTCTCTCTCTCTCTCTCCCTCCACTCCACTCCACCCAAAGCAGCCATCTTACTTCTCCTTCTCTAGGAGGAGAGACAACTCCTGCCATTTTCATCTCTAGGACCCTCGGTTTGGTATGCTTTATAGGCCAACAGACCCCCCCATAACTCTGAGAGTGTACAAATGGAACCAAATGGACACTCCTAGAGTTCATACGCTATAAAATGTGTATAAACGGTATTTATTTACGATTTATTTACAGCCAATTACAGCAGAAAACAGCAGACGCCTGTGAACCATGCAGTGGCATTGTCGTTTGAGAGAACAAACCAACAGAATAGATAAAAATGGGACTATTCGATTTACACTGGAGATATTCTAGAAGTGCAATGACTTTGCATTTCTTTGTTTTGTGATTCTTGGTGTTGTTGTTTTATGTAGCTTGCTCTTTGGAACACTGTAAGATCCGGCGTGTTTAATTTAACGCTCAGAGTTAAAATGGCCGCGTACGGCTCGTTTGGAGTCCTTTATTTTGTTAGACGCTCGGGAGTTCATTGGGCGCTCCGGACCTTGCCGTGTGGCGTTCGGCGTCTCTCTGCTAGTGTTTGTTTTCCGTTGTAAGGAGGCCTCTCTGCTGCCTGCCTGTCCGCTCGCCTTTTCCTCAAAGACATGAGGTCATATCCTATGCAGCCTTTTCCTCTCCCCGCTAACCCAAACAAGGCAGGAATGCTTGAGAAAGACTGAGGGAGACTCTGTTTCCAAGTTCCCGCTATGGGGTTTCTACTAGGTTGGTTCCTTTAGGCCACTGGTTCTCAAAAACGTTTGAATTTCAAGGACCGCCACTTTGTAATCTCTGGGACCCCACTCTACACTGTGGAAGGGGGACCCATGGTGGTCCCAAGGCCTCACATTGACAACCGGTGCTTTAAATTTGCATAAAAGTAGGGCTGCGACTATGTATATCAATTATCTTCTTTGCGATTATTCTTTCAATGACCTTTTCCATTAACTTAATAACTGAGATGTGCATTTTTCTGGATAATTTCTTTTATATTTTCAAAGAATGAAGAAAGCATGAAAAAAATCTAATAGATTTTTCAAAATAATCGCCCAAAAGTGTATTTGTGTGATTAACCACTTGAGACCCATTTTATACTCATTATTACTCATAAGTACAACAAAGTCGTGCAAAAATGGCCGATCTACAAGCCCTTTGATTGAGGTTGAGCTTCATTAAATTGCAGTCGGTGACATTTCTTTTGGGTCCCCTCGTGATCAAATAACAGAGTACGGTAGGATTGAATGAGTCAAGGTGACAAGGCAAGAGGAAGTTAAAGATAAACTTAAAGTCTTAAAGTCACACACCCCCCCCCCCGGATGAAAAGGTTGAATAGCACGGCTGCTGGTTATACATCCCACTGACTCCTTGGATGAGTCATTAACTCAAATGGTTCTCAAAGTGTTGGGAGCTTGTAGATCTGCTATTTTCAAACATTTTAGCACTTTTACTTTTGGTACTTTAAGTACATTTTGATACCAATACTTTTGTACTTTTACTCAAGTAAATTTTGGAATTCCGGACTTTTACTTGTAATGGAGTATTTCTACATTGCAGTATTGATACTTTTACTTAAGTACAACATTTTTCTACTTTTTCCACCACTGGTGTCCGCTGCCAAATACACGGTGCTTCAGGGTGCTTGACACGAGGAAAGTTTTTTGAAGCACTAAGTTAACTGCCTGACTGATTGACTGTCTGTCTGTCTAGCTAGGTGACTGTCTGTCTGTCTGTCTGTCTGACTGGCAAGCAGGATAAGAATACACCTCCACCTAAATTTAACCTGCGACGAGAGGAAACGCTTGTGTGACAGTCGGCCATATGCCAGGGCTCGCACTGGGTCATTCTATCTGCTCGCCTGTTTGTGTGTGTGTGTGTGTGTGTGTGTGTGTGTGTGTGTGTGTGTGTGTGTGTGTGTGTGTGTGTGTGTGTGTGTGTGTGTGTGTGTGTGTGTGTGTGTGTGTGTGTGTGTGTGTGTGTGTGTGTGTGATCTTCTTACATACAGGCACTTCAGGGTCACTCCCTGATGGCACCAGTAGACATGCCACCGACAGACACACACACGCACATGCACATGCACATGCACGCACACTACAGTAGTACACACACACACACACACACACACACACACACACACACAACAAACAAGCTCACAACACTCCACCATGTGACATGTATTTTTACGGTAAAAAACAAAAACAAAAAAACATTTCTTTAAATCTTTGGAAATATTCAGCGACACTAACATTCCCAAAATAGGGAAGCCAGATTGAAAGTGGTTACGTCTGTGGGTTTTTATATAAATATTTAACCAATGAAAAATATTAATAAGAGCTCATGACATGAATAATAACTACATTGGATTCATTTGGAACACAGGTTCCTTTTTCCATTTCCCTGAAAAGTACCGTTTTTTGGACATGCAAGGTTTCTGCGCGACTAGTCATCTAAGTGATTCTAGTCCCTGACACATGCACTGACCCCTAGGCTTAGACCTTAGTTAATGCGAACCTTTGCGCTCACACACTTGACAGTTAAAGGTTAATACTGGTGCCATTATGCCTGATTTATGTGCCAGTGTCTCGCTGGTGTCTCGCACAGGAAATAGATCGAGACGCGACGTGCAACCAAGCCAAGAAAAGCTAGATATTATCTATTTACTACAGCCCACCAGCGCTATAGCGTCAGCTAGCCCCTTGCTATAGCGCTGAAAGAACAGCACTCTACTAACTTACAGTGGTGGAAAAAGTAATCAAATGTTTTACTTAAGTAAAAGTATCAATACTGCAATGTAGAAGTACTCTGTACTGTAGAAGCCTAGGGCTGAAGTGGTTAATGTGTGTTTTATAATGTCATAATTTATATCTGCAAAGTAACTAGTAACTAAAGTTTTTAAATAATTGTAGTGGAGTAAAAGTACAATAGTTGCCTCTGAGATGTAGTGGAGAAGTAGTAAAAGTATAGACAATTGGAAATGCTCCAGTAAAGTAAAAGCACCTCAAAATTGTACTTTTAAGTACAGTACTTGAGTAAATGTACTTAGTTACTTTACACCACTGGTAACGTCCATTGCCCCGACATTTCCACTTCCTATAGTTATACAACAAAACGTTACGAACGTAACCACGGTTCTATGAATCCTATGAACGACCTGCCAGAAGAAATAAGATTCCAAGCACTGTTCCTTTTCCTGGGTGAGGTCCACCCCCCCCCCCCCCCCAAAGTAGGCCCTAAAGCCCGGCTCCAGCCAAGTCAAGAACCTCCCTCCCCACCAGTACCCAACAGCCCCCCCTGCCCCCCCTCCCCTTTGGCCGGCGGCCACCAAACATCCCTCTGCTTTTCCTGTGCTCAGCCCCGGCGGCGCTCGCTGCAGCAGAGCTCTGTGTGCTCCAGGCTCATGATGACGTGAGCCGAAGCCAGCGAGAGAGAGAGAGAGAGAGAGAGAGAGAGAGAGGGCTTTGGAGCCGCTAGCCTGGCAGGCAGCCTAGTTTGCATTTGCGCTTGTCGCTGCTGTCACAGCTAGCTCTTAACTCCTGATGGCCCGAATAACTACTAGCCTCTCGCTTTCCAGGAGGGAGAGAGAGAGAGAGACAGAGTAGAAGACACAGAGAGAGAGAGAGAGTAGAAAAGAGAGACATTTCTGACAGCAAATGCACAATGATTATGGTTTTGAAAGATAGTTTTCTCTAAGTTGCAATGTAACACGGCTCTGTTTGCACATTTCTTCATTCCCTTTTAATTGTACACTTTGTTCCACTTTTGCTGTGGCAATGTAAACGTCTCATGCCATATAAAGCCCCTTTGTAATCGAATTAAACATTGAGAGAAAGTAGAAGGGTCTCTTCTATTCACCTACAAAAGGTTGCACAGCTAAAGTCCATGCTGTTCATTTGACTCTGAGAGTTACAAATAGATACGTGAACACCCTCTCTCTCTCTCTCAACCTCTGTCACTTGTGTGTCTTAATATGTGGAATCTTTGGGATACTATAGCGTAACCTCGGTTCTCCGAGAGTGGCGAGAGAGCGAGAGTCTCCCTACGGTGAAAAGCCTCTCTTGCTCGTGTCGTGCACCTCGGCGAAGCCTCGTTCATATTTAGCCGCACGACTGTGTGTGTGTCGGCCACCGGAAATAATAACACGATATTTAAGGCCCGAAGGACAACACGGAGCGGCGCGATGAGGCATAAATTAGGCTCAACCCTCCTTCCTTCTTAACCAACCTCCTCCTCCCCTCCTTCTTTTCCTGTTTCCCTGTAAATGCAGTCCGGAGAGGAGAACATGAAAAGATGAATGGGTGTATTAAAAGGTCAACGGACCTCTGGGAGGAGAACCAACCCGTGTCGTTGTTGGTCCTAGTTTTTTCTCCCCAAACATGTTTTTCTTTTCTTCAGAGAAGGAGGGGAGACGCCAGCGAGAAGGAGGAGGAGCAGGACTCACTTTATAAGACCCCCAGGTCTTGGGTTTCACAGTTTTCACTGCGTGTAACAAAAAATACAAATGTGTCTTTACTTAATATCGTCTTCTGTCGGGTGGAAACCTCATTATGTCCAAAACCGTTACTTTTCGGGATTCAAATTCCCCAAAATAGCAAAAGTAGCTCAAAAGCTTGTATAGCTGCTACTTTTGATACTTTTGTGTGACTAGTACGATCACGTATATGGCAGTAATTTACGTGGGGGGGGGGACACAAAAAGTTAAAGTATGGAGATAAGAGGTCGATATACACCACAAAATCCTGAGTGTTCATTTAACTGGGTCTGAATGTGTACATGTGTACAGGGGGGGACGTAAGGACGTCCCACCAGAAGAGGGAACTGGGAGGTTCTGGTGTGTGGGGGGAGGTGAAGGCAAGCCAGACATTTATGAATGTGCCGCTACCACTGGCTCTCCAGGCTACATTCATTATACATTCATTACGCACACACAAACACACACACACACACACACACACACACACACACAGAAAAACACACACAGAAAAACACAGGGGGTGACAAGAGGAGAGGAGAGGGGAGGAGGGGAGAGGAGAGCAATAACTGTGTGTTCATTTGCTCTATCTGGTTCATCTAGCACCACTCCAATCTCTGCCCCATCTAAGAACACACACACACACACACGCGTGTGCGCGCGCACACACACACACACACACACACACACACACACACACACACACACACACACACACACACACACACACACACACACACACACACACACACACACACACACACACACACACACACACACACACACACACACACACACACACACACACACACACACACACGCCCCCACCCCACCCCCACTGCTAAACAAAGGAGGGGGAAAATGGTCAGTGAACACCAACTGACATAAAACAGGCTTTAAAGTCCTTGTAATGAGAACCATCTGAGCTGCAGCAAAACACACAGAAACACACCAGCCTGGAGCTCTCTCTCTCGCTCTCTCTCTCTCTGTCTCTGTCTCTCTCTCTCAGTGCATGGTGTAAAGTAACTAAGCACATTTACTCAAGATTGTTCTAAAGTACAATTTTGAGGTAGTTTCACTTCAATTGAGTATTTCCTTTTTTCTATACTTTATACTTCTACTCCACAACATCTCAGAGGCAAATATTGTACCTTTTTTTAAATACTTTGCAGATTTAGATTTCAAAGCGTACATTAACCACTTTTAGCCCTGGCTATAATGCTATTCAAAAATTACTACTTTTATTTTAGTACTGCAAGTATATTTTGAGGTCAATACTTTTGAGGTCTCTTTTCCTCTCCCCACCCCCCTCTCTCTCTCTCTCTCTCTCTCTCTCTCTCTCTCTCTCTCTCTCTCGTAAACACCATCTTACTCTGTGGTGTGCAGACTCGGAGCAGACACAGGGCGCTGGGTAAAGCAGGCAGTGCTACCAGAGGGAATTATGGGAAATCTGGACATGGAGAAGTGAAAAAAGGCAGAGAGACCTCGTTCCCAGGGAGAGGAATTCAAACAGAAATGAGAGTTTCTAGTCCTCATGGACGGAGAGAGCACTTGAGTGACGTTAAACTCCAGTGACGAGCAAACATCGTCACGCGTGACACCGTCCACACAATGTAGTCTAAATTTAAAGCATAACATTCTCTGACATACTTCAAATGTTGGGGGAGTAACGCATAAGTGACGCATTATATATGTGTTTCATCAAGACCTTTAAGCTGCTAAAATAGCATTTGAACCGATAGCATTATTGTCGCTTTGGTTCATATTCCATACCACCCTCTTCCATTTCATATTACCTCCTTATTATATTATTATTTGTCCTTGTGGCAATTCATTTGGGGGTGTTTTGCGAAAGTAACACAGAAGTAACGCACAGTAATATTGAGTAGTAGTCAAAACTGTAATATTTTACATTCTGAGAGTAGCTTCCCAACCACGGCTTAGTTTCTCCTGACCACACACACACACACACACACACACACACACACACACACACACACACACACACACACACACACACACACACACACACACACACACACACACACACACACACACACACACACACACACACACACTGCAGCAGCAGCCTGTGCCAAACTTCCGTCGGGCGCGCTTGTTTTCCATTACGGCATCGCGCGGCAGAAGAACGAGACAGAGAAGAGAGGAGCATTCGGTCAAAAAATGTGTTTTGGGGGGGGGGGGGCGGGGGGGGTAATGGCCACTGGCCACTGGCCACTGTCCTCTCACCAAAAGGGGGGGGGGGGGGGGGGGTGGCGGCTTGACAGAGGAGAAAGAAAGAGAGAGAGAGCAGCAGCAGGAGGAAGCAGCAGAAGGAGAGATGGAAGGAAGGGGGATGAGACTGAAGAAAGAGAGAATAAAACCTAGTCCTTGATGAACAGGAAGTGGAAGGTGTGTTTACCTGAAAGCCCCACAGGGGCAGAGTAGGTCGTTCCTCCAGTGTCACTGGATGCAGGTCCAGAGTCTGGAGAATCTGACGCAACAGAGAGAGAGAGACAGTATGTGTTAAAAGCAGTGGTATAAAGTAACTAAGTACATTTACTCAAGTAGCCTACAGCCCAAGTAGCCTACAGCCTACTGTGATTTTTTACTTTATTGGAGTATTTCACATTTTCTGTACTTTCACTTCTACTCCACTACATCTCAGGGGCAAATATAATACTTTTACTCCACTACAAGTATTTGAAAACTTGTAGTTACTAGTTACTTTGCAGATATAAATGATTACATTATAAAACATACATTAACCACTTTAGCCCTATTCTATACCTAGGCTATTTGAAAATAGCCGATCTGCAAGCTCAGACAAGCTCGAAACGTAGCGCGCGATGTGTGACGCTGTAGTATGATCAAGTAGGGCGTTGATTTACGAAAAAACACAAAAAGTTAGAAGATTATGGAGATAAGAGGTTTCTGCCCCGATCTGCATTCGCGTGTTCGCTGGCGATTATCTCAACCACATTCAACCTGGCTGCCCCATTACGTGCATAGGATGATTAGAGGAGAAATTTGTCACAAATTGTCAAAAAAGGACGCACAGACAAGACCTACATTGCCATCCTCACAGCCCCGCCACGAGCGCTTCTAAAAATATAGAGCCATTGTTTTGTGTGTGTGTGTGTGTGTGTGTGTGTGTTCAGTTTCCCAAATCATTAATAAGAATCTAACAGTTTAGCAGGATATAGTCCATCATAGCCAAAACAATGAAGCAGACAGGAGGACCGCGAGGCAAGACATGGCAGCTTTGAAAAGCGGGCACGCTGTAATTTCTTTAATGGCCGACCCACAGGCAGTTAAAACAAACGTACCCCCTCCCCCCCCCCCCCCCATCCCATCGCCTCTCATGGTGGAATAATAATAAACTCCACTCTTAACACTTGTAATCTAAGACTAGTTCCAACTTGATGCCGGGGGATTACGTTTGAGTAAAACCTCGGTACTGAACGGTGCTGTAAGCCACTGTTTCCCAAACGGTGGGTCGGGACCCATATGTGGGTCGCGGACCAATTTTTACGAGTCGCGAGGGAATACAAAAAAAAATCCCCCCCCTCAAAAAAAAGTTATAAACAAAGCTCTAGTGAAAATAGCCGATCTACAAGCTCACAACACTCATACATACACACAGCTCATTTTCACTAGTTTGGGTCCCGGGGAGACATCAAATTTCTCTTTTGGGTCTCGAGCTAAAAGGTTTGTGAAAACCGCTGCTGTAAACCATTGGGAGTGTGCTAGCTGAGTATAATGCTGTGCTGGTGGTGTCCTGGTATTCACTAATGATACATTCCATTCACTGCACGTCACCTACCATCCTGTAAACCACACTCTCTATGGCACTGGCCACTTTGATTTGATCTCGGGCTATACTAGCATTTAGCTCCAGCGTTTAGCAAGTTTTCCTTGGGGAGTGATACGACGGTCTCTACTGCGCCGCATTAGAGACACACATCCATAAACACCACAAACAATAACAGACCAAAAAGTTAAAATGACTTAATATTGTGAGTGAATTACTCGGCTCAGTCCATGGTCCCTATTTTGGGCGGGGTTGATTTGACAACCGATTAGCAAGAAAGAACAACTCAATGGAGCATTCTACCGTTATCCCATTAAAACCGGGAAAGCATCTGTGTCATTTTAGATTTTAGCGTAGTAGGCTATTCAAAAATAGCAGATCTACAAGCTTACAAGCTTGTACATCTGCTATTTTTGCTACTATATAAAAACATTTGAATTGATGAATGTTGAAAGAACTACTGATTTATTTGAAGGCATTTGTAGAATCGGCCTCGGGTCTTTAATGGGTTTTACACAGGAAAATGTACTGGAACATAAATATCTACGTTCTTCATGGGATCCCATTGAGGCAAGCTGAGGCACGGGAGTGAAAGAGCTGCAGTAGCCTCCGTGCTAACCGTGTCCTACTCACCGTGCAGGACATGGCCCATGCTGTGGTCACAGTGACGAGACGCACGAGCGAGCGCTCCCCTCGACCGCCCCTACCCCAGCCTATACCGTTCTGTCATTGGCTGCCAGCAGCCAGCCCCTGGTCTCCCGGGCAACGGTTCCCAGCTGACCACAGCAGGGCAAGGGGGCATCGAGCCCCATTTATACTCGGTTGGCGCGCAGCGGTGGAAATTAACTAAGTACATTTACTCAAGTGCAGCCACGACGATGCGATGAGCTGTGAGCCTTGTAGGTCACGACGAGCTCCTAGGTTTTCGCCGTGAGTCACGTCAGGGAAGAGAGGGACAGAGGAAGAGACGGAGAGAGAACCAGGGCGAGATCTAGACAGCGTACAGTGTTGCCATGTCTGCTAATTAAAAGCGGTTTTGGGCTTCTTTTTCGGTAAAGTTGCTTGTAAACATTGGTAGTTGTGATTCTTTTGGGCTTGTTTCTAGTCGTCTAATGTTGTCTAAACCAGTGGTTCTTAAAAAATGTTATGGCATTAATATGTACTTGTCCATTTTAAAATATTTTGTGCCAGGGACAGCAACTCTGACACACTCATACAGCCCAGCATCCTGCCTGTCACTGAAAACATCGCCCTTTAATAGCTTTATAATAAAGGATAATAAGCAATTGCTTGCCAGGTTCTATTTCTAACTTATTTTCTGTTTACCAAGGAGCTGACGAGATGGGGGAGACCCCTGTTACAGAATAAACACTGTATGATTACTATGGGAATATAGAGCTATTTAAAACGTATTTTAACAAAGGGAAAATCATCGCTCACTATACGATTTTCTACACATTTTCTCTCTCTCTTCATCAGTACGTTTACAAGGACTTTTTCCAGCCAATCTCTTAAACCAACATTGATTTCATGAAGCATTTCTGTTGATAGAACAACGTCTTGTTCATAGAACTAACGTCTCTTATGATGCTCCTGGTGTGAGTGAGTGCTTTTGGGGGATGTGATATTTAAAATAAAAACAATCACTATTATTACTATTATAAGTAGTAATATAGTATTAGATGGCACATTATATGGCTCTGCCTCCCATCTCATTCATTAATCACAGTCCTTTCTATATTAGCCATGGTTATTTGGGGTGTCATTCTATTGGGTTAAGACTGGTACGGAGGGCAAATATTAATATTGCAATGATGCATTCATCTGCAGAGGCAGAACAAGTCACGCTGTCGCAGGAGAGATTAACGTCATTGAGACAGACAGGGGTGTTTCCTAGGAGCCTGGGGGGGCAACTCTCAACTGTCATTTGGACGATTGGACCCCTACTGCACGGTTCAATTACGCTTAATTTATATTCTGTCTCATGGTGGTGTCAAGCACCAGAAAAAAATTGCATAAATAGCAGAGCTACAAGCTCAACAACGTGATGAACTGTGAGCTCGTATATCGGCTATTTTCAGCGCTCAACGCCGACGTTTACAGACGAAGTATAAAACCCTCTTCCCACTCACTTGAAATGAATGCAATTCACTAGTATGTTTAATCTTTTGAATGATTTTGAATGCGGATATATATTTTGTACCGTCAATATCTCACATCGCCCCAAAAGCATCACAGGTGTGATGGGCTATTCAAAGCTGCTTTGGGCTATTCGAAAATAGCAGATCTACAAGCTCATAGCACCGAGTGCCGCGCTATCACAGACAGACAGAGGGAGAGAGAGAGAGAGAGAGAAAGACAGAACACCCTATAAAGAGCCACAGCTGCGGCTGTAATGACTTCCTATTGTTTCTGTTCATTGAAAGCCACTTTCTCCTCCTGACTGACTGACTCACAGGCTGCCGGGTTTGACGGCCATTGTACTCTCACCCTGCACTGATTGTGAGCGCTGGTGGTTGAAGGGAGGGGGAGGAGGAGGGGGGAATTAAAACCAAAAAGAGACTAAAATAGGCCTGCCCTCCATGCCATGCATGGAAGAAGTACCCACATTTTTTTTTCTTCACTTAACCACTTAAACCCCAGCATCCGTCCGTATTGTGGGGGGGGGGAACTCTCGCTGAAATTAGCCGATCTACAAGCTCGCAATGCTTCGTCGCGCAGATATTTAACGTGGAGCGAAAAGTGCCGCGCTATGAGCTTGTAGATCTGCTATTTTTGAAAAATCGTGAAAATGTGTGCAAATCTTTGAATATATATTTTAAAGCGAACATTTGTAACTCAAATCTTTGCTTCTGGGGAGGTCCCTGGAACAAAAATATTTGACAAATGTTCGCTTTAAAAAATATATATTCAAAGATTTGCAAAAATGTTCAAGATTTTTAAAAAATAGCAGATCTACAAGCTCATAGCGCAGCCGCGCTATGAGCTTGTAGATCTGCTATTTTTGAATAGCCAAAGAGATCTAAAATGACAGAGATGCGTTCCCGGATTGAAAGGGTCAAGTGGTTACGTACAGTTCTTGAGTAAATGTACTTTCTACCACTTCCATGTGTGTGTGTGTGTGTGTGTGTGGGTGGGGGGGGGGGGGGGGGTTGGTGGTGGTGGTCTTCCACGGGGCAAAGAGGAGGAGGAACTCTTGTAAACAGTTAATGGAGCGCTGGCACGACGCCCTGCAGGAAGCCGCCTTGCTCAACGAGCTCTTCCTCCTCTCCCCCTAGCCTGCACGGCGCCCACATACTATCTAGACAGGAAACCCCCCGAATATAACATACTTCAAAAGTGACTCAGCCACACTGACATAATATGAGCATGATGACAATGCATGCCAATTAACCACTTAAGACCTGAGGCCTTCTACAAAAATGTCTTTTAGAAACAACCTATGTTGCTATATCAGTGGTTCTCAAACTTTTGCATGTCATGGACCACCCAAAATGATATGTATTTGGCCGTGGACCTCCATGTCAAAAATTTTTTGTTCCAGGGACGCCCGGAGAAGCAAAGATTTGAGTTGCAAATGTTTGCTTTAAAAAATATATATTTCAATTTTCACGATTAAAAAAAATAGCAGATCTACATGCTCGTACAAGCTTGTAGATCTGCTATTTTTGAATAGCCAAATAAATCTAAAATGACACAGATGCATACCCAGTCTTAATGGGTTAACCACTTAAGCCCTCTATTAGACTTAGTAGTAAACTGGACCCGAGTTGTATTTGGACCGCTTGTTTTTCTGTGTACACCCAATGTCTTTGCCACAAATAGCATTTTTTGACAACTTTTTGCTATTTGGGAACATTTTAGGAAAACTTGCTCACAACGTGGCATTGTGTGAGCTCGCAATACATTGCACTAAATTGCATTTAGCTTCTTGTACGCCTGTATTGATTATAGATCTGCTATTTTCACTAGCATCGATATATTTTTTTGAAAAGTTCTGAAAGATCATTTGTTTTTAAAAGCAAGCGCTCCAGTACTTTTACTCTTGTGCAAATTCGACCGAGCAACTTTCACTCGTAGTTGTAGACCGGGAGTATCTATCTATACTTTTGACTCAAGTACTGGGGGTTGAGTACTTTGTGCCACCACAGGGGGAACAGGACAGTCAAATGAGATCCGGAGTTGAGGATTGGTGGCTTTCAGAAACAATGGGCTAGTTAAGGATAATGGCTCCTGTCACGATGATCTCACATAGCACAGTGATTGATAGTTGGCTGAGAGATCAATTGCATGCAGGAAATTGTATGTTTGCCGACACAACTAACCGAGGCCTTTCGACTGACTGACTGTGTGACAGCGAGAGCAACCCAAGCGCCTTCAGCCACCGACTCTGTATAGATTCATTTGGCTGATAAATAGCTTGTTGGCTCCAGAGATGTGCTTCTGTCTGTCTGCCCGCTCAATCTGTTGTATGATTTGCAATTCTGATTTCCTCTCTAAACAAAAGCTGCTATCTAGGCTACACATCCCCCTCGTCCTCCAATCCCCCCCCCCCCCAACCCACCCTTGTGCATGTGTGTGTGCCCGCAACACACACAACCATTTACACAACAATAGCAACTCCTTCAACACCCCCCCCCCCCCTCCCCCACCAAAATACATTTGTATGCATCCACCCAAAACTCATTTCCCCACTTGTGAACAATTCTCTTGCTAAATAGGCTATACAAGTACAGACAGCTAAAAAACCAAAAGGCCAGACAGGCAGACACTTAATGTGGATATAAATGTCACACACACACACAAACCTACACTCACTCCAGTGTTTCTCAAACCTTTTCATGTCACAGAACACCAAAATTAATATGTATTTGGCCATGGACCCTGCTGTCTGAAAAGATTTTGTGCCAGGGACCCCCATACAAGATTTGATTTTGATTTTGGAAAATAGCCAAACTGTTTTTTAATGCTATATAACTCATTTTGCTGGGGACAACCCCCACTCAAGGGACCCCTGGGGGTCCCCGGACCCCACTTTGAGAACCACTGACTGACCTATGCAAATGATACAGTTACAAAACCCACATAAACACAAACACATTCACACACTGGTGTGTGGTGCCTTATTGCCTTGCCTGCCAGTCAGTCAGTCTCTATAGCTTGGTATCTCAACTAGGTGCTATGTGGGCCTGGCTGCCAGCCATGCTATAACTGCCCCGCCAGTCAGGCGTGCCACTACACTGCTATCATAAATCACAACACAACATGGAGCCGTTTCCACCACAGACACCCTCCACGCACGCGCACACGCAGAGAGAGAGAGAGAGAGAGAGAGAGAGAGAGAGAGAGAGAGAGAGAGAGAGAGAGAGAGAGAGATGTAATATAATCATTTCCCATCATTTTACAAGACCCTTCACTGACTCCAAAGTCCTCCCATCAGTTTTTATTTTGAAGTACAGTAGTGTTTGCTTTAACATACCCAACTTTAATATACACAATAATATATTGGTTCCATGTTGTAAAATACATTGAAAAATAATTTAAACATCCAACTCACCAGGTGGTTTAAGAAAGTCCATGGGGTAGCGTGAGTAGGGTGGAGGGGGAGACTCTGCATGGAGGAGGGGGGGGGGGGGGCAGGGAGGAAAGAGAGACTGATGAGAAGAAGAGAAGAGACACACAAAAAAAAACAGGCGAAAAGATCGAAACTTATGATAACAGTTGGCATTCTTTTGGGGAGAGTGTTTCTGTTAGTTCTCTCTGTCTGTCTGCCTGCCTGTCTGTCTCTCTCTGTCTCTCTCTCTCCCTCTGTCTCACTCTCTCTGAGAGAGAGAGAGAGAGAGAGAGAGAGAGAGAGAGAGAGAGAGGGAGAGGCAGGGCGGTCGGGCGGCTATTGCCTTTCATTTGGCAGGCAGATAAACAGGGGGGCGCCTGGCGCCAGCACAGCCACTATCAGCGTCTAGGGCCAGACTACTGAGAGATACGGGCCTCTTTTTGGCCACTGCATGGTGGTGGAAGAAGAAGTACTCGGATGTTTTTACTTTTAAGTAAAACAATAAATAAAATAATGTATCAATAGCCTATACCACAATGTCGAGTAAAAGGTCTGAATGCCTATTCAAACATTTTTACTTGCGTAAAGTAGCTACCAAAGTAGCCTATTTGCATCCGAATGTATAGCCTACTTGAAGTAAAGTACCAAAGTAAAACGTTTTAGAGATTAGCATATCTACTAGCTACAAGCTCACACACTCATGTGCTTGTAGATTGGCTATTTTAGAATAGCCGAAATATAAAACAGGGCTTAAAGTGGTTATTGTATTAATAATCAATATGTGCAAAGTAACTAACTAAAGCTGACACATAAATAATTGCAGTGGAGTAAAAAGTAACATCAATATTTTCCTCTGGGATTTAGTGTAGTAGCCTAGCTATATAAAGTATCGAAAAATGGAAATGCTACTTGAGTACATTTACTTAGTTACTTTCCACCAGTGCTTTTGGCTCAGGACAGACAGCACACACACACACACACACACACACACACACACAGAGCCTGGAAACTTAGTTCACGATGGAAACACTCCACTGCAATGGCCCTAGCTATCTGAGTCGTTGAACTTTGGAAAAGAATTGTGAAACGATAAAAACACAATGCCATGCTTTGCAAAGTGGGCCCTCCGAACGTTACACATGTAGCCTATTCTTCTGAGTGAAAGTAGCCGCCTGGTACTATTAATATGTAGCGTTTGACGTCGAGCGACCAAAACATGACGTCAAAATACTTTTTTGACTCGTATTATATAATTTAGGGCCCATGATATCTATCACAGAGACGTTTCTGTGTCGCCGTGTTTATTTATTGTCGAGACCTCAGACGAATTGAACGCCATGTTTGACAACATTATCTGACATAATGATGTTATTACTTGACACTGTCGCCACATAGCCCACGTCACGTGACCTTATGGAAACTTAAGACGGTGCTGTCATTTCAATTCATCTAATTGCAAGGAGTGCTTAGTTGACACGTGGTTTGACAATGTAGCCCACACACCTGATTTAATATGATGCAACATTAAACAAATAATTACATTTTATTTTCAGTTTTTTTCCCCGGGTGGTTCTATCATTTCACCAATGGTGTAAAGCAACTAGGTACATTTACTCAAGCACTGTAGGCCTACTTGAGTACAATTTTGAGGTATTTTTTACTCAACTGGAGTGTTTCAATTTCTTGATCTTTTCTTGTACTCCACTGCATCTCAGGGGAATATATTGTACTTTTACTCCACTACAACTGGTTGAAAACCCATAGTTATACTAGATACTTTGCAGATATTAATTATTATATCATAAAACATACTTTAACCACTTTAGGCCTATTTTATACATTTTTGTGCTTTTACTTTGGGTGCTTTAAGTATATTTTGATGCCAATGTTTTTGTACTTTTACTCAAGTAACATTTTGAACACAGGTCTTTGACGTGTAACAGAGCATGTTTTATATTGTGGTATTGCTACTTTTAGGCCTATAAGTAATAAAAAAAAATCTGAGCCACTTTTTTTCCACCACTGCATTTCACTGTGGTTCACAAAGTGGGATCCAGGGACACTCAGGGTTCCTTCCTTGAGAGGGTTCCAAATTGACACTTACAGATTTGTAACTCTGAGAGTGTACAAATGGAACCAAGGGTCCATTTGGTTCCATTTGTACACTCTCAAGAGTTATGGGGGTCCTTAAAATTCACAAAAGTTCCTAGAACCACTGCGCTAGTGGCCGCATCAAGACTCACCTAGTTCACACAGCCTGCTCATGTGGTGCGGGTTGCAGCAGACGAGCTCCGGGTTGCCTTTCCCATAGGATTCACAGCAAGGCAACCTCTTGAGCTCCGACGAGTGCCTGAGGTCCGGCCACCGGAACACCTTGGCGAGCAGCAGCGGGAGGGAATAAGACTGTTGGCCCACCCTGGCGTCCACCCTGGCGGGCAGGAGCACGCAGGGGCTCCGCGAGGCGCCCCCCTTCGACTCCACCGCCTGCAGCAGCGCCTCCAACTGCTTCTCCTTGATCTTCTTGAGGATCGAGTGGGTCAGCGCCTTCAGTTCGGCCTCCTCCGACCCTCCTCCGGCGTTGCTGTTGTTGTTGGACTTGCTGCCGGTGGCGACCTTTGCCGTTTTGCCCATGCAGCAGCCGCCGCCGGACGACCCATGCGATCCTCCGCCGCCTCTGTTGTCCGCCTCCCCCCCGTCGCCCTGCTGATCGGCGGGCGCGCGGCTCCTCCAGAGTCGCCGGACGAGCCCCGACCGTTTGGTCCTGAACATGCGGGACGAAAAGAGGGTTTCCCGGCTAAAAAACGAGCATCGCGTCCGCGAATCATGAAGATTCCGGCGTCCGAGTCCAGGCAGGAATAAGCAGCCTGAGATGATGTGGTGGAGAAGCCGTGTGCAGGAGAAGCGGAGGCGATCCGTAGCATGCGCCAGTCTCTGTTACCTATATAGGCTATAGCCTACTCCTAAAACCTAGAGCCCAGTCTCTGTTACCTATTAGGCTACTCCTGAAACCTCGATCCGGTCTCTGTTACCTATAGGCTACTCCTAAAACCTAGATCCAGTCTCTGTTACCTATAGGCTACAGCCTACTCCTAAAACCTAGAGCTTTTAAAACACTGCCACGGTTCCTATGACAGTCAGGTCTCATTTAGGGGGTGAATAACCATCACCTAAATGTATTGTTTAAGACGTACAATATAACAACTAGCAGCTTACAAATGTGTATAACGGTTTTTTAGTGCAAATACATTTGGTACAACACAGCAGCAGAGGCTATACGTGTTATATTTATTCATTTGGTAGGCTAGTGGTGAGCTTGCTTCGAGCTAACCCACACATATACCATGCCGATACTTCAGTATGGTTTAGGATTAACATGGTAAAAATAGCATATATGGTGCAATATAAATAGACGTTTGTCTAGTAGTGTGATGGAATAAACGGCTGGGCAGCCTGGACGATACAATAATTATTATTCCATGAAAAGCAAAGCTCGTCTCTGTCTCCAAGAGCATAATCCACAAGATCCCAGATCCAACTGCTCGGTGATCGCAGCGACTAGGCTTGGCTGAACCGTATCCCTTCTCATCTAAAATATGACATTCATTCTACACGGGAGACGTGTGGGTCTTCGAAATATTATTTGAACGAAGGAGAGGGGGGGGGCTCGTTCAGACGCGGATCATCCAAAAAAGCCACAACGAAAACGAGCAAAAATCCTGAAGTGATCCGGACGGAATAATCTAAAAACCCCTAGTTGTAATTTAGTTGCGTTTTATCATTTGAATCCGTCGGGTTGTTATAGCCTATATACGGGTTATTATAGCCTATTATACGTCCAATGCAGCGTTTTTTCCCCCCACAGAAGAAATCCTGTGCCAAATTAATCCAATTGGATGCTGTTTTTTCTGTGTCTTCTTCTTGCGATCAGAGCAGGAACGAGAGTATATCTGATGTGATCTCGGTGGAAAGCAGTCTGCATATGACTGTATATGGTTCCACTGTAGTCTGTGCCCTTGTTGCGTTGCGTCTGTGTCGCTACCACTCCAGACCCTCGCTCTCTCGCTCCCCCTCTCTCTCTCTCTCTCTCTCTGACTGACTGACAGTGTTGCCAGGTTGTGTGAGAGAAACAAGCAATCAGGTCTATAAATACAAGCCCAAAAGAAGCGACCACATCATAAGCACTTTAAACCTACAGATATTTGAAAATAGCCGATCTACAAGCTCACATGCAACGCGTTGTGAGCTTGTAGATCTGCTATCTCCCCCCCAAAAAAGAAATAAAATGTGGAACATTTGGAAGATTTTTGAAACATTCTAACAACACAAATGGTTCGGGGCTCCCCCTGGCATAAAATAATCATTTTCAATTTAGGTCGTTAGGGGGACAAATACACTTGGAGGCCCATCATGGAAATATGTGAGAAAACCACTGGTTCAAATAAAAAACAAGCCCAAAAAAGTAACTAACACTTAAGAAACAAGCCAAAAAGGAAAAAAAAACACTCAACAACTACCAATATTTACAAGCAACTTTACAGAAAATAAGCCCAAAGTCGCTTATAACAAGCGGAAATGGCAACCCTGCCGACTGACTGACTCCCCTCCGGCTCAGAGCTCTCCTCTCCAGTGCGCATTGGCGCGCCCCGGTCACGTGGGGTGTCTAGACACCCTGTCGCTTAAAAAAAATGTGATTGTGTTGCGCAAACAAGAGATCAAGTAACCCACAGGCTCACAGGCAAAACGTTTTTTCCCCGTTTTTTTAGGGAGGAAAGTAACATTTTCAGGAAAAATTACAAAATAAAAAATAAAAAAAAGTTTACAGAGTAAAGTTTAAGAAAGGACAACGGGGTTGAGACATTTCTGGGAATGAGTGATTTATGATAGAAAACTTGGAATTATGCTTCTCACCCCCCTATAACTGATGTTTGACCAATGAGTAGCCATTCTGGCTCAATAAGATCCCTATGTTGATATCATCATGCCAATGAACTAAACCAGGGGACTTTTTTCAGGCGTTTTTCAGGCCAAGGACCCCCTAGCCGAGAGAGAGATGAAGCAGGGACCGCCTCTATACATATTGTATAAAATTGTGTTGCAGATTAAACTTTTTTTTTTTGTTACTTGGTCTGCTCTTCTTTCCCTCTATATACCATACCTCTTTGCCAAAAATAACCGATCTACAAGCTCACAATGCCTCGCAAGGCTTGTAGATCTGCCATTTTTGACTAAAGTTCTGCTCAGAAAAGGGATGCTTGGGTTCAAGTGGTTAATTAAAAAAAAAAAAACTTCTATTTGAGCACTCTCACAGTTACAGACCTGTAAGGATCCATTTGGAACCCACTTTAAGGGAAGTCAAGTCAGGGAACACACTGATCTAAATAATTGTATGGGGGAAGTCACCACTCTCACCAGAAACTTAATTTAATCAGGTTCGATCTGTAAACATTTCAAAACACAACATTTCAGCATCATTATTATTATTATAATGAAGAACAACCCCACATTTGATTTGGTTCATAATATTGCGTGACAAGACTCAGTGCTGCCTCCCTCTGGTCAAAGAGACAATAGCATCCATTCATTGTGAGGTTTCGACTAGTCTGTCACCTCGTGTATATTCTAATGAGCAGATTAGACAATAGAAATCCATTTCCGTTCGGGATAATGAGATGCCAGTTGTTTTAAATGAAAGACAGGCTAAATGCAGCCTACGTGGTGTAACCACTAGTTAGATGATTTCAATTTATAGTGTTTTTAAAGTCTGTCTTTAAAAAAAAAGAAATCCTACCATTGGAAACAAGACCGCAAGGACTTTCATGAACGACCTGTTAAAAGGAATTATCCTTATCCTTATACCACATAGACACTTTGGTCATCTGCAGATTTAGATTGATTTGTTCATAGGACCACAATGGTAACAAGTCCTCAGGACTTTTTTTTGGTGTGTTATCCTTTTATCCCGTGCTGTTTGAATTTCTGTCTAAAGAATTCAATCAATCAAGACAATTTTGGGTGTGAGCATGTTTGTAGCCTATGCCAGTTAAATAATAAAACATAAAATAGTCAATTTCTTACAGCAAATTAAAAAGAAATGGCTATGGCTGACACAATCCAATTTGATTATAGCCTGAATATTGCATTTCAGTCAAATATCTTAAAACAAAGCGAACAGGAGATATAGGCTATAGCATCTGTCGCTTTGCAGGCCTTAGCAAAGCACAGAGACAGACGCTGACACAGGGTCTGGTGACCTAGGCTATGCCCCCCCTATGTGGGGAACTGAGGAATTCCTCTGTAGCCTAATTGTGCTCTCTCTAGGCTACTAGAAGACAGACAGGTTATGGGAGGCGCAGTGGTGTAAAGTAACGAAGTACATGTACTCAAGTACTGTACTTTTGGGGCACTTTACTGGAGTATTTCCCAATTTTCTATACTTAGACTTCTACTGCACTATCTCAGAGGCAAATATTGTACTTTTTTATTGTACAATTGCATTGTGAGCTTGTAGACCGGCATTATACATTTGAAAACTTGTGAAATGGGACATTCTGCATAATGAGTATCTACTTTTGGTACTTTAAGTACATTTTGATAGCAATACTTTTGTACTTTTACTCAAGTGCATTTTGAATTCCGGACTTTCACTTGCAAACAGAGTATTTACTACAATGCAGTATTGATACTTTTACTTAAGTAAAAAAAATGTAGTACTTTTTCCACCACTGGGGAGGCGTATGCAGTATGTTAATGTGGGCTCCAGTGAGAGCCAGTGTCGCCGCGGGGCAGACGGCAGAGGGATGGATGGGGTGACGGTGGCAATGATAATGGGGGAGATGTGTGTGTGTGTGTGTGTGCATGCTCTGGTCCTCCAGTCAATAGCTCAGCTCCATTGTTACAGGATTCCCCACTGGCACTGCAGCGCAGTGCGACCATGCAACAGCCATACAGCACTGTGCCACCATGCAACAGCCATGCAGCACTGTGCCACCATGCAACAGCCATGCAGCACTGTGCCACCATGCAACAGCCCAGTGTTGATTTCGTCGACTAAAAATGTTCGTCGACTACCTTTTTTCACTGACGAAAACGAAATTAGAACTAAATAAAAACTAAGCTATGATGACTAAAACTAAGACTAAATATATTGACAATTTCGTCAACAAATTAAAACTAGACTAAAATGTTAGGGAGTGGACTAGTGGAGAAGAGATCCAGTAGAACTAAAAGACAACGCTTTATACTCAGGTGTTGCACTCTTGTAAAAGTACTCATTATGCAGAATGTCCCATTTCAAGTTTTCAAATGTATAAACATCTTTTGAAAATAGCAGATCTACAAGCTCACACTGCGTCGCGGCGACGCATTGTGAGCTTGTAGATCGTCTATTTTTGTCCATGTTTTGTAATAATAATGAAAATCTTCAAAGGAACTAGTAACTAAGTTTTCAAATAACTGTAGTGGAGTAAAAGTACAATATTTGCCTCTGAGATGTAGTGGAGTAGAAGTAAAAGCATTGGAAATTGGAAATACTCAGGTAAAGTACAAATACCTCAAAATTGTAATTAAGTACAGTAAGAGAACAGAATAAGGATAACCGTGGGATAGGAATAGATCAGTGGTTCTCAACCTACTTTTGAGCTCTGGACCATCTAACATAATATTTCAGTTAAATAATGACTATTAAAAATGTGTTGCTGCGTAGTATCGTGCAACACATTATATCAAGCCCTTAGAAGTCATTATTTAAGAACTTGTCTATGGACCACTGGTTGAGAAGCATTGTTATAAAGGGTTTTGACTGTTTGAGTTCTTATAACTATACTCATACAGTGTTATAAGCAGATTATTTACTTACTTACTTAGTCCTCTTGCACTTCTTATAGATGAGGCAGCGGGGCTGTCATCTATTAAAGGCGCGTAGAGCCAATCGTAGCAACCAGGTTTCTCCATCTGGCTATTACATCCAGCCAGCGGGTGCGGGGGGCACCTCTGGGACGTCTCCAACCGGCTTGCTGGGGATTGAAGGCCAGGATGGTGCTTGTTGGGTGTTCCACGGGCAGGCGGATGATGTGGCCATACCAGCGCACTCGTCGCATTGCTGCGAGACGGGATGCTGGGAGCTGTTGGGTTTTCTCTCTTAAGGCCCGGTTTGTGACATGCTGGCTCCACGTGATGCCTTCGATCCTCCTGAGGGCTCTGGAGTCGAAGCCATCGAGCCTGGCCGCCAGAGTGTTATTCAGCGGCCATGTTTAAGAAGCCGTACAGGAGGACAGAAATGACGAGGCATTGTAGACTCTGAGCTTTGTCTCCCTGGATATGTGCCGGTGTCGCCACAGCGGTCTCCATAGGGACCGCATGACGGAGGCTGCTAGGGCACGCTGTCGGTCGACCTCTATTTTGAGGTCGCCAATGTTGGACACTGTCGAGCCCAGATACTTGAATGTTGGAGAGTGTAGCTTCCGAGTGACACCCCGGGGACCCGCTCACAGACTCTTGACATCAGGTGGTCAATGACGCAGTTAAAGAGTTCTGGGGCAGCGACGCAGCCCTGCCTTACCCCGCTGTTTACGGGGAACCACTCAGAGTCCCGACCATTCACACACACACAGCTTTCCGCACCATGATACAGCTGCTTGAAGAGTGTAGTGATTTTTGTTGGGGCTCCGAGGGACTTCAGGACGTTCCAGAGGGAGCCGTGGTCCACAGCGTCGAAGGCCGCCTTAAGGTCAATGAAGGCAATAAACAGGTGCCGGTCCTTTCTGAACTCCCGGGCCTTTTCTATTAAGAGCCGGAGAGCAGAGATGTGGTCGTGGTGGAGCGGTTGGGCATGAACCCGGCTTGTTGTTTGGCGGCGTCTGCTTCTGGTTGCAGGTATGCTCGGGTGAGTAGGATACGGGTGAAGAGTTTACCGGGGATGGAGAGGAGCGTGATGCCTCTATGGTTGCTGCAGGTCAGCTGATCTCCCTTTCGCTCAGAGACCCACACGAGGTTGATAATCTCTGTGAGCCAGGTTTACAGAGTAAAATTTAAGAAAGGACAACGGGGTTGAGACAATTTCTGGGAAGGAGTGATTTATGATAGAAAACTTGGAATTATGCTTCTCACCCCCCTATAACTGATGTTGTTTGACCAATGAGGAGCCATTCTGGCTCAATAAGACCCCTATGTTGATATATATCATCATGCCAATGATCTAAACCAGGGGACTTCAACGTTTTTCAGGCCAAGGACCCCCTAGCCGAGAGAGAGATGAAGCAGGGACCCCCTCTACATTGTATAAAATTGTGTTGCAGATTAAACCTTTTTTTCTTAAACTTGGTCTGCTCTTCTTTCCCTCTACACCATACCTCTTTGCCAAAATAACTGATATACAAGCTCACAACGCCTCGCAGCGCTTGTAGATCTGCTATTTTTGGCTGAAGTTCTCCTCAGAAAAGGGATGCTTGGGTTCAAGTGGTTAATGTAAAAAAACAAATCTATCACACAAACATTTGGAGGCCCCCCTGTTGTAACTCTGAGGACCCCCTAGGGGTCCCGGACCCCCTGTTCAAGACCCCTGATCTAGTGAACTAAGCAGTGCTCCTCCAACTTTTTTGTATGTATAATTGATTGATTGAAATACTTTATTTAGAAAGACATGGAAAAAGTACATGGAAGTACAGTTCACAATACAAGGTCCACTAAACTGGATGGCTACTCGACTATAATATTTAATACTTGTGATATTTAGTCGACTAAAACTAGACTAACAGTGAAACTTTTCAGATGACTAAAATATGACTAAAACTAAATGGAATTTGATTGAAAAGACTGACGGAAAACTAAATCAAAATTTGATGTCAAAATCAACACTACAACAGCCATACAACACTGTGTCACCATGCAACAGATTCCATTCAAGGTAGCATGGAAGCAATCACTGATCACTCATCCTCTTATCAATCGAAATCCATTTCAGTAGACCAGTGGTGGCCCTCAAACATTTTCATGCCAAGGACCTCCAAATTGATGTTGGTTTGGCTGTGGATCCACATTTGAGAAGAATTTGCGCATAAGAATAGTGTTTTTCCCCCCAAGATTATTCCAAAACGTTCAAGATTTTTGTGACTGAGCTTTTAGATCTGCTACTTTTGAATAGCTGACATATAAAATGGGGTCAAGGTTAATTGTGCTGCTTGGGACCTAAAATAGTTGAAAAATAAAGCCGTAGAAGGGAGGGATACAAGTTTATCAAAGTATAAATATTACAACACTGACCCATAACCTATTTAAAAAGCTCAAGTGAATTTGTTGCCAAAATGTCAGGCAAACCCCCAAACATCTCTTGGCTGGAAGTTTGCAGAAGGGAAATGCCGCACCTAAATGTACATGCATAGCCTGCTAAAATGACAAGCCAACATTATTCTGAGGTATAGGCCTACAGTACATTTATTTTCAACCTAAAATTGTAGATCGGCTATTTTCTGCAAATATTGCCCCCAGAATAGGGATGGTGGGGTTCAAGTGGTTAATGTAAAGAAAAAGAAGAAAAAAAAGGTCCTATTGCACAAAGATTTGGCAGCCCCCCTTTAATAACTCTGAGGACCCTCAGTTTTCAACTGATTGTGAACCAGGGACCACCACCCTAAGAATCAACCTGGGGACCACTGTTGTGTTTTTTTTTTTTGGTAACACTTGCTATGCATCCCATGTCTGTAATGTATAGGCCTAATAGTCTGCTTATAACACTGTATGATTATAGTTATAAGAACTCAAACGGTCAAAACCCTTTATAACAATGCTTCTCAACCAGTGGTCCATGGACACATGTTCTTAAATAATGACTTCTAAGGGCTTGATATAATGTGTTGCACTATACTACGCAGCAACACATTTTTAATAGTCATTATTTAACTGAAATATTATGTTTATGATGGTCCAGAGCTCAAAAGTAGGTTGAGAACCGTGGGATATTCCTATCCCACGGTTATCCTTATTCTGTTCTCTTACTGTACTTAATTACAATTTTGAGGTATTTGTACTTTACCTGAGTATTTCGAATTTCCAATACTTTTACTTCTACTCCATTACATCTCAGAGGCAAATATTGTACTTTTACTCCACTACAATTATTTGAAAACGTTAGTTACTAGTTACTTTGAAGATTGTTAGTATTATTACAAAACATACATGAACCACTTCATCCCTATTTACAGTTCAGCCATTTGAAAATAGCCGATCTACAAGCTCACAATGGGTTGCATCGCGACACATTGTGAGCTTATAGATCTGCTATTTACAAAAGATGTTTATACATTTGAAAACTTGAAATGGGACATTCTGCATAATGAGTACTTTTACTTTTGGTACTTAAAGTATATTTTGATACCAATACTTTTGTACTTTTACTCAAGTACATTTTTGAATTCCGGACTTCAACTTGTAACAGAGTAATTCTATATTGCAGTATTGATACTTTTACTTGAGTAAACAACAATTTGAGTACTTTTTCCACCACTGGTGAGCAGAGACATGCGATTCTATGGGCACATTTCCTAATAATGATGACTCAACCAGAAAATCATTACTCTTTCCCTTCTTGGGATTCTAACTCCCTTTTCTGTAGAAGGGAGGGATACACATTTACCAAAGTATAAATATTACAACACTGACCCATAGCCTATTTAAAAAGCTCAAGAGAATTTGTTGCCAAAATGTCAGGCAAACCCCCAAACATCACTTTACATGCATAGCCTGCTAAAATGACAAGCCAACATTATTCTGAGGTAGGCCTACATTTTGTAGATCGGCTGATTTTCTGCAAATATTGCCTCCAGAATAGGATTGGTGGGGTTCAAGTGGTTAATGTAAAGAAAAAGAAGAAAAAATAAGTTCCTATTGCACAAAGATTTGGCAGCCCCCCTCCCACTTCCCAGTAACTGACTATTGACGAGTCATCTTAGGTCACCACCAGGTCATCTTGAATCTTGAATGTCTGTCTCTTCTTGGCTATAGCGGTGGACAGGGACAGAGTCTCATGTAAACTTCTGTCTCCAACCTTGCCCTGTGCATATTCTTCAGGTATATGCCAGCATGAAAATACTACCCTCACAGACATACGCAGTTACAAAAGCTTAGCTTTTACTGTAAGCTCTGGGAATTCTGCCTGAAAAGTCATCCAGAACTTCACAAGAGACAAGTGTTTTATGACAGAGTCAATGAACTGACCCCCTTCTACAGTTAAGCTTTAAGTACGTTTGGAATTGAAGCATATAAGTCCCCTCAAAGGACCAACGATAATGACGATAAAGTCTTTAATTCCTCTGTCCTCAAATACCAAGTTTTTCCAAAATAAAAAATAAATAAAATAAGGAAAATGAATAAATAAATAAATAAATCTTCACTTTCCTACATTACAGAATGAATGATCAGGGTCCACATGCAATACCTCCACAGACCACCAGTGGTCCGCGGACCATGTAGATTATAAAACCTTGAATATGGAAACACCTCTTTTTGATATCGTGAAATGTAAACGTCATAGTACTTTTTAATCCAGGGAAAACACATCTCCCCTGTTGACGTGGCTGTTTAACAGGCCAACATGGCAGACGGGCTGTCTACGTACAGTACTGTATGTCTATGAAGGTCTATATGCATGTCTACTGTTAAGTCTATGTATGTCTACTGTATGCATGTCTATGGAACAAAGAGAAGATCAACCATCTGGCACTGCTAGTCTATGAAGGTGGGAGAGTGTGTGCGTGTGCGTGTGTGCGTGAGACACACACACACACACACACACACACACACACACACACACACACACACACACACACACACACACACACACACACACACACACACACAGAACCCACTCGCTTTGTTCATGCAGCCTTTCTATAACCTACCAATGACCCTGAGCTGAAAATGGGCCATTCTTTAGATGAAATTGCATCAATTATATCGTCCTTGAGAATGGCAAAATTTCAGCCACGAAAATCAATACAATGGAGACGAGAGGCACGGAATTCTCTCAGGGAAATGGGAGCTCCACACACGGACACAGAGGGTCCCTTTGTACCAGGGACTGGAGTCTCTCTAAGTGGTTTCATGCCTCCATTTCTGCTCGCTGTCCTGCCTACAGCTATTATCATAACAGGCAAAAAAATAATACTATGTAATAGTCATATTCAATATTCACTTTCATTTATGGGTTGAATAGTTAATCAAATTAATCTATTGAAAGAAAAATATAGATTAAAAAAAAATACGAAATTACAACGCGACCGCAACACGTTGTGAGGGTGCAAATGAACTATTTTCATACTACAACATTGTCCGACAAAGTATGTTGAAATATAGGGCTTATACGGAAAGTAAGACGTAGTCGGTTATAACCAAATCTATTCGAATTTGTTCATGTTTCGTTGATACATAAACAAATTATACAAATGTGTTTAAATATTTTATTATTCGAAAAATGTATCGGTAGAATAATTGCCAAGAAGACGATCGCCGTGCTCTGGTGCTGCAGTGGTAGAGTGCCTGCCCACCACCACAGGGGCTGGGGGTTCGAATCCACCGCGGTGCATCCGGCTTTGTCGAGCGTCTATACGAACACAATTTAGCCCCGTGCTCGGGGGAGGGAAGCCGGGTGGGAAGAGTGATGTTTGTCACTGCACGTGCTCCTATGGGCTGGGGTAGGACGGAGGTGCTACATCCTCCCGGTTGGGGCTCCTCACCTGGCAGGTGAGTCAGTAGGCAGTGGTGGAAAAAGTACTCAAATGTTTTACTTAAGTAAAAGTATCGATACTGCAATGTAGAAGTACTCTGTTACGTAAGTAAAAGTCCGGAATTAAAAATTTACTAAAAGTACAAAAGTATTGGTATCAAAATGTACTTAAAGTACCAAAGTATAAACACTAAAATGTTTGAAAATAGCAGATCTACAAGCTCACAACGCGTCGCGATGCGACGCGTTGTGAGCTTGTAGATCGGCTATTTTCAAATAGCCTAAGTATAAAATAGGGCTAAAGTGGTTAATGTATGTTTTATGATGTAATAACGTATATCTGTAAAGTAACTAGTAACTAAGTCTTTCAAATAATTGTAATGGAGTAAAAGTACAGTAAGTAGAAGTGAAGTGGAGTAGAAGTAAAAGTATGGACAATTGGAAATACTCCGGTAAAGTAAAAGCACCTCAAAACTGTACTGTACAGTACTTGAGTAAATGTACTTAGTTACTTAACACCACTGTCAGTAGGATACAACAGCAGTGACAACACACGAATATGTGTGGGGAGGAATTCATTGGCATAACGAAGGAGAAAAGGGGGTAAAAAGCAACAACCAAAAAAAGACAATTGGTAGTTGCAGCCCTGCTTTCACCACATTTTCTGCAAATTAACACGGGACACGTGATTTATCATGACAACACAGTCTTTATGTGTATTTGTCGCTTGCTGTACAGAGCAGTGTTGATTTCGTCGACTAAAACTATGACGAAAAATGTCTGTCGACTGCCTTTTTTCACTAACGAAAACGACAAAAACTAAGACTAAATATATTGACAATTTGGTCAACGAATAAAAACTAGATTAAAATGTTTAGGAGGGACGAGCGGAGAAGAGATCCAGTAGAACTAAGGACAAGTCATCATGGGTGCGCGCGGGTGTCACAGACCGAAAATAGCTTGCAGATCTGCTATTTTCGGCATGCAGCTAAGTGAAAATCAGCCATTTCAGCCATTTCAATAAAAATTATTATTATTATTTTTTTATTATGATATTTAGTCAACTAAAACTAGACTAAAACTAAAACATTTCAGGTGACTAAAATGTGACTAAAACTAAACCAAATTTTATTCAAAAGACTATGACTAAAACTAAATCAAAATGTGCTCTCAAAATCAACACTGGTACAGAGGAGGCAGGGAGAAAGTGACATGGTGTTGGAAGAGGAGGCCAGCTGGCCGATGCCCCGGTCACCTGAGAAGCACTTCAAAGACTGAAGCCCTGTCCCGTTCAGCCAACACCCCGGCTACTCCCAGTAACCTACAGCAGCGCTTCCCAACCTACGGGCCGCGGCCCACCGGGAGGGCCGTGAGAATATTTTGCAGCCCCCAAATAATTGGCTTGAACTTGGAACGCACACACCTCTATGAACAAACGCACGCGCACACACTTCAAAATCCAAAGCATTCCGACACCCAGGTCGAGCTATACGTTTCATGTTACACAGTTCATATATTTCGGTCTGATTCAGATTATAATGATGTTTCCTTGTATTTGATAGTTTTTAGTTTTTTTTTGATTAGTGTGCTTTATTTAGAAATGCTTTCTGTGTGGACAGGTGTTGAAATTTAGCACTTCAACACCTGTCTAGAACACTCAATGCACCTGGTTTGTCCAATGTAATTGTAATATCGTCTCTGTCGGGTGGAAACCTCATACTGTATGTCCAAAAAACTGTTACTTTTCAGGATTCAAATACAAAAATAGCGAAAGAGCAGATCGACAAGCTCGAAGCGCGTCGCTTCGCGCCGCGTTTCGAGCTTGTAGATCAGCTACTTTTGATACTTTTGTGTGACGCTGTAGTATGATCAAGTAGGGCGTTAATTTACGAAAAAACTACGATATCCATGTCAAAGAAAACATAAACATACTGTAAACATATAGGCACGCCCGAGCAAGGCGAACGAACGCCCCCTGCCGAGCAGTGTGGTGTCGGCATGCCTGCCTTGTTTTTAACGTTTTTACTGGTGCGTCTGCCTACACCGAGTTGGGAGTCAGAACGGCGAACGCACGTCCGCATTCCATTGTCAGTCATGTGACGTGGGACTGCCAGGAACGTTCTAAAGCACTGTTTCCCAAACTGAGGGTCGGGAGACTCTGGACCCATTTTTATGGGTCACGAGTAAATCCCTTTTTTACCAAAAAGAATTGTAATTATTATTTCAAAACGTTTTAAAAAATAAGAAAAACATCTAACATGTTCAGAAAGTTCAAACATTTTTCAAGAGAATTATCCAAATTTAAAAAACAATCTATGAAATTCTAAAAAATAATAATAAAAAAAACCTTTTAAGAAGTCGTGAAAATAGCAGATCTACAAGCTCACATCGCGACGCGCTGTGAGCTTGTAGATCTGCTATTTTCACTAGTTTGGGTCCCGGGGAGACATAAAATGTCTCTTTTGGGTCTCGAGCAAAAAAAGTTTGGGAACCGCTGATCTAAAACTACAAACAGATATAGGAGTGAGAATGTGTATAGTGAAATCAAACCATTTGGAGAAAAATGACCAACATGCCCGAGCCATCTGTTTTTTTGAAACAATAATCCCCAAACGTATCCTGAACTCATACATTTGATTATTATAGGTTATGCACATAATTGGAAAATGTGACAAAGTGTTTATTGAAACCGATATTTTATTTTTTTGACCCCTATATTCAAAGTAAAAGTTTGATCACAATGTGATATTGCACAGAATAACAGAAAGCCATCTTACACTTACATGGAAGAAGTCGGTGTAGAATGATATTAATAACAATCTGTAAAGTCTCTGCTGTTAAGCTGAAAGCTCTGGTGGGAGCGCCGACTAACAAACAAAAAAGGAAAAAAAAGGAAAAAAAAAACATCAAAATAAATAATTTAATACAAAAACTCTCCAGTTATACATGCAAGTAAAGTGTCTACCTAAGCAGACAAACATGACCATACGCACCACAGGACAATGGAATTTGGTTTCCTCATTAAAGTACGCATCCTCGCCCATCGTGAAAACGCAGTTCAAAGGTCAATTAAATAGGCCAAAAAGATTTGCATGAACTGATCAAACAAACACGTGTGGATTGTGGATCAATTATTTAACAGTGATGCAAATTAAGCCGTATCTTTCGATTTAATCAACAGAACACTCACATCTCATAAAATCGGGAACCTTTCTCTCTGACCTGTTTTTTGAACTCCGGTTCAAGACAAAAATGCATTTTAAACAAAACCAAAAAAGAAATGGGGAGAAAATAGCGGGCTTCTACGTGGAGTTAACTCACAGTACCTAAAAAACTTAGCAATATTACAGAAGCTGTTCGTGAAATAGATCCAGTATTAATACCGGTAATCCAGCAGCTGTGAACGACCAGTTCACCCAAAGCCAACGGATTCCAGCACTTAGATACATACTTAACCCATTAAGCTTTCAGCTTTCGCTGAAAATAGCAGATCGACAAGCTCAGTGAGCTTGTCGATCTGCTATTTTCAGCGAAAGCTTTCCCCCACGATACGGATGTTGGGGATTAAGTGGTTAAAGGGATGTTTCACTTCCAAACATGTTTGGGGTAATGTTATCGTTTACTCAGGCCTTTGTGAGTAGTTTTGAAGTTGCTTGATTCAGTAATTAGAAATTTGATATTCAATTTCATCAGACACGTCCCCCTTCCTATACAAACCCATTGTAACTTCAAATGGATGGTGTTTTTTACTTACTTACCTTTTTCATTTATTTTTTATAATTGGATAATTATATATATTCATATTTATAAAATTATAAATATGAATATATAGCTTCAGGAACGCATCGGTGTCATTTTAGATTTCTTTGGCTATTCAAATATTTATAATTTTATATATATTTTTTTTTTATCAAATACATGACAAAAGTAAAAACGCATTAGAAGGACAATATCAGTCACCAGAACCAAGGACGGTGTTGTCGATGTATCCAGCATGGTTAAAATGGAGTTTGAAGTTACAATGGGTTTATATAGGAAGGGGGCGTGTCTGATAAAATTAATATCAAATATCTAAATACTGAATCAAGCAACTTAAAAACGGTCCTAACAAAAGCCTGAGTAGACGTTAAAATGAACCCAAACATGTTTGAAAGTGAAATATCCCTTTTAACTCTTAAGGTGCCAATAGAAGCAGTCGAGGGAAGCCACTCTGCCTCTGCCGCGGTTCTGACGGGGTAGAGCCTCTACCAGCGTGGGAAAAGATCACAACTCTTTTGATATGGGGGAAGAGGGAGGGAGAAAACGTTAAGAGGTTGTGCTGAATTATTTGATAAAAAACAATAACAACAATAATAATAATAATCAGCAAACTGTACAAGGTTGAGGCACTTTCAAAGCAGCGTGCACATAGGATGGGTAATGTACGTTTATGTACAGATGCATGTGCGCCCACGCACGCACGCACACACAAACACGCGCACACACACACACACACACACTCTAGAGCCCGACTGATGCCAGATCTTTGGGTCCGATGCCGCCCTCGATTTCCTAGACCTTCGATTACCGATGTTTTGACCAATATTTTGTAAAAAAAAAAAAAAAAACACCACTTAGGCCCTAAAAAAAAATAAAGATCTGCTATTATTGTTCTTTCGTAAAAAATAGGGACGCCAGGTTTAAAGTGGTTAAAAATCGGGATACGGATCTCGTCAAAAAAGTCAAATAATGGCTGATGTATCGGCCAGACTTTGGCTCTCTAACACACACACACACACACACACACACACACACACACACACACACACACACACACAAACACACAGGCGCTTCACTAAATGGATGCAGCCGTTCCCACGTGGGGTCTTCTCAGGAGGAGGAGTCCATGCTGAAGAGCTCGATGCCCTGCGGGCTCCAGTGGAGACCCACTCCCGAGTTGAAGACCAGGGACCACACGTAGGGGATGAAGAAGTCCTCCGGCTGGTCCTCCTCCACGTACTTGAACTTCAACTCTGGGAACTTCTAAAACGGGACACACAGAGAGAGAGAGAGAGAGAGAGAGAGAGAGAGAGAGAGAGAGACACACACCCAGTAAGAAATCGTCTCTGTCAGGTGGAAAACCTCCTATTATGTCCAAAAACTGTTACCTTTTCAGGATTCATTGAAAAAGAAAGCAAATGTAGCAGATCGCGCCGCGTTTCAAGCTTGATCTGCTTGAACAAAATATTTTTTGAGATGGGGGTCCGCGGCCGTCTACATATCATTTTGGGTGGTCCTTGAGTTGACATGAAAATGTTTGAGAACCACTGACATAGCAACATATAGCAACTGATATAGCAACATAAGTAAACAAAAAAAAAAGAACTGTTATGGATTTATAAAACATTTGTCGAATCGTCCTCAGGTGTTAACGGGTTAACAGATTGAAAGCACCTGTGTCATTTTAGATTCTAGCTATATATATATAGCAAGTTAGAAACATGAGTTTCACAGAAAACTCTTGGGATTTAGAACAAGCGAACATCTGTAACTCAAATCTTTGCTTCTGGGGGATTCTACAAATGTCTTCAAAATCCATGAGAATCTTTTTTGAAAAAACGTATGTTGCTATAACATCAGTGGTTCTCAAACTTTTTTCATGTCAAAGGCCCCTCAAAATGATATGTATTTGGTCGCGGATCCCCCCTCCCCCATCTCAAAATACGTTGTTCCAGGGACCCCCCCCCAGGAGCAAAGATTTGAGTTACAAAATGTAAAAAATATATATAATCAAAGATTTGCACACATTTTCACGATTTAAAAAAAAAAATTGCAGATCTACAAGCTACGAGCTTGTCCATCCGCTATTTTTGAACAGCCAAAGAAATCCAAAATGACAGAGATGCGTTTCCCGGACTGAACGGGTCAACAGGTTCAGAGGAGCCGCTGTAATTCCATCTCTGTGGAAAAAGGTAAAAGGTGCTTACAGCTACCGCTTGGGAACAGGTGTCATCACCGCAGCCTGACCCCCTGACCTTTTTAACGAGCTGGCTAACGAGTGTAAACATGGCCTGGTCGCCCCGGTGACCCCCCCCCCCCCAACCCCCCCACCGGTTCACTGGATATCTGCAGCTATACTGACAATAACATCACAGGCTAGCATAGTCGTCACAGGCTTATCAGTTTACTTACCTTAGCCCATTCAATCCGGGTACGCATCTGTGTCAAGATTTCTTTGGCTATTCAAAAAAAATACCAGATCTACAAGCTCGTAGATCTGAGCTCGTAGATCTGCTATTTTTGAATGATCGTGAAAATGCGTGCACATCTTTGAATATACATTTTTTAAAGGGAACATTTGTAACTCAAATCTTTGCTTCTGGGGGGTCCCTGGAACAAAACATTTTGAGATGGGGGTGTGCGCCCTAATACATAATCTACAAATGTTTTCTAAATCCTAACAGTATGTTGCTATACCAGTGGTGTTCCAACATTTCCATGTCAAGGACGTATTTGACCGCGGACCCCCATCTCTAAATATGTTGTTCCAGGGACCCCCCAGAAGCACAGATCGGAGTTAAAAATGTTTGCTTTAAAAAATATATTCAAAGATTTGCATTCTTCGAAAAATCTGTTTTCAGTTTAAAAATAAAAAAGCATTTTGAATAGCCAAATACATCTTAAAATGACACACATGCGTTCAAAATTGTCAAATTTGTAATATTTGTAAAACATTTTAACACAAATCTTGTATGGGGTCCCCTGGCATTAAATAATTTTAGACAGGGGCACACGCGCTAAATGCATATTAATTTTGGGGAGTTCCTGACATGAGAAACTTTGAGAACCACTGCTCTATTCGGTGGTCAAAGGTAATAAATGAGACTAGAATGGTGGTTTTAGTGCAGTTATATGAAGGGACTCCCTCTTTCTTTGGTGTTTCACCCAGGTGGGCGTGGTTATATGTCTAATCCTAACCGTAACCCTAACCTTGGCTTAACCTCACAAAAACTATGCCTAAACCTAACCTTAACCTCACAAAAGCTATGCCTAAACCTAACCTTAACCTCACAAAAGCTATGCCTAAACCTAACCTTAACCTCACAAAAACTATGCCTAAACCTAACCTTAACCTCACAAAAGCTATGCCTAAACCTAACCTTAACCTCACAAAAACTATGCCTAAACCTAACCTCAAAACCAGAAACACCGGGGAAAAGAGAGAGTCCAGTTATATGAACCACGGTCCACCAGGCCAGGCCGGTGACAATGGTGTCAGCCTAAACAAACCACGCCTGTCATGTCCTACATAACAGCCGGTAGCTGGAGAGGAGACACAGCAGCATCTATAATACAACAGGGTGTCATTATATTTCTGTTCACACACACACACACACACACACACACACACACACACACACACACACACACACACACACACACACACACACACACACACACACACACACACACACACACACACACACACACACACACACACACACACACACACACACACACACACACGCACGCACGCACGCATTTACACAGTGGTTCTCAAAGTGGGGTCCGGGGACCCCAGGGGGTCTGCTTGGAGGGGTTCCAGGTGGCACCCAGCAAAATGTGTTACCGTAGCTATTCAGAAATAGTAAATAGCTTGTACATCTGATATTTTTGAAAAAAAATAAAAAAATCTTGAAAGTGTTTTTTTTTTTTTTTTTTTTTACACAAATCTTCTCTTCTGGGGGTCCCTGGCACAACATATTTTCAGATGGTGGGGTGGTCCGCGGCCAAATATATATCAATTTGGGGGTCCATGTCACAATTTTTTTTTAGAACTACTGCACTCACTGAACAGATTTTCAACAGAAAACAAAAACATGGTGATGATTAGGGGTGCTTGATTTAGACCAGCGTTTCCTTAACAGTGGGCCACGATTCATTTTTGGATTGCGCGAGTTTATCATTATTATTTCAAAAGATTAAATTTTTTTTATAGAATCACAATTTGTCATTAAAAAAAGAATTAAATCAAAGAATTTCATAAATAAATAAAACCATCTAAGAAATTACATAAAACCAGGAAAGCGTCGGTGTCATTTTAAATTTTTTGCGAAGGCTATTAAAAAATAGCAGATCTACAACCTCACAGCGCCGCGCTGCGAGATTGTAGATCTGCTATTTTTAACATTTTTGAAAAATCTTTAGAAGGCATTTGTAGAATCGGCCTCAGGTCTTAAAACAAACTTTGTACACTCTTATGGGGGGTCCTTGAAATGTCAAAGGTTTGAGAAGAACCACTGACGTAGAGCGTCCCATGAAGTATAATTGACAGGCCCAAGGCGGTCATTGTCATTGTCAGGCCTATTGAGTCACTACAGCCAGACAACCAGTATGACTCAGACGCAGACAGCAGCTCTACGGGGGTCTCGGGCCATATGCCATATGACTGCTGAGGTGAGACCACCCACATGACCACCTGGCTCCACACAATAAAGCGGCACGGTTATTATCTGGCTGCTGGGTGTGCTGTGTGTACAGCCCCACCCCACACACTGTATAACGGCCTGGACCATATATATATATATCGGCAGTTATGGTGATTAATATCGGTAAAGTGATTTAATCTGTCTGGTAGACAGTACACACTGTGGCCCTATGTCTACACTTTACTAACCACAGTCAATGTCTCCCTTACATCAAATAATAACACAATAATAATAATTAAAATAACACACTTTAAAAAAATATATAAATGCTATTTATATAGCACTTTTAAAAACGGAGTTACAGGGCACTTCACACAAAAAAAATTGCAAGAAATAATAATAGAGCATAAAAATAGACTGTGGTGACTGTGGCTGCTCACTGCTCCACCTCCTGTGGTTCAGTGTTTCCCAGACGGTTTCACTTCGAGGACCCCCAGTTTATTATGCATTAGGCCAGTGGTTCTCAACCTTTTCAGGCATTGAGTGACCCCCCCCCCCCCAAAATAATCATATTTGAACAGGGGACCCCCCCCCCCCCTCCCTGACAAGCACATGGAATTGTAGGAGTTGAGGCATTAGTTTTTGTTTGACTCGGTTCCACAGATAAATATTGTGAAAATAGCTAATCTACAAGCTCACCACGCCTCGCAACGCAACAAGTTAAAATGTTACTAACTTTCCGTCGTTTTGTCGGCTCCGAGGACCCTATTGTTAAATGGGTTTGGGTTTTTTTTCCCAGTGGGAAGCGAACACACAGATGCAAATCCCGCCCACTACATTCGATTGGGTAAAGCGCGGCCTGCTTCCTGATCTGAAGGCACGCCCGCTTGTAGGCCAACGTACACGTTCCGAACGGCCCTCCCGACAGATGCAGTAGGCGCAGCTCTGAATCGGTTCTTGAGAGATTAGTGTGGCATAGCTGAATACTGATCAGTGGCGTTTGGTGGAGTCTAACGTTGACCGGGCCAGAACCGGTTTGACGGCTAAACTGGTTTTTAATGGCCACTCATTAACAATTCGGCCGAATGCAAATGAGCCCCACTTGAAAACAAAGGCAACTTTCTGTGGTCGGCTACAACAGAATAGGGTGAGAGCTGCTAATGTTGATTTTTAGTTTTTTCCCCCTGGATCTTGCCCCTACACAGGGACAAGCTGGGTTTACAGACCGGGCCATGGCCTCGTTGGCCCCAATGACGATACGAACCTGATACTGATAGAACTGTAATCAAATGTAGCAGGTGCAGATAGAAATGCTGGGGTAATAATTTTTGCGCAGGCCACATCCTTGAATGTTGAACGTAGTAATCCATTCTACATCCACTCTTTGCAATTAAATTAATTCAAAAGTAAAACATACAGAGATTATTTTTTTAAATCTGGAGACAGAGTCATCCTCCCTTTCAAACAGAGATACAGCAAACAAGCTCTTTTCCTAGAATAGGGGCTCAAGGTCTCAACTTACGGAGAAAAAAGATACGGAGAGAAACTGTATGAGACATCTGCCTGATCACTCTCATGGACTAAAGCAAAAAGAAAATCTCTTCTCTAACTGAAAAGAATTTGTGCGAAACAGTGTGAAAGGAGTCCTAGCTCCGTTTCCTAAACAAATAACAGAATAATATGTAAAATCATGATGTTTTTTTTTGTAATATTGCTGTTCTTCTACATACTGCTGCCAACCAGGTGAGGAAATAAGATTGTGGCTTCAACCTTTGCTTTTATGAAATATCTGAGACCATTAGGTTTTTATGGAAGATGCTTCTGTACATAATTTGACCAAGTCCAAAACAGGATTCAAATTCAAAAATAGCAAAAGTAGCAGATCTACAAGCTCGAAACGCGTCGCTTCGTGCCGCGTTTCGAGCTTGCAGATCTGCTACTTTTGTGTGACGCTCTAGTATGATCAAGTAGTAGGGCGTTAATTTATGAAAAAACACAAAAAGTTCGAATGTGGAGCTAAGAGGTTCCTGCCCCAACATCAACGATACTCCATTCTAACACAGGAAGCCTTGATTCCTTCTAAGTGCTTTGAGAAAGACATGTCGGAGACGTAAAGAACTGAACACCACAACCACCACCAGCATATAGATGGCTCTATTATGGCCTAGTACTCCCCGAGAACAAATAGAAAATAACTTATCCCTATTCACTGGAAAACACACACTCACAGCCCCACACACACACTGTTCTATATGAAGTTAACCGCACACACACACGCACGCACACACACAAACACACACACAGATTTTTCTCTTTGCCCAAAATAGCCGATCTACAAGTTCACAACGCGTCGCGCTGTGAACTTGTAGATCGGCTATTTTGGGCTAATGTCCCCCCCCCCCAGAATATGGATGCTGGGGCTTAACAATCGCTCACACACACACACCACGGGGTTTGTGTATTTCTCCAGTGTGATCAGTGAAGGACATTGCAGGGTCATCCACATGGTGACGTACACACATTAAGAATGATATAGATAAGATCTATATAATCACTTCAATGTGATGAGAGAGAGAGACACGCGCGCACGCACACACACACACACACACACACACACACACACACACACACACACACAGAGAGAGAGAAGTCCTCATAGCCGGATACGAGACGCTCATCATCTGCACGCTGTGTGGAGGTTGGAAACTGCAGTGGTTCAGACCCATCCCCCCCCCCCCTCATCGCTGTGATTGGCTGAGACCCGCCTAGCCCCTCGTTTCACAACGAAATCCGTTACGATGTGGAAGTTGGACCACTCTCTCGAAAAAGCCATTTCACCTGGTAGAGGCTTTTCGCCTTTATACAGTGGCAATACAGACACTGTCAGGCATCAAAGCCAATGTGGGCGCCCCCCTTCACCTTGTCTGTAAGCATTTAAACCTTATATACTTCTAGTTGACCTGGGTACCCCAGGGTTCCAATGCAGTTGGTACTAGTACGTTCCTTTTCTTCCCTCCCGAAAAATAGCCGATGCACAAGCTCTTCTGCTATTTTCACTCAATGATCACTCCATGATAGGATAAACCATGGGGCACTTAAGCCTAATTCATACTTTGACGTTTTACAGGAGTATAACGCATTAACGCATTGTCCAGAAGCTTGTAGATCTCCTATACACACACACACACACGCATGCACGCACACACACACACACGAGCGCCACCGTCGTACGACAAGAGCATAAATTAGGAGACAAACGCCTTCCAGCCGCCCGCCAACGTATGAAACATGAACCACGTGTTGAAACGGGCAATTAAAGAGAGGAGAGGAGCGGGGAGAGAGCCCACTGATTAACCCATTCAATCCGGGAACGCATCCGGGTCATTTTAAGATTTCTTTGGGCAATTTTTTTCGTGAAAATCTGTGCAAATCGATATATAATATTTTTTTTAAAGCGAAGATTTGTAACTCAAATCTTTGCTTCTGAGGATTCTACAAAATGTCTTCTAAATCCTAACAGTTTTTTTGGGGGAAAAAAACATGTCTTGCTATATGTCAGTGGTGCTCAAACACACACACACACACACACACACACACACACACACACACACACACAGAGAGAGAGAAGTCCTCATAGCCGGATACGAGACGCTCATCATCTGCACGCTGTGTGGAGGTTGGAAACTGCAGTGGTTCAGACCCATCCCCCCCCCCCTCATCGCTGTGATTGGCTGAGACCCGCCTAGCCCCTCGTTTCACAACGAAATCCGTTACGATGTGGAAGTTGGACCACTCTCTCGAAAAAGCCATTTCACCTGGTAGAGGCTTTTCGCCTTTATACAGTGGCAATACAGACACTGTCAGGCATCAAAGCCAATGTGGGCGCCCCCCTTCACCTTGTCTGTAAGCATTTAAACCTTATATACTTCTAGTTGACCTGGGTACCCCAGGGTTCCAATGCAGTTGGTACTAGTACGTTCCTTTTCTTCCCTCCCGAAAAATAGCCGATGCACAAGCTCTTCTGCTATTTTCACTCAATGATCACTCCAGGATAGGATAAACCATGGGGCACTTAAGCCTAATTCATACTTTGACGTTTTACAGGAGTATAACGCATTAACGCATTGTCCAGAAGCTTGTAGATCTCCTATACACACACACACACACGCATGCACGCACACACACACACACGAGCGCCACCGTCGTACGACAAGAGCATAAATTAGGAGACAAACGCCTTCCAGCCGCCCGCCAACGTATGAAACATGAACCACGTGTTGAAACGGGCAATTAAAGAGAGGAGAGGAGCGGGGAGAGAGCCCACTGATTAATGGAGGGAGCGCCAGGAGGGGTGGGGTAGGTATAACGAGGCGCGCTGGCAGATTTATGCCCCCCCCCCTCCTCCTCCCAGGTCACTGTGTGGGCCACCCCGGTGACAAAGTGCCCCCCCCCCCGTCATCCCTCCCTATCTCCTTGAAATGTCATTACGTGTGAGAACACGAAACGTGAAAGCGGCAGAGCCCGCGCTGAAGACCTATAGCGTTAATGCTAATGAGAATCGGGGGGCCGCCGTCTCTCGCATCCCAATGGCTGTCCTCTCCGTCTTTCTCCGTCTCCATTTCTCTATTCTATGGTATATAGTTGCTGTCGGGGCAAGAAAACCTCTTATGTCCGTATTCTAACTTTTTGCGTTTTTTTTCCCGTAAATTAATGCCCGACTTGATCATACTACAGCGTCGCACAAAAAGTTCAAAAGTAGCAAATCTGCAAGCTCAAGACGCAGCAGAGCACAAAGTGTTCTGAGCTTGTAGAACTGCTACTTTTTGCCGTTTTTGAATGTGAATCCTGAAAAGCAACAGTTTTGGACATATGAGGTTCCCCCCCCCCCCCCCCCCCCCGACAGATGTTATACCGTAGGGTTCAATTCTACATCCACTTCTTGCACACTTGAGGCGTCAAACAGCCAGCGGGGGGTGGTCCGTGGCCAAATACATATTAACATATTATTAATTTGAGCGGGGGAGGAGGGGGGGGGGGGGGGGGGGTCCTTGACATTGGAAAAAGTTTGAGAACCACGGTCGTTTCCAGACTTTCCTCCTCGGAGATGAGAAAAGGGCTGGGAACGAGGCTAATACATTATATCCAGCACATCTGCAGCGTGGATGGAGGCGGTCTCCCTACTCTTCCGCTGAGACATTGATTGAGTACTTTGTCCACCACCGCATACGTACTCTGTGTGTGTGTGTGTGTGTGTGTGTGTGTGTGTGTGTGTGTGTGTGTGAATGTAAAAAAAAGGAGAACGAACGGCGACGAACTGGGTCTCTTCCTCAAAAGTAATCGTTCCTCGAGTCGTGCATGTTCCTCTGCGTGGAAAGCCTGCTGACCCGAAGGTTCAGCTAGTCGGTAACACAAGAGCTATCGCCTTTTAGGCCTCGCCACGCAATTTGGTGAGGTATCCAATCGCAAGCGGAACACAGCCAGTGTTGCCAGATTCTGTGAGAGAAACAAGCAACCAGGTCTAGGAAAACCAGCCCAAAAGAAGCGACTATGGGCCACATGAGCACTTTAACATTTACATCAGCTGTTTGAAAATAGCAGATCTACAAGCTTACAACGCGTCGCATCGAGCTTGTAGATCGGCTATTTTCAAATACAATCTTGCGGGGAAATTATATTAAGCAGATCTGGCAACCCTGAACACAGCAAAGGTGAATGAATCATCGGAAACCAATCGTTTTTTAGCGAACGGGAACCAAATGAACTCGAGCCACTGAAACAAACGATAGTGTTTACCTTCAGTCTGTCTTTGGGCAGTGCTTGGGCTCCTTTCATGATGACCTCCTGAACCCTCTCCACCGACAGGTCACTTCCTGCCTGCTCCAGACGCTGGCTGAAGAAGCCAATCACCTGAGGGGAACACACAAGCGGAAACATCCAATCACATTACAGAGCCCAAGGTGCAAAATTCATATTTACATTAACATACATTTCTATCCATTTAGCTTATTTTTAACTGTAAGCCTAAATAGCAGATCTACAAGCTCACAGCGCATTGCGCTGCGACACGTTGTGTGAGCTTGTAGATCTGCTATCTTTCGGTTCACCACACCGGCGCGCAACTACGTGTAAATCAGGTATAACTATCTCTAGTCCCTAAAACTAACTTCTAAATGTCTAATCCCAATCCTAAACCCAACCTGAATCTTTTCCTAATTCTAAACCCACCTCAAAGAATCCTTCTTAACATTGGAAGCAAAAGATTCAGGACCGCTTTCCGGCAAATGATATTAAAAATATAATATAATAATAATATAATATATTAAGTAGTATATTATATTATAATATATTATATTATATATATAATAATATAATATAATACAAATGATATTAGCAAGAAGTCTAGTAGTTGCTCCACAAATTACTTTGAACGTTGAAGTTATAAACAAATGAACCAATTAAGCCCTCTATTCTCAGTAAACGCATACAGTCTACTGCAGTGGTTCTCAAAGTGGGGTCCGGGGACCCCCCCAGGGGTCCTGGGGGGGGGGGGGTTCCAGGGGGTCCCCAGCTAAATTTGTTAACCCATTTTGGGCGGGAACCCCTTTTTGTAACTATACCTTTCAGGACGGGAACCCCTTTTGGGGTTCCTGTTGCAAAACATATATTTTTTGTAATTTTTGAATAAATATTTGAAGTTTTTCAGAAAACTTAGGTCAGGATTTAGAAGGCGCTTTTAGAATCGGCTTCAGGTCTAAATGGGTTAATACAGCATCACAATCATTTAACCACTTTCTCCTGGCTATTAAAAAAATTGCAGATATACAAGCTTCGTGTCACGCTGCGAGCTTGTACATCTGCTATTTTTTAAGATTCTTTTTTGAAAAATATCAAAAATGTTTGAAAACATAAATGTTCTCTTCTGGGGGTCCTCTGGCGCAAAACCTTTTCACAAGGGGGGTCTGGCGGGCCAAATACATATACATTTCGAGGGAGCGTTAACAACAATTTGGTACCACCCACCCATAAAACAAACATGGGCAAATTCTCCTTCTACAGCACTGCCACCCAGGATTGGAATAGTCTAACTCCATCCCTCAAAAAATGCAGTTCGCTGGGCTCATTTAAAAGAGCCTTAAAAAAATCACCTTTCAGGTGGCCAAAGGAGGAGCTAGTACCATTTTCCCGTTAGACAGCAGACCCCCCCCCCCCCTGTTCTTGTACATATCTTTTTCCCCTTTTTTTTGTTGTACATAGTGATATATCTTTTTTTTTTATGATATTCGAACTGTGGTGCCACTATATATGTATATGAATTGAATACCAAGGCCCTCATTGGAAACAAGTCCGCAAGGACTTTTATGAACGGACCTGTTAGACAAAGTATTTTAAATGTAACTGTGCTGTTTTACATTTTTTGCCTAATAAAATATTCAATCAATCAAAAAAAAGGGGTCCTTGGCACGGGAAAAAATGTAGGACCCCTGGTCTGCTGTACTGTCTACAGTGCATGGTTAAAACGTGATGTGTGAGTCCTACTGTACAGAGCAGCAGCTTCTGACAGCTTAACCCATTAAGACCGGGAACGCATCTGTGTCATTTTTAGATTTCTTTGGCTATTCAAAAATAGCAGATCTACAAGCTCATCGCGCGGCACCGAGTGCCGCGCTATGAGCTTGTAGATCTGCTATTTTTGAGAACCTTTATTTTTTTACGTGTGCAAATCTTTGAATATATATATATATAAATGTTTTACTCAAATCTTTGCTTCTGGGGGGTCCCGGGAACAAAATAATTTGAGATGGGGGTCCCACGGCCAAATACATATCATTTTGGGGGCCCTTGACATGAAAAAGGTTTGATATTGAAGCAACGCAAGTTTTTCAGAAAACTGGATTTAGAAGACATTTGTAGAATCCCCCGGAAGCAAAGATTTGAGTTGTTAAAGAAAAAAAATTCGCTTAAAATATATATATATTCAAAGATTTTCACGATTTAAAAAAAAATAAATCAGATTTTGCAGATAGCGCGGCACTCGGTGCGCTTGTAGATCTGCTTGTAGATCTGCTATCTTTTTAATAGCCCAAAGAAATCTATAAAATGCCTACAGATGCGTTCCCGGTCTTAATGGGTTAAGTACCATTTGATGAATGAATCGGCCCCTCAGTGTCCCGAGGCCCCGTGTCAGATATTCATTGGGAGTGTATCCTTATGTCTTATAGGAGGGGGGGGGCGGGGGGGGGGGGGCGTCAATCACAGCCGCGTGACTTATAGAGTCTTAAAGAGCACCCTAGAGCATTGGTTCTCAAAGTGGGGTCCGGCTAAATAAGTCAATATAGCGTCACAATCGTTTTTGAACCACTTTAACCATTACTGTATACTTTGGCTATTCAAAAAATAGCAGACCTACAAGCTCATAGCGCGGCACCGAGTGCCGCGCTATGAGCTTGTAGGTCTGCTATTTTTTTTAAATCGTGAAAAGTTGCGCAAATCTTGGAACATACAGTATATATTTTTAAAGCCAACAGTTGAAACTCAAATCTTTGCTTCCGGGGGTCCCTGGAACACAATCATTTGAGATGGGGGGTCCGTGGCCAAATACATATGATTTTGAGGATCCTTGACATGAAAAAGTTTGAGAACCACTGACTTATATAGTCTTAAAGAGCACCCTAGAGGCAGGGAGGAGAGGAAACTAGTTGGCTTCTGTATATATACCCTAACTTGTGTGTGTGTGTGTGTGTGTGTGTGTGTGTGTGTGTGTGTGTGTGTGTGTGTGTGTGTGTGTGTGTGTGTGTGTGTGTGTGTGTGTGAGAGAGAGCTCTGCCATAGGCTCTTCTGTTATCCATAGGTATGTGGGAAGACTGCGATGTAGCGTAGCGTGCATCACTTAAAGCTCCCCCCTTAGGCTATACGCTCTGAAAGCCTCCCTGCTCTGGAAAGCAGCTACGCTTTTCCACTGCATGCCAACGACTCAAACCCACTCGCTTTGTTTGGTTTCGGGGAAGTGCAAAAACACACTCTCCCCCATTTTTTCCCGCAGACCTGCTTGCCCCCCAGCGGTTCTTGTATTCTTGTAATCGTTTTTACTGAGGTTAAGGTTAGACATAGTTTTACTGAGGTTAAGTTTAGGAATAAAATGTAGGTTTAGGCATAGTTTTACTGATTTAGGCATAATTTTACTTACGTTGCACACGTGTGCAACGTAACTCAGACAAAAACATTGGGATGGATGGAGAGGTGTTATTTTGGGACTGTGTGGTTTCTGACCGTGTCCAGGTTCTGCATGATGTCCTGGAAGGAGGGGTGCGTCCTGAACTGCTCGAACAGCTCCCTCTTGTAGAGCAGGGCGTACACCAGGTTGGGGTTGTGGTGCAGCGAGTTGGACAGGCAGGAGTTAATGATCTCCAGCATCATGCGGATCACCTCTTCGATCACGTTCAGGTCCTGGGCCTGGTGCAGTGCATGGTGATGGGGGGGGCAAAGAGGTGCAAAGATTCATTAAAACACAGTGGTGTAAAGTCACGGAGTACATTTTACTTAAGTATTGTACTTGAGTACAATTTTGAGGTACTTTTACTTTTACCACCAATTGTCTTTACTTTTACTTCTACATCTCAGAGGCAAATATTGTACTTTTACTCGACTGCAATTATTCTAAACTTTAGTTACTAGTTACTTTGCAGATGTAAATTATTACATTATAAAACATACATTAACCACTTTAACCGTATTTTATACCGTGGCTATAGCCGATCTACAAGCTCACAACGTGTCGCATCGCGACGCGTTGTGAGCTTGCAGATCTGCTATTTTCAAACATTTTAGTACTTTTACTTTTGGTACTTTAAGTACATTTTAATACCAATACTTTTGTACTTTTACTCAAGTAAATGTTACATTCTACATCGCAGTATTGATACTTTTACTTAAGTAAATCATTTGGGTACTTTTTTCACCACCGATTAAACACCCCCTTAACCTTGTGTCCTGATTTTGGGTGAAAAGTTCCCGATACTTTTCTTCAGAGACAGAGAGACACAGGGACAGAGAGAGAGAGAGAGAGAGAGAGAGAGAGAGAGAGAGAGAGAGAGAGAGAGAGAGAGAGAGAGAGAGAGAGAGAGAGAGAGAGAGAGAGAGAGAGAGAGAGAGAGAGAGAGACAGACAAGACAGGGAGAGACAGAGAGAGGGATAGAGAGAGAGGGAGAGACAGAGAGAGAGAGAGAGAGAGAGAGACTTGAAAGATCTGCTACCATTTGTCCCAAAGGTTTTACACCAAGTGAATGCAAAACACTGAAATACTGCTGTCATTTGTTCCCACCCCAAAATAGCAGATCTACTTGTGCGTATGCTATTTTTGAACAGCCAAAGAAACCTAAAATGACAAGAGATGCGTTCCCGGATTTGAATGGGTTAAAGAATTTGGTATTGGTCCCTCTCTCGACTGAGTTCCAGGATCTAGTGTTGTGTGTATACTGCTTGTGTATCAGTGTGCTGTCCAAAACATCTACAAGCAGCTGGATTCTGATGGAACCCCGACTGTTATCAGTTGATATGCGGGAAATCGAAGGACATCAGATGGACTTTTTCAGCCGGTTGAGGCAGCCTGATGCAGCGGAATTGTAAAAAAAAAAGCAAACTGCACAGAAAGATCTTCAAAGAGATACAGTAAACCACCACCAAGGCATCGTGAATCACCCACCCCAAACCGACGTATGTAACTATTTCTGACAGAAAAATGCACAATTCTTATGGTTTCGTGAGATAGTTTTCTCTAAGCTGCAATGTAACACAGCTCTGTTTACACTTTTCTTTATTCCCATTTAATTGTACATACATGGTTTTATTTGATTGTTTTGCTCCACTTTTGCTGTGGCAATGTAAACGTACGTTTTCTCGTGCCAATAAAGCCCCTTTGAATAGAGAGAGAGAGACCCAGAGAAAGAGAGAGAGAGAGAGAGAGGTGGGGCTGATGGGACCTGACATGTTCAGTCAAGTCAAATGATTAAAGTGACTTTATCCAAACAGATTTTAGTCGGAAAGAGCTCTTGGCAAAGCAGCAAAAGACAATCATAATAAATCAACGACAAAAGGAAAACATCGCAAATGTCAAAATGTTGCTATATAGAGCCCAGAGTTTCCTGGCATGTTGTGAGCATGTCCCACTCACACAGTACACGGAAGTATGTACCTATGGGAACTATCTATAAAATCCTACCAAAAACACTTACAGCTCAGCTGTGTTTTCAAGTAGGGCCAGAAAGGAAGGTTTTAAAACATTAGTTGTATACAGTAGGAGTTCAGTTCAGGTGGCCTAAATCAGTGGTTCTCAAACCTTTTCATGTCAAGGACCCCCCAAAATGATGTGTATTTGGCTGGACCCCCATCTCAAAATACTTTGTACCAGGGACCCCCAGAAGCAAAGATTTGAGTAAAAAATGTTCGCTTAAAAAAACAAATATATTAATATAGCGTCACAATCATTAAAACCACTTTAACCATGTTATGCTTTGGCTATTCAAAAATAGCAAATAGCTCATGGATGAGCTTGTAGATCTGCTATTTTTGAGAAATCGTGAACATTTGTATATTTATACTTAACACATTCACTGCCAGGGGTTTTCTAAAACAGGCTGTAGCTTCTGCCAGCATTTTAAGCATTCTGACTAATCTTTGAAGAACCACAGAATATCTATCTCCAGTATGATCCATCCCCTGATGGTTGCTAAACACGCAGGGTTTCACTGTGCTTACGTGAAGAAAAAAAAAAGTCATCGCGATTCCCGTTCTCTTGATATAACCAGTTGAAAATAGCATGTTTTGCCAAAAATACATAGTAAAACACAGGAGCCGAGATACAGAATATTTCCCAAATACTTTAACCAGGAAGTGAATGGAGCAGTAAATCTTTGGATCGCGTTATCTCCTGGCTCCTGTTTTTTTTCCTTTTTGAAATGACGGAGATATCTGTCAATGGCGGTGAAAGGGTGGATTTTAAATGACGGAGGACCCCCTGGTACACCCCCAAGGACCCCTGGGGGTCCCCGGACCCCACTTTGAGAACCAATGGCCTAAATTAATAGCTACCGAGTTTAAACGTAGATTCTTAACCACTTTCAAACTGTAACCACTGCCCCGAAACTCTATTTTGGGCATGTTGTTATAGGCCAAAAGTATGTAAAATTTCGAAAAAGTTTGCAAACTTTAAAAACTTTCTTGTAGATCTGCTATTTTATTTTTATTGTGAAAAATGTGTGCAAATCTTTGAATATATATATATCTTTAAAGCGAACATTTGTAACTCAAATCTTTGCTTCTTGGGGGTCTCTGGAACAAAATATTTTACACATTTTTCAAAAATAGCAGATCTACTTGTATATCTGCTATTTTTGAATAGCCAAAGAAACCTAAAATGACAGAGATGCGTTCCCGGATTTGAATGGGTTAGAAGAATTTGGTATTGGTCTCACTTTCTACTGAGTTCCAGGATCTAATGTTGTGTGTATACTGCTTGTGTATCAGCGTGCTGTGTGTACTCTGTGTGCCGAAAACATCCACACGCAGCTGGATTACGATGGAACCCCGACTGTTATCAGTTGATATGCGGGAAATCAAAGGACATCATAGGGACTTTTCAGCCGTATTTCAGCAGTATTGTAAAAAAACAAAACAAGCAAACCGCACAGAAATATCTTCAAAGAGATACAGTAAACCACCAAGGCATCGTGAATCACCCACGCATGGGTCCAACAACGATAATGGCTCCCCTGGCTGTTGTGTGTGTGTGTGTGCCCACACTGTTGTGTAATCGCCATGAGTCAAGTTTTGAAAGAAGCAACAAGTGCTGTTGTAATCAAATATGATTTTATATCAACTCCCTAGTCAACGCAGAATACTTTGTTAAGCTAAAAATCGCAGCTATAAATAATTATCATCATCATCACCCGACCAAAGACCTTTATGTTTGGTCACACTAAACACAAAAAAAGTTTAAAATCTAATTAAATAACTTAAAATATAAGCCTTTAGTTATCAGGTCACCCTTTCCCACATTTGATTCTTGACTGAACGATTAATCAAATATTTGTTATATGTGTGCTACAGCCATGGCTGGAGGCGTTATGTTTCTGTGGTTGTCCGGAATGTTATGTTACTCGTATTCCCGTATTTTGTACCGTGCGTTCCAAACCTTGTGATATCTCAGAAACGCCTCGTGGGGGAATTTCATGACATTTTGGCACAAACGTCCACTTGGACTCAAAGATGAACGATGGAAAAGGTAAAAGTGTAGGTGGTCAAAGGTCACTGTGACCTCACACAACACTGCATCACTAAATAGCTTTTGTCTGACGCTGTAGTATGATCGAGTAGGGCGTTGATTTACGAGAAAAAAAACAAAAAGTTCAAATGTGGAGATAAGGTTTCTGCCCGACGGTAATACTATATGAGTCCGGTCCAGTGCTGGAAAAAGTACTCAAATGTTTTACTTAAGTAAAAGTATTAATACTGCAATGTAGAAGTACTCCGCTATAAGTACAAGTCCGGAATTAAACATTTACTTGAGTAAAAGTACAAAAGTATTGGCATCAAAATGTACTTAAAGTACAAAAAGTAAAAGTAGTCAAATGTTTGAAAATGGCAGATCTACAAGCTCACAACGCGTTTCGATGCGACGCGTTGTGTGCTTATAGATCGGCTATTTTCAAATAGCCTAGGTATAAAATAGGGCTAAAGTGGTTAATGCATGTTTCATAATATCATAATTTATATCTGAAAAGTGACTAGTAACTAAAGTTTTCAAATAATTGTAGTGGAGTAGAAGTAAAAGTATTGGAAATTGGAAATACTCTAGTAAAGTACAAATACCTCAAAATTGTACTTAACTCTCTCAGTGCCAATGAAAAAAAAAAATATTGCGAACCATGCCAACTTTTTTCTTTTTTTAGTAAAGTAAAAAAAAAGTGCTTAGGAAGCGAGATACAGCCTTTTTCAGTTATAGGTTAAACAAAGAGTGGATGGAGCTGCAAATCTTCAGATAATGATATCTTGGGTTCTGAACACTTTTTTCAAAAAAAGATTTTCTCGTTCTGGCACTGAGGGTATAACCCTAAAACTCGGGATAACTCGGGGTCTGGCACTGAGAGAGTTAAGTACATGCACTTAGTTACTTTCCACCACTGCAGGTGGATGGACAGCGCACACACACACACACACGGATGCTCTTATAGACAGATCGCCTCTTAGGCGTCATGCCGTCAAAGATATACAGTATATTTTGATGAAGTGAAACATGGGAGCAGGTCAGGATGGGCGATCATGGAAGCAGGGGAACGGTTGGAGAAACAAAGCGCTTTAAAAAGCTCTACATGAATAAGATGGGGAGACGGAGGGAGAGAGAGGACAGGAGAGGAGATAGAACGGTTTAAAAAGCTCTACAATGAATAAGACGGGGAGACGGAGGGAGAGAAAGAAAGAACGGGGGTGTGGGAGCCAGGCGGGGCTACTCTGACACAGCTTAATGAGATTAGCCGAGCACAAGAAAAAAATGCCACACATGGGAATTCAGGTCACATGCAAATAGGATAGCTAGACGTGTGCGTGTGTGTGTGTGTGTGTGTGTGTGTGTGTGTGTGTGTGTGTGTGTGTGTGTGTGTGTGTGTGTGTGTGTGTGTGTGTGTGTGTGTGTGTTTGTGTGTGTCAAAGGGATGAGATTAAGTCAGGGTTCACAGTCTACCGTGTGGAACCCAGACACACATAGTCTCCTCAAACTCTTCCATTCAACTCTATTCAACAATCCCACCTCCCCTTCCTACTCCCACTTCCTCTCTACTTCCTTCTTCCACCTCCACCTCTACTGTGACCTGCCTTTCTACCCCTTGTCTCAGTAGCGAGGGGCAGGGCGGGGACTCCGGGGAGAGCCTGGCGAGTTGGGGCAAACGAGTTGAGGCAAACGCTCTCCCCACAACATGATTTACCATTCTGTGCCTATCGGTACATAGACTGAGAGAACGAGCCCAATCGATGGTCTTGAAGGGCGGATCCAAACACAGCCGCCCGGATTCGTGCGGGGCTTCCTATTGCTTCACCAATCTATGTCCCCGCCTCCCCTCCCCTCCCCCCCTCCCCCCCCGGTCTGTGCACGGAGCACGCTGACGTCACCAAATTTAGAGCGACGCCCCTCTGCACTCTGATTGGTTAGGAGATAACAAGGTCCTAAGACCATCGTTCCTGCATGGCTCCCCCAGGCTTTTTTTCTTTTGTAACAAAAAAAAAAGCCTGGGTTTCCGAGGCTAATCGGTACATAACTCGGACGGGGCTGAGTAGGCTCAAGCGAACTTCGCAACGTTCGGCACGGCAACTCACACGCATTATTTATGGTGCCATACGTGGCTCAAGTTTGCTTGAGACTGCGCCCCTCCGTCGCGGTCCAAAACTATAATTTATCGGCTAGAAAAAGTAGTCGGCGGTTGTTGGAAAAAGTAGTGTCGCCAGCGGGAGTCGATCCCCGGAGGTGTGGATTGGAAGTCTAGTCTATTAACGAGGCAAGCCACATGTAGAGCGAAAGAAGCCCCGCCCTGAAGGCCCATACTACTGGGGTCTACTGGGCGAGGCTACTGAGACCCGGGGTAGAAAGGCTGCTCGCCCCTCTACTTCCTTCTCCCCTCTACTTCCTTCTCCCACCTCCCCTCTACTTCCTGCTCCTCCTTCCTCTCTACTTCATTCTCCCCTCTACTTCCTTCTCCCACCTCCCCTCTACTTTCTTCTCCCACCTCCCCTCTACTTCCTTCTCCCACCTCCCCTCTACTTCCTGCTCCCACTTCCTCTCTATTTCATTCTCCCCTCTACTTCCTTCTCCCACCTCCCCTCTACTTCCTGCTCCTCCTTCCTCTCTACTTCATTCTCCCCTCTACTTCCTTCTCCCACCTCCCCTCTACTTTCTTCTCCCACCTCCCCTCTACTTCCTTCTCCCACCTCCACTCTACTTCCTGCTCCCACTTCCTCTCTACTTCCTTCTCCCCTCTACTTCCTTCTCCCACCTCCCCTCTACTTCCTGCTCCCACTTCCTCTCTACTTCATTCTCCCCTCTACTTCCTTCTCCCACCTCCCCTCTACTTCCTGCTCCCACTTCCTCTCTACTTCCTTCTCCCCTCTACTTCCTTCTCCCACCTCCCCTCTACTTCCTGCTCCCACTTCCTCTCTACTTCCTACTTCCACCTCCCTTCTACTTCCTACTTCCACCTCCCTTCTACTTCCTACTTCCACCTCCCTTCTACTTCCTACTTCCACCTCCTCTCTACTTCCTTCTCTCCTCTACTTCCCACTCCTGTTTTCCCTCTACTTCCTTCTCCCATCTCTCCTCTATGCCTCTACTTCTTTCCCTCCTCGATGCAGCTCTTCCATGCTCTCTGTCCTGCAGGCCTCCTGTCACTGTGCAGTGTGTTGTGTTGTGTAGTGTAGTGTGTTGTGACATCACAGACACTGGTGTCTCCTCTGCACCCAGACACCGTCGCACACGCCTGTGACTAGACACACATCATTAACTGCAATGATCCTCCCTTGTCTGACTCGTTTCACAATTTGCATAATCATTGCAGACAGACCCTGTGAGTGTGTGTGCGTCATAAAGCAGTGACTCTCAGACATCTTCATGTCAAGGACCCCCACATTAACTAATTCATTAATTAATGTATTTGGCCGCGGACCCCCATCTGAAAATATTTTGTTCCAGGGACCCCCATACAAGATTGCTGTCGTTAATTCAAAAATATTAAAATGTTGTTTGAAAAAAAATTATACAATGTATACTGTATAGGTTTAAAGTGGTTATACTTATTTCGATGCTATATGAACTTATTTTGCTGGGGACCCCGGACCCCACTTTGAGAACCACTGTCAAAAGTGTCAGCATATAAAAATGGTCTCTATGAGCTGTCATCATGAGGTAGGCTGCAGTGTGTGTGTGTGTGTGTGTGTGTGTGTGTGTGTGTGTGTGTGTGTGTGTGTGTGTGTGTGTGTGTGTGTGTGTGTGTGTGTGTCCGCGCGCGTGCGTGTTTGTTTGTAGACAAACACGTACTTGGAAAATGAGACAGGAAGGCATGAATGTTCATGTACTGGACAATACCCACCCACATCAGTGCAGCCTACATCATCATCATTTTGACACACAGATGCTATTTGTACACACGCTCTCTCTTTCTCACACAACACACACACACACACACACACAGTCCCTTGTGTGCTGATTGCTGAAGGATGTGTGTCAATCTGTCAAACAAATGAACCATGCTTGTGTGTGCACCCACATGTATGTACGTGTATCTGTGTTCAAGTGTGTGTGTGTGTGTGTGTGTGTGTGTGTGTGTGTGTGTGTGTGTGTGTGTGTGTGTGTGTGTGTGTGTGTGTAGGCTTAGGGACAGAGACATGTAAATCCCTGTAAAGCAGGAGCTGGCATCATTAAACCAACAGCTTAGTGAGTAGCGACTGGCCCTGCTGCTGGCCGGGGTCTGTCACACTGTCACACAGACCAGGACAGACACACCACTGTCAGCCAGAGAGAGATGGATATAGAGATGGATAGATAGAGGTGCTCCGATCGATCAGCCACCAATTTAAATCTGTCAATTTTCACTCCAATTGAGTCGATCGGGTGATCAGCAATTTACCAGATCCGGAGAAACCGATCTTTTGTGAGCCAGACAAACGCCCTCAACCCCCCTATCCAACTGATATGACAGCTATCTCTGAATCTGTCAGTCCTTGTCCCTTTTTTATGCCCATATATGGAGATCCCTGATGTCATCAGTATATGCCCATATATGGGCATACCCCCTTTTGTATCCTTATATGCAACACTTATATACAACATAGTGACATGAGAGTGACGTCAATAGGTCCGCCCGGCCTCCTACTTTTAATATAGGATAATCATTTTGGAAATATTAAGAATTTTCCCCTTATGCAAAAGATTGGAATCGTGAGGGGAAACAAAACGGTGATCGGGATCGGACCCAAAAAAAAACCCTGATCGGATAGATAAAGATAAAATCGATAGATTAAGCAGACAGACATAGAGGCCGCCTGTCTCCATTCAGAGACTGGAGACAGGCAGTTTATGTAAGAGCCCGCGGGAGACAGACCTCTAAGAAACACCATGATGGCCCAAATCGCTAGAGAGAGGTCTCGCACCATAGACCAAACACATCCGGGAAGAGAGAGGGCACAAAGCAGACACAGACGGTAAAGAGACAGAAAGAGTGAGAGAATTCTGGAGACAGAGGAATCCATAATAAAGACAGAGAGAGAGAGAGAGAGAGAGAGAGAGAGAGAGAGAGAGAGAGAGAGAGAGACAGAGAGAGAGAGAGCGAGCTCCACTCAGCTGCAGTCACTGTCTGGCCTGCCTTTTGGGAGGAATTAAATAGGTCATTGTCTGACCTGCATTATGGCACCATGACCATTTCATAATCACACCACTTTTGTAGAGCACTGCACACAGCCTGGGCCCCTTATTACCACACACACACACACACACACACACACACACACACACGCGCGCACACACACGCGCATATACATAGAAGCAGACACCTACAATAGGCCCTATAGGCAGTGTTTGCTGCCCAAACAAAAGCTACAGCATTGCAGTCAGTCTGTCTGTCGGCAAAGACAATGATGGGTCAACACTAGACCTGTCCCCTCATAGTTCAACAATCAATTCATCAGTTAGCCGTCTAGTATATTTAAAAAAAAACATTTGTTGTAGCGTAAAACACTGGACACTGAGTGAACCTATTGTGATCATGTCAAGATGCGAAGCGTTGTGAGGTTGTAGAGCTATTTCTGAGGGGAAAATATATACATTTACAGTATATATATATATATATATCGTCTCTATCGGGTGGAAACCTCGTACTTGTATGTCCAAAACGTTTCAAATTCAAAAGTAGCAGATCTACAAACTCAAAACGTGACGCAAAGCGACGCGTTAGGATGCTTTTGTGTGACGCTGTAGTATGATCAAGTAGGGCGTTCATTTACGGAAAAAAACCCACAAAAAGTTAGAAGATGGAGATAAGAGGTTAATGCTCGACAGCAACAATAAATATAATATTTAGAAAATGTTGCGACACATTTTGTAAAATAAAAAATATTTTTTTACAATTTAGCTACATGCCCAAATAGGGACGCCAGGATTAATGTTGCCAATAATACGCTGCCGATGAGGATGAGGCAACAGCGGTATAGCAAGGAAACAAACGGGGGGTATTAAAAAAGGGTGGCTGGCAACTAATTGAAGTGATACGCTTTGCCATAGTGACTGAGCGCTGGAAAGGCCAGGAGGACGCAGCAGGACTGCCCTAATTGCTGCCTGTCTGGACACACAGCCAGCCATTAGGACCCCAGTGCACCTGCTGCCTGTGGCGACAGCCCCGTTACGCCGGTTACGTGATAGGCACCCCGAGGGGGAGGAGGCGATGGGGGGCATGGTCTACAGTGGCGGAAGAAGTACACCCATTTATTTTAACTTAAAGCAGCACTATGTAACTTTCCTCTTCTACCCCGGAATTGAACCCTTTTTCAAGTGCTGACATATTTTTACCATTGAGCTAATAGAGCCTGCCTGCTTGCTCGGGGGATACATGGAATCTTGACCATTAGGTCAAAATTTGTGTTAGAACTTGTGTCTAGGTGAGACATGACCTTTGACACGATCTAAATGTCTCAATAGAAGAGCAGGGAGACAAAATACAACCACCCCAATTGTATAAGTTGTATTGTATTAACATACAGTACAGTACATACAGTACTCCATACCATACAGCAAAATGTGTTAATACAGCATCACAATCATTTTAACCACTTTATCCATTTATGTCGGCTAATCAAAAATAGAATATCTATAAGCTTGTACATCTGCTATTTTTGATTATTTATTTCGAGAAATATCGGAGAAAAATGTTTTTTTACACAAATCTTCCCTGGCACAAAACATTTTGAGATGGGGGGTCCGCAGGCAAAATATATATCAATTTGGGGGTCCTTGGCACAAAAAAAGTTTGAGAACCACGTACTGGTCTACGCAAATACAGACAAGACAGACAAGCGGTGCTTACAGGTAAACCGACATGGAGTCAGTTATGGTCGATTAGACAAGACAGACAGTAGCCAATTAGCCCCAGGCTGCAGGCCCAGGCGGCTAGAGCAGCAGCACTATAAACAGCAGGGACCAGCCAGTCAATAAGCCAGACAGTGACTCATCATCTGATCTGCATGCAGCTGTCTGTCTGCCCGCAGCACCATGCCAACACAATGACTGCCCCACACACACACACACACACACACACACACACACACACACACACACACACACACACACACACACACACACACACACACACACACACACACACACACACACACACACACACACACACACACACACACACACACACACACACACACACACACACACACACACACACGCACACGTCTGCCGGCAGCACCATGCCAATTTCATGACAGCTATACACACATAGACATTCAGAGCAATGTTATTATAGATTTGGAATCTCCATTAGTTTTGACATTTAGTTAGTTTTGACTTTGTGTTTTCAATTTCAGTTTAGTTTTAATTCGTTTTTAAAAATGGGTTTTCTGTTTTTTTTCCCGTTGTATTGAATCCCAAGGAATCCAGGGAATTTGATTGTAATGACCTACAGGGTCAAGAATTATAGGCCAAGCGGTAAAGAGGCCTGTTATAGCGCCACCATGAGGCCGATTTGAAAACCTTGGGGTGGGTGGAGTCAAAGTGTCTTCCTTCGTCTACTGAGTGTGCATGGAAAGTTTGACGAGATTAGCTGTGCACAGGAAGACAGACAGACGGACATATGGACATAACATAATCTACAGAGAACAACACTAAGGACCACAGCTGAGCTCCACAGAGCACACTTTTATAGTTCATAATGAATCTTTTTATTTTTTATTTAGAGTAGCCAATTATTTTTTACCCCCTTTTTCTCCTCAATTTAGTCGTTATGCCAATGAATTCCTCCCCACACACATCTCTGTGTTGTCACTGCTGTCGTATCCTACTGTCTCACCTGCCAGTGAGGAGCCCCCACCAGGAGGACGTAGGGCCTTCGTCCTACTCCTCCCGCCCAACACTCCCTGCTGACAGGTGCCGCCCTAGTGCGTAGGAGTACGTGCAGTGACAAATATCATCCTCCCCGCCCGGCTTCCCTCCCCCAAACACGGGCCAATTGTGTTCATATAGACGCCCGACGAAGCCGGATGCACCGCGGCGGATTCGAACCGACAACGTACTTTGCGTACATTTGATAAAACTTTATAATGGCGTTATTTCTGCAGATATTTAAAAATGAGGTGGTTAGTTTTGTCCAGAATGCGGCTGGCCTGCATGAACACGTCGATTCCGTCTACCGTACGTTTTATCCTCCAACTGGCAATGGCAAATGTACCAATACTAAATAAACAGGTCATGTGACAAATTAAATAGGGCTTAAAGGTAGGGTAAGTGATATATATATATATATATATATATATATTTTTTTTTTTAAAGGTTAAAGTACTATTTTCTGATAGTAATCATTGCTACAGAGCGTTTGTTCGGTCACAGGGGTCTCTCCAGCTCTTTAGTAAACAGAATATAGTACATGTAACATTTAAGCCAATCAGGAGAGAGCACTAAAAATGCATTTTCTGTTTAATAAAGACCCGTAGAGACATGGGAGACTCCTTTTACTGAACAAACACTATATAACAATGAGTACTAATCAGAATATAGAGCTATTTAACACTTATTTTAACCAAAGTATATCACTTACCCTACCTTTAAGTGGTTAAAATTGCAGATCACCGAAACATTTTCAGGGAAACTGGTGACTTTTCTCATTGTAAAAAAAACTGTTTTACGATGAGAAAATGTGCAAAAGTACAGAGAAAGACACGAGATAATCTACATATCGTCTCTGTCGGGCGGAATTCGGAATTGTTCGGGATGCAAAATTCAAAAGCGTCAAAAGTAGCAGATCTACAAGCATGAAACGCGTCGCTTCGCGCCGCGTTTCGAGCTTGTAGATCTGCTACTTTTGACGCTTTTGTGTGACGCAGACGCTGTAGTGTGATCAAGTAGGGCGTTAAATAACGAAAAAACACAAAAGGTTCGAATATGGAGATGAGAGGTTTCTGCCCGACAACAACGACGTATAGCATACAGGCACACAGGACGACACATGGCTGGTGTTTACATCGTCCTTCACCAAAGGAAACGTCTCTGAAGCCTTAATGCATGGCCTCTTGCCTGTTAAATACGAATCACACAGAGTGACTCAACCAACGCACATAAACACGCAGGGAGGGTGGTCCAATGTGCTTCTGGCTGTGTGTGTGTGTGTGTGTGTGTGTGTGTGTGTGTGTGTGTGTGTGTGTGTGTGTGTGTGTGTGTACTCAGTCTCGTCTCAGAGATGTGCAACAGTAAACAGACTAGACTACCGCTACTTTTGCCTGGGAGACTTCAGACTACACACACACACACACACACACACACACACACAGATCTTGTATTTCCAGTGCGTGACACCGGCATACAATTAAGTATAAATCAAGACACAGCTCTAAAACCCAACTCATGAACCTAACGTCTAAAAGTCTAACCTTAACCATAACCCCCAACATTTTCCTAATTGCAAGATCAACTCCCCACATAATGTTTAACCATAAAATAACCATTTCTCTTGTGAGAACCAGAACAATTGTTTCTCAAATCCTACTATACTATATTGTATATACTATACAAGTATAGGAATACAAGTGTGCGCGCACACACACACACACACAAACACGAGTGTCGCCGCACATTTCCTGTGTGCCAGTTTAAACAAAACCATGTGACCTGTGGAGACCACCAGACAGATGGAGGTCTGGATGGGGGGGGGGGGCAGCCCATCCCCCGTGGGTCCCCAGAGGCCCTAAAGCCAGTCGTTCTCAAACCTATTTAATTTCAAGGACCCCCAGTTTTGATATCGTTAAAAAATAACATTTTTTTTTAAATAATTTGAATATTACTTTTCATATTCGAATATACATATTTTCCCAATATTCAAATAATATTCGAATATCGAATATTAATTTACCAGCCCTAATGTACACTCGGTCCATTTGGTTCCAAACCATCAATCATTTTGGCTGGAGACCACATGGGGAACCCCTTTCAAGGACCCCTTGGGGGTCCCCAGCCAGACCCCCACGTTGAGAACCAGTGCTACCATAAGCGTTTGGCTCTCGTCTCGACGCTAACCAGACACGACGAAGCACTAAACACTCACACTATACCACACAAACAAACTAAACACTCGCACCACCACACGAAAAAGTACACAAACAGAGGGTCTGTCTTGTGTGTTTCCCCACACAAACACTCACACTGCCACAAACAAACACACACACACACACACACACACACACACACACACACACCGCCACAGAGGTCTGCATGTTTCACACACAAACACAGACAGATTAGAAAGGCTACAGTGTCACATTAAGGCTACAGACCATTTTGTTTAACCAACATAATATACAGTATATCCCTTTAATCTGTTGTGCCTATTTTAGGCACCTTTTCAATACTAGAGGCCTCACATCTACATCACACTGCCGAGCCAACTGATACATGCTCATATATAGGCTATCTATCTATCTTATTTAAAAAATATACATACATTTGCAAATATAGCAGATCTATATGCTCACAATGCGTTACGATGTGACACGTTGTGAGCTTATAGATCTGCTATTTTCGACTATCTACTGTATATACTTTGACTCAAGTACTGGGTTGTTGTCTTTGTCCACCAGTGCCTGTACATCTTCTCCTCTCATGGCTAGGCCTGTCACAATTATTTCATATAATCACCTAATCACAATTATTTGAGGTAATCGCGATTATTTTTGCATGATAATAATAGAATGATTTATAATAATAAATATAATAATAATCATCATTTCCATATTGGAAAATTTTCATACATTTTTAAAAATTGCAGAAATAGAACATCTACAAGCTCACATTGTCCTTTTTTTCAAGTTATTAAATATAACCATCATGTCTTTGTGTATTTAAGTTATTTGTCATATCTATCCACATTTTTTACAAAAAAAAAACTTTTATTTATACGCTCCGATGTTCAATGCGGGAAACACAATGAAATCATTAATCGCGATTATTTGTACGACAATAAATCGATATATATATCGTGACTCTTGTTCTGTTCATTCATCACACAGGTTATCTCTGTCAGACGCCCTCTTCTCCTTCCACCTTCGTGTCCTCTCTAACTCTCACACAGCCCTGCTGAACGCATGTTTTCAATTACACAACCGCATCATCAGATGGAGATGCTACAGATATGAACACACCACACTGAGATCTACAGAAACACCCTTTCCTTTTATTGAATACCAGAGCTCAGTTAGCGGAACACGTCACCCATTTTCAACCGGGAACGCATCTGTGTCATTTTAAGATGTATTTGGTTATTCAAAAATAGCAGATATACAAGCTCATGGCGTGTGGCTGAAAAAGATTGGAAATTTGTGCAAATCTTTGAATATATATATTTTTAACTCATTCAGTGCCAATGAAATAACATTTTAAAAAATTATCCTGTGCCAGCAATTTTTTTATTTTCTTACCTTTTTCAAGTAGTCACAGAATATTTATCTCCAGTATAATCGATCCCCTGATGGGTGCTAATCACTGAGGGTTGCACTGTGTGGTTTCACAAATGTCAACGAGGTCATCGCGACCTTGTTGACATTAATTGTCTGCCTTTGAAAATAACATGTCTGGGCCAAAAATACATAGTAAAAAAAAGTGCTCAGGAGCCGAGATACAGCCTTTTTCAGTAATAAGTTAAACAAGAAGTGAATGGAGCAGCAAATCTTCAGATAATATATTGGGTTCTGAACGTTTAAAAAAAAAAAAAAAAAAAAATGTAACTATGAGGCAGCTCATTCAGTTTCCCCCCAAGCTAAAACCGGATGTGACGTTTATGGGGGTTCCTATCTCCGTGTGTATGTATAGCTCCAGCCACTGAGGAGAACCGGGCAGAACAGATTTTGGGCTCACCACCACCCGCTCACCACTACAGAGCTTTGTCGAATTATAGGAGGATTTGGCCCCCATCTGAAAATATTTTGTTCCAGGGACCCCCAGTAGCAAAGATTTGAGTGAAACATTCTCGCTTTAAAAATATATATTAAAAGATTTGCACAAATTTTCAATATTTTTCAAAAATAGCCGAAGTATAAAATAATGGTTAACGTGGTTACACAGATGCGTTCCCGGTCATAAAGGGTTAAAGAAGTAGTGAAAATAGCAGATCTACAGGCTCACAAAGCCCCGCGAATGAGACGTGTTGCGAGCTTGTAGATCGGCTATTTTCACTAGTTTGGGTCCCGGGGAGACATCTCAAATTTGTCTTTTGGGTCTCGAACTAATCCAGGAATTAAGTGATTAACTGTTGCACCCCTAGTCTTTATAACCGTATATTTCGTTAGTCCATGTGTGTACAGTCTTGCGTATAGCCAGACGATGGGAGATCTCCACATAGTCTAATGGTCTGGCTACGCCAACACTACGGTGTGTGTACACATCAACAAAGAAAACACTGAAATGGGCCCTCAGGGGAAGATGCGTCCGAACAACAAACAGTAGGAATAATGATGTGTCTGTGTGTTTGTTTGTGTGTGTGTCCCTGGGTGTCAGACGTCTCAGCAGTTGTTGCACGGTTGAGGGCTCAATCAAACATGCGTGCGCGCACACACACACACACACACACACACACACACACACACATACACACCCCTTAGGCCATTTGTGGGGAACATTTAATGTTTGACCTTCCCCCAAAATGGTGCGCATGCGCACACACACACACACACACACACACACACACACACACGCGTTGAGGATCATGCAAATGTAATGTGACAGGCAGACAGAGGTCTAGACAGACATGTTGCACTGTCCTGGAGGAGCAGGTGTGTGAACCATGGGGTCAAACAAAGACTGTAAAAAGGCTCCAGATAATTGAACAGATTTCTGCCACTTTGTCTAACGATATTCCCCATGTATGATATTCATCCATTTAAAGCTCCATACTCTGCTAAACACAGTAGAGTATGTACTACTGTGTCCTGATTAATACTGTTTACTATTAAAAGTACATGCTGTACTCTGCCACATAAACTGCTGGGTTCTGTGTGTGTGTGAGTGTGAGTGTGTGTGTGTGTGTGTGTGTGTGTGTGTGTGTGTGTGTGTGTGTGTGTGTGTGTGTGTGTGTGTGTGACGTGTGTGTGTGTGTGTGTGTGTGTGTGTGTGTGTGTGTGTGTGTGCATGTGTGTGTGCGTGTTGCACTCACATAGTCAGGCAGGGCGGTGTTGTCTCCATGTCTTCCTCTCAGTGATTGTGTGGCCTGCTCCAACACCTTGTTGTGCTTCTTGGACAGCAGAGCAAATAAACTGGACAGACAGACAGACAGACAGACAGACAGACAGACAGACAGACAGACAGACAGACAGGACCGTGAGAAGAGACAGGAGCGGCAGCAGTTACAGCCAAATGTGTGATTTCCTGGGGTGCCGAGAAACGAGTGTGGTGCGTACCACATAGACTTATGATGCCCGACAGAGAGTCGCGCCGGGTTCGATTCCCGGGCCCCGGCGGATCTTTGCTGCATGTCACTCGCGTGTGTGTGTTTTTTTCCTCCCCGATCGCAGTAACTTAGCAACGCCCCCTTCTGAAACTAACTGCCTCTCACATGAGCGGACCGCTTTAAATAACTCCCAAATCCCCTGCAACACCACATGGTTCCGTGGCGTGCAACGTTAAGCATTAGGCTTACAATCCCGCCGCCCCGGGATCGAATCCCTCTCCCGCCGCTGTTTTTCTATCTAACCTAAAATGTATCGCAAATTATTCTATTAAGTTTAGGCATACTTTTTGTTGGCCGCAGCGAAGCGGACCACTCGGCCCACAAACTACAGCCCCTAATATTAAGTAAGTAAGTAGTTAGGCAAAATACAGTTACAATGACGGAGGCGCGCCGTCTCTAGCGGTCTTGAGCAACGAGAGGCACCTCCGAGCGAGTCGCAGGTGAGCGAGTGGCCGTGCCGAACGTTGCGAGGTTATGTACCGATAGGGACAGAATCGTAAATTAACGCAGACCCCCATATAAAAAAAAAAAATACGTTTTGTTTTAACCAAAAGAAACTTCACTTACACTACCGAAAGCAACAGCTGTCCACCTGTCCGCACTAGAACACACTCCTGCAGAAAGACGCGCTAATTACCCCCGTCATTTCTACCTGCTAACAGCTCATGTGACAGCTGAAAGGAGCTTTTGGAGCCACTATGAGAGGGTCCATTTGTAACCATTTCTTTCTCTTTAATTCGTTTTTTTCCCAAAGACAGCAGTAGCCATGTAACTGGTGAATGGGGGCCTTGTGTGCGATAAAAGTCAATTCCAACTGGAGGACCATCTGGGGATCCTCAAATACAACAAAGCACAAAGCCCTGTTAGACCCCCAAATGGATATGTGTATGTGGCCGCAGACCCCAATTTGACGATATTTGGTGACAGCAGGGATTCCCATACAGAGATTTGTGTTGTTCAAAATGTTCAAAATGATTCATTATTATCATCAATCGATTCAGAGATTTGTATTTGATACGGCTCATATCATCTCTGTCAGGGTGGAAACCTCATTATGTCCAAAACTGTTACTTTTCAGGATTCAAATAAAAGAATAAGAATAAAGTTAGAATATGGAGATAAGAGGTTTCTGCCCGACAACAACGACACACAAGCACACAAGAGCAGATCGGCTGTTTTAGCATTTAAAAAGAAAATAGGGCCTTAAATGGTTAACAAGCAATGGTGCGCGTGTGTGCGTCTGTGTGTGTGTGTGTGTGTGTGTGTGTGTGTGTGTGTGTGTGTGTGTGTGTGTGTGTGTGTGTGCGTGTGTGTGGTCTGTACGCTGGTCTTCTGTTGACAATCTTATCTGCCCTCCAGTCATGTTGCTCAAGCAAGTCCTCGTCTTACACAAGTGTCTCCTCTCTACCAGCAAACTGCTGTTTTTGTTGAGTCATCCATCTCTTTGTTTTATTCTACTGAGCCATCTTAGGGGGGTATGTATGTACACACATAGCATGTTGTTTTTTTTGTCGTTAACTATTCTACCCCTTAAGGGAAGCGACCGCAAGAAGCACAGAAAGCCGGGCCT